>NW_025999853.1:1683481-1755981 GCF_001458135.2 Marmota marmota marmota
GGGGGGGGGGGCTCCATTACCTTCACAACCAGCCACCTGCCCAAGGCAGCGGCCTCCAGTCCTCTCAGCCTCCCCTCCATGCCCAGGGGCCCTCGAGGTTACAGGGGCCCCCCAAGATCACCCAGGATGATCTGGCTCAAGGTCAGACGACGACGAGAGGGCTGATTCCATCTGTGACCGTCACTCACCTTTGCTGTAGAGCATGACCCAGGCACTGGTTACAGCGACTGGGATGTGGCCATCCCTCTCCTCCCACGGGGAGCGGGTTCTTCAATAGCTCCCGAATGCCGCAGCACACCTGGAGGGAATCAGAGCTTGCATCAGGAAAGATTAGACACGACTAACAGTAACAGAAAAATAGAATTGGCAGTGGCTTAAATATGACCAGAGATTCATTCTCTTTCGAGTAAATGGATCTGGAGGTGTGTAGTATAAGGCTGGTCTTGGGGACCCACCAACTGGTCAGCAACGCAGATTTCTACAGTATCCGGCTCCACCACCTCTACAGTGTAGCCTTCAACCTCACAGCGCAGCATGGCTGCCAGAGTTCCAGTCACTGCCTTCACATCTCACACATCAAGGTAGAGGATGGCACAGAAGGACAAGGGCAAAGGGCACCTGTCACCTGGCTCCTAAGGAGGCTTCCTGGAAGACATCACGCAACATTTTTACTTTAGTCCCAAGGGCCACAGGTTTCCAACATGACCCTACCCTAGCCACAGCCTTTATTCCAGGTGACCACATGCCCATGAAACACTGGAGAGTCTGTGGCTACAGGGAAGGAACGCAGGGAGGGAACCAGCCGAGGGTCCACAGAGCTCCCCTCGCCCAGCCCTTCATCTGACCCTCCAAGACCTCGAGGCCCAGGAGGGAAAGGGCCGGCCATGCCACCGAGGAGCCAAGAGCCCAAGTGCCCAACCCTGGGCAGCTGGTGGCACAGAGCCTGCGCGGGGACTTTGCCACTCCACCACACCCTGGGGGTCACTCTGGACCACAGGGTCTGTTGCGGCCTCTCTGGGGGCGGATGAAAGCCCCACCTTCGGGAGGCCCTGTCCTCCTGAGGCTTCTCAGCCTCCTTCCTCCTGCGCCTCGGTTGTTTCTGCCCTTGGTGAGCTGGAGGCTCCTCCGTGTGTCCACAGAGTCATCGACTGCAGGGGCCCGTCCATGCCAAGGGGCAGCAGGTCTGGCACTGAGCAGAGAAGGCCTGTCCCTTTCCCTCTGTGACGGGGGACGTCTCCTTGGAGATGAGGCTTTCTATCTGAAGCGGGTTGTGACAGGGACTTTCGATCGCCTGGACTCTCTGCGGGGTTTGTTTTGACTTGGGACAGGGTGGACGGCAGGTCTGCAGCAAAACCCAAGCGCAGCCGCCCGGGCACCCACTGCCCCCAGGCACCAACCCGCGTGGAGAGCTGGGTGCTGCTTTGAACTTCCTCTGTGGCTTCAACCAGGCGAGAAAGCTCCGGAGACAGGGATGTGTCAGATGGGGCTCTTCCCCTGCCTGTCACGGTGCCAGGCACACGGCGGGCACATGGTCCTCCAGTGGGGGACCAGCCGGGGTGAGGTAGCCAGGCGGCATCTGGCATGCAGTAGGTGCTCAGCAGAAGTTTTTTGATGAAAGAAAGAAGGAGCGGAGGGAAGGAAGGGAGAGAGGACAGGAGATGGCTGGGAGACCCGGCTGGTCTGGGCCCTGGCTTCCCGGGAACCAGCGGAAGCTCAGAGCTCGGGCAGCTTCCCGGCCGCGGTCCTGGAACAGCAGAAGCCTCCCCCGCGGTCTGCAGGAGGACAAGGACCTGCCCTGGTGCCTGCTTCACAGAGCACTGAGCCTCTGTGGCTTCTGACAGGCCTCCTTGGCCGGGGCCTGGCACCAGGGCTGCAAGCTGAGCCAGAGGGGTGGGGGGACAATGGGAGGGGCACAGGGCGGCCGTACCTGGCCACCCTGTCTCACTGGGTGGCCTTCAGGTCTTGGGAGGACAAGAGCCCCTAAGGATGGCAGAGGCTGCCCCGGGGCAGGAGGCCTGGGCCCCAGGGCCTCTCAGAGCAGATGAACAGGCCGCTAGAGCCCAGAGGGTCTGTGACGGTTGGTTGGAGCTGGGGCAAGTGGCAGCATGATTCAGGGAGGGCCTGCCTCCCCCTAGGCAGGGACAGTCACCCCTGCCCCGCAGATGCACGGCCCAGGGAGCACCCTCTGCCCACAGAGGACACAGAAATGCCAGGCCGGGAGAAAAGGGGTGTGCACTGAATGACCAGGAGCAGCCTCAAAGCCTGTGGCTGGGACCCAGGCGAAAATCACCCCAGGGCCACACCCACAGCTGCCTGGGACCAATAGATTTTCCCTGGAACCCAACCACTTCCTGGCCTAGTTTCTCTCTGCATTGATTGGGCGGCACCAACCCAGCGGAAAGAGCGGGTCTGAGCCTCAGGCGGGCCTGGGTTTGGATCCAGACGTCCTGAGCCCCAGGCAGGACGCTCCTGAGCCTCGGACTCCTGTCTGCCAGGGAACGGAGAATCGCAGCACTCACCAAGAGTGTGCTAGAAAATCCACTTATGTCAGGGGCTCGCGGAGCAGAGGCCGCGGAGACGGTAGATGTGTTAAAGCCAGACTTGCCTCCCGCCAGTCCTGGGGACCCGGGGAGTGTTCCCACGTGTCCAGACGCTGCCCCTTCTGCTGCTCCCGAACACCTTCTCCACGCACCCAGCTTTGGCCTCCACCTGAGTCGCAGTGTCCCAGGAATCCCGGACCCCATACCCTAGGGATATTTTTAACACACATTTAAGACATTCAGCTTCAATGTGATCAAACGTCCATCCCAGCACCCCTTAAATTCATCCCGGACACACAGCGGCCACTTCAACAGCTCATTATGACTCCCAGGACACCCCTGCGCAGAGGGGAGAACGGTGGCCTTCTATTCCTACCACAGGGCAGCTTTTCCCTTTAGGTGGTAAAAGGGCTCTGGGGGAGAAAGGGCAAAGGTCAGAGGCCAACCCACAGAATCGCCTGGACTCCAAGAGCCTTCCTGAGGCATGGGGGACACTTGGGGCACAGGTACCCCGCGACCTGTTCTTCAAGGAGAAAGGACAGTGGTGCAGGCGGCTGCCCTGGGAGAGATGGTGGTGTCCTCTGGTGTGTGCTGGGGGCTTTCCCCTCGGCCTCCTGCAGCACCCTTAGGTGATGTCCCCTTCTCAAGACTCCTTCAGGGCAAGGGGAATCAGCATTTTTCTCTCCAACCCAGCGGTAAAGGGATTTCTTTGCCCACCTGTGAGTCTTTGAAATACAGATGATTCCCCCTAGTCTGAGAAGTACAGTCACCCCGGGCATCCTCAGGAGACTGGCCCCTGTGGACATAACCAAATAAGCAGAGCCACTCAACTCCCCTCCGTGAGACGGCACAGTATGTGCACATCACACGCACAGCCTCCCGTCTCTAGACCTCTTACAATACCTGGACCACGTCGATGCTCTGTGAGCAGTTGTCGTACTGTGTCGTTACAACTAGAGACAGGAAAAGGGTCTGCCGTGTTCAGTACAGACACAATTTTTTTTTAAAAAGAAATAGTTTTGATCCACGCATGGCCCACTAAGATGGCCCGCCAACAGCTTTGGCTTAAAAGAGGCTTCAGAACTTCTCAGCAATGACGGCACCACGGTGGGAGAGCAAGAGCGGCCGTCTAGCAATCATAGTAGAAAGCACTCAGAGAAACCAGGGCTTGGGAACGTGCCTCCAAGTCTAATAACGATGGTCCAGGTGACCAGAATCCAGGTGTCGAGTCCAGAGGGGCACAGGTTACCCCTTCCCTAGCCAGGCTTTGCCACTTCGACCCGTGGGCCTGTCCCCACCCGTTATGTGTGCAGCGAGTGCTGGACCTGGGCCTCGGGCTTCACCCCAGGAGTCTCCATCCTAAAGATCCAGCACAGTCTTGTTAGACCCTCGCCCGCTGAGAGGAGGCGTCGTTATGTCTTACACAGTCGAACGGATCAACACATTACTAAGCAGATAAACTAATTTCTGGACACTAATGTGGGGCCTGGAAATAAATCACAGAGTCTCCTGTCTAGCAACAGTGAGGGACCAAGCTGGGGTGCAGGATGACCCCCAGGAGGAGCAGAGAGCCCTGTGCCCTCCTCTGGGAGAGGCCTGGGCTGCCGCAGGCTGGTTGGCCCCCAGGACCCCCTCTGGGCAGCAGGCGTGGGGAAGCGCGTGTTCTCGAAACGAAACTGATGGGATTTTAATAGGCAGACAGATGGCCTGGGAAAAACGGGAGATTTTTTTAAATGAGGGAAAACACTCCACTTTCCTTCCATTAAAACAAAGTGAGAGCCACCCAGGCCGGGAAGCTCTATCACCTTCATTTGTATTGTCAGTTTGGATGTCTTCTTTTTAATAATTGCACGTGGAGCCTTGATACTTAACTAGGGCAGTGTTTTAAAAGAATTAGAGGCGGGAACTGTCTGTGAACTCTCCATGTGATTCTTATTATTTTGTCTTCATCTGATTTTACAGTTTCATAAATGATCCTAAATAGCGTTCCTTAATTCCTCTCTGTGCACACGGTTTCCACTAATTCAATTCCTTAGTGACTGTCGTGCCCAGATCTTCGGTTCTATACCACTGGTCCTGGAGCAGCAGCACCTTCTGACAGTCTTTATCAAGAGAGCTGGGAAGAAGGGGGGAATGCAAGGAGAAAGGGGGAGACAGAAGGAAAGGGAGGGAAGGACATCTAGGCAGGGTCCTCCTGGGGGCCAAGAGTTTCACTTAATCCTCGCTGCAATCGTGCAATATCTGCTTTAGGATCCCCAGTTGGTAGATGAGGAAACCGAGAGGGGGGAGAGATTCAGTAACCAGGGCAGGGGTGAGTGGGTCTCAGGTGCCCTCTTCTCACTTTCTTTGCTCCATCTCGAGCTCTGAGCCCAGCGTCTTCTCCTCCAGTCATCAGCCAGATGTGGGAACCGCCCATCCATTCCTGCAATTAGTAAAAGAACAGCCCATGACGTGGGAACCCTGCAGAGGAGGGGAGAGCAGGTCTCCCAGGAAGTGTCCAAGTGCCCTGCACACACCTCCCTTGGAGACCTAATTTCATCTGATTCCCATGTAGCCCCAGGTGGCAGGGATTCCCACTGCAGAAGCAAGACCAAAAGAGCTTAAGTGACCTTCTCAGGTTAAGTCACCAGTGGAGCTGGAATTTAAATCCTGGTCCACCCAATGGTGAGCACAGTGACCCATTTATTTCAGCTTCAGTGTCACGGATTTTAATAAAAAACAAAAGGAAGGAGTGGGAGAGATTAGGGGTGTGGCCTGAGAAGAGGTTTAGAATAAAGATGAGTGTCCAAAGGGCCGTGGACCCAAGTCCTTTCCTGTCTGAATGCTGACGCTCAACTTTAATTCAGCAACGGCAGGTGCAGATCACGGTGTGGCAGCCCAGGTGCTGGCTCGAGATCTGCATTTGCTGTGTTGTTTTTTAAAACCTTTGACTCTGAGTAAAGAGATAAACTCCTGAACGTAGGTGCCCTTCTCCAGGCGGTTTCCAGAGGAGAGGTCTGGTCTCTACGAGGCATTTGGAAGCATCCTCTGTACCCTAAAGTGCTGCACCCGTCACTTTGAACCCTCAGTGCTGATCCAGCTGAAATGGGTCAATGAGAACTTGAAAGGAAACAACAGATAGATACATAGATAGATGACAGGTAGGTAGGAAAACGGATCTTTAGTATCTAACATAAAGAAAACAAAATTCTTATATAAAGATAGGGATTTTCTAGTTTTTATTTTATTCTTTTTAAAGGATAAATAAAGAAGTTGACAGGAAGAAAGTAATTTGAGGGGTAAAAGTCAGGATCAGAATTGCTCAGATAGGATGACCAAGATGAAGCTGGAGGTGGAGGTGGAGGTGGAGGTGGAGGTGAAGCTGGAGGTGGAGGTGGTGGTGACACGGACCGTGATGAGGCTGGTGACAATTCCAATGACAACAGGGATTCTCATGGTAACTCACGTTTGGAACAATTCTTTGCTGTGCCCCAAACCTCTAACTTGCATTTCTTCACATCAGAAGAAAAACACGATTTTCCCAGACAACCACTGTTTCAATCTGGTGTCGCCCATGCAGCCGCGTTCAGGGGAGGGAGGACTGTAGGGGCTCCCTGCACCACCCCCTGGGCAGGAGAGAGGGATGAGTGGACTGCTAGGGAAACCAGGGCCCTGCTACCTACGCCCCTCCATCTTCCCACATCCGATTGTCCCCACCCCAAGGTCATTCACCCAAATCAGTCCCAAAAACTGACAGTGCTTAATGCCCTTGTCATCTGAAATACACAAATAATTACAGTCCATTTCTGGTGGATAAATAAAATTACCACTGCCATCATTGAAACATATTTACTTTTTAATTAGGCAGCAGCCAAGTAGGAGGCACCTGCGGGAAGCCATCTCCCATCACCTCCCGGGGAGTCACACTGTGGTGGCCAGCGGACTGGGTGGCCTCCACACCCCTGACAGGCTGCTGTTCTGCCTCGGAATAATCACATCACTTTTTTAAAAAAGAGAATCCAAAATGCTGACAGATAGGCTGCCAAGGAAATGGCTTCTTTAAAAATAACCTGATAACTGAACAGAAGATGCGGCCGCCCAGCTGCGCGCTCGGGCCTCGCCAGGTGCCGCAATCATCGCGGTGCGGGCCTGGCTGGGGCTGTGATCAGGATGTGGCTGTGTCGAGGGCTGGGTGCGCCTGCAGTGACCCCAGCACGTCCTTGGGAAGGGGACGGTGGTGAGGTGGATGATCCTCTGATCCTCACTGGGGAGGGAGAAGCGGGAGGCCAGGGTCAAAGCCCGGACGCACCTGTCGGGGGAGAGGGTGGCTCACAGGTGCGCTGTTCCTCACAGCGTTTGGGGAAGGGCCTGGTTCCATTGCGGGGACGAGGAGGAACAGGTGCGAGGGAGCAGCCTGGGGGCAGAAACGAGGTCAGGTCTGTAATGTGGGAGCTGTGGGGGGAACTCGTGGGGGGAAGGATGGAGGCAAAGTGGGTCACGTCTTTGTGGAAATGATGAGAGAATTGGGTCAGAACTGTGGGGGAGAAGGCTTGAGAATTGGGTCGAGTCTTTGGATAGAAGGGGGAAGTGGGTCAAATATGGACGCGTGTGGAAGGGGACAGGGGAAGGTGATCTTGAGAGTGGGCTGCTTGCCTGGGGGGCAAGCAGAGGGCAGCGCCCCAGCGGCTTTGGTCCCCACAGGGGCTCAACAAGGAGCTGCCGGGTTCTGGCCCTTTCCTCCTGATTCCGTCGACCTGCTGGCTCAGGTCATATTAGAGTTCAAGTCCATGTCCCTACTCCTACCCCAAGTTGCGTGACATAAATCTCAGGCAGGACAGGGTGTGCTTCACTCTCCTGGCACTCCACAAGCCAACCCAAATTGGCATTTGAGGAGGTCACGATTCCATTACTTTATGTGGCCTCATTTTACGCAGGCTGTCAGTCCAGCCAGAGGTCCACCCGCTGTGGTCCCAGCAGACCAACCAATTCAGCACTGTTTCTCTCCCCTCTCTGACCGCCAGCATGGCTGGGCGACTTGGAGCCTCAAAATACATGTTGTCAATAAGAGCCAAAAAATAAGTTCATTTTCACGCCTTCCAAACTGGCTTTGTTCAGATCCGCGCCACCACAACAATACTCAAAATTACACTTAAAAGGAGTGTATGGTCCTTAATCAGCTCCTATTGGCCACCCAGCTGAATGGAAGGACTCTCAAAGCAGACACAGAATGCGCGATTGACAGATGTGCTAAACCCACAGAACTTCGGCAGCAGCTGGGGTCAGCACGTGCCAGCGCACATCTCTCTGGGGATTTCAGCCCGTGTGGGTTAAAGAGGATTTCTATGAGAGCATATGCTCATGACCTCCCGGCTCCTCTTGAGACCTATGTATGGAGTTATAATGAATCTGATCAGATAAAGCCACATTGATTAAATGTGCATTTGGGCTTCTTCCGAGAATTCCCTTCTACTGACATGAATCACAGTAATTAATGAGATCAACGCGTACTTGGCATCTGGGGTGTGTGGCCCTCTCTGAGAAGCACATGAGACAGTGCGGTTTAGGAAACCCACGTCGTTTCTTGCACACCGAAGAATGCCTCCGTCTCCTTGGAGAGGAAATGATCAACCAAAACAGCAACGCGCCTTATTCTCCAGGTGACATTGGTTAATGTGCTGGAATTACTGGGATATATGCTGGTAAATAGACTTTCAGATCAAGTAATCGGCTCTGGCTTTTTCTAGACTCTCAGAATCTTTGAATGTAGAAGAATCTGGTAGACGCAAAAACCTTCTCCAGGAAATGCAGGGAGAGGGGCACTAAGCAGGCGTCGTTGCCTCTGCAATTCAAATCAGACCTTCATTTCCTTCCACAGAGTTATTTTGAGCCATTCATTATTATCTTCCCTCTGAAGCGGGGGCTGTTTGATACTGTAAGATTTTGAGAATCAAAGAGAGTAAAAAGAACACTGAAGAATTATTCTTGCTGCAATTTCAGATGAATTTGGTGCTGACAAAAGATTTTTTCAACACACACACTTTGTATTAGAAGCAGGAGAGAGAGAGAGAGAGAGAGAGAGAGAGAGAGAGAGAGAGAAACAGCTCCTCAGGCAGCTCAGGGAGATTTGATCCCTGCCATTTTTCCAGGGCATTCTTGGAGGCCAGACCTGCAGATGTTCCCAGGCAGTGGGGTGGACTAAACAGCCCCAGATGTGGAGGAAGAGAATCTGGGCTGGAGGCTTTCTGTGTCTTCCACTTCTGAGCTCTGTGACCTTGGCTGAGGCTCTTAACCTCTCTGAGCCTTCCTTTCATCCTCCACAAAATAGAGGCAGCAAATAACACCTCACACTTCAACAGCAAGGTGCGGCTCACAGCCCGGGGAGGAAGGCAGTTTATGCTGACTCAATGCTCCACGGCCGGTCGGCCAGTGCTCCACAGGGAGGTTCCAACAATCCAGTGAGTTCAAATAGAAGTCAGCTGAGGAGCTTAGGCAGAGCTTTAGCCTCTCTGAGCCTCACATTTCTCGTCTGCAAAATGAACGATGTTGCTTTTCAATGAGATCCTCAGTGGAGACATATGCCCAATGCACAGGAGGATTCCAGACCTGGTAGCCACTTGCCTGTGTCCCAGGTGGTAAATAGAGCTCCCCTAAAGACAGTCCCCACCAGAGAAGCCGATTCTGCCTCCAAGTTTCTGGCGAATCTCAGTAGTAATTAAGGAAAGGTTAAAAGTGTCATCACAGGTGGGGCACGATCGGGTGTCTGTGGACACTCCTGTTGGGACAGCAACATAGCCTACAGCTGGCCTCGCCAGCAGGGAGTGGGGAGCCCTCGCTGGGTGTGGAGGAGCTGGTGCACCCCACCACTTACCAGCCCTGTGTTTCTGCACCTCCAAGTTAGGAGTGGCACCAGGATGCCACTCAGCAGTCCCGACAGAGCCCTCAAGGACCCGCCGTACCACAGGCTGCTCCTGCCCTCTTGCTTTTACTGATAGGCACTGTTGGGCGGGGGGCGGGGCGGGGGGTAAAGAAGAGCAAACCCAGATTTTTTTTTCCTTCCTCCTTCCCAAATATCTCCCCACAGAAAGTGAAAGGGGAGGGAACATCGAGTTCCAGTAACAAGGAGACGGGTTGAAGGCAGGAGGAGGGTACAGCACAGGGCACTTAGGAGCCAGGACACTGCCCGGGCAGGCCAGGCCTTCAAGGCACAGGGTGGCGTGGAAATGCAACCTGGCCGGCAGGCCCCCAGTGATAGAACCCAATTCCAGGACGTCATCTTGGAAGTCCTCCAGGCTGGCGGGAAAAGTCAACACAAAAGGAGGACTATGTGTAGGGCAGGGTGGACGTCAGTCCCTTGTGGCTTAGAAAATGACCAGAGGCCACCTGTTGAGTCAGGAAAGAAGAGGGGAGGGACTAATATTTCTCGGTGATGACCCGCCTTGTGTATTACCTCATTTCATCTTGCCAACTTCATGAATAATAAGAGCCAGGATTTAATGAGCACTTATTATGCGCCAGCTGTTCTAAACAACTTATTTGTATTATCTCATTTGGATACTCACAATGACCCTTTGGGCAGCTCCTATAATCAATAAAGTCAAAACTGAGGCCCAGGGATGTTTAGCCACTTGTTCAAGGACACACAGCCAATTAGCAGAAAGCTGGGGTTTCAGTCAGGCTCAGAGCCCACACTGAGCCCCTTCCTCTCCTGCAGTGTGGCGCAGCAGGTGACAACATGGTCCCCGACTCACACTGCCTGTGTTCAGCCCAGCTCTCTCAGTGGTCTCCAGTAGGCCTCAGTTTCCTCGCTGTAAGAGGGAGTGTAAGAATTCTCGTCTCTGGCAATAGTTAAATTAAAAGAACATAAAGTGAATTTGCCCCCAGTTCCATGCTGAGGGTGGGGGAGCAGGGAGAGGTGAATAGTCGCCCCAAATTTCCCACTCCCAGTGGTCACCCCTCTCCCTGGGGAGAGGCAAATAGAGCAAGATGGCGGCCTGGGTTTGAGCCGCCATGTGGCCCCTGAGCCAGGACGGTCCCCCTGCAGGGAGGACGTCCAGTGGGCCACCTAGGGCTGGTTGGCCAAGCTTGGTCACCCCAGGCCTGTCTTGCCATCATGATGGCTGCCAGCTGCCCTAAGCCCCCAGTGATCCTGTGCAATAGACAGAGGTGACGCAGGCCCTGTGACCAGGTGGCTCTGGCCCTCCCTTCCCCACTCGCACTCCTACCTGTCTAGAGAATTTTCACTCCAGGAAGAACAAGCGTTGTAAACTGTGAAGTGCTCTCCACGAGAGGTGGAGGCCCCACACAGAGGCTGGAACTTGTGTAGAGAGGCCAAAGCCCTCCTCCCCAGCCTGTGGTCACCTGCTCTGACTCTCAGTGGCAGTGGTGGTGGCGGGAGGTGGCTGGCTCCCATTTGCTCTCTCCCACGACGGCAATCCACACCTTCTTGACTCTGCCCCTCCCCCAGAGCCTCCAGGTGCCCGCGGTGGCCTCCGTGTTTCCTTCCCCTGAAGCGACCCCATCCACAGAGACCCATCTCCACATCAGAAAAGAGGGCACTGTGTGTGTCCTGGGGGCTTCCCCGTGGGCAGGCCGCTGTCCACATAAAGCTCTTACCGAGTTCTGACATGACGAGGGTCCAGAGGCCTGGCTTGCAGACTCTTCCACCCCCTCCTGGCCCCCTGCCACTCAGACGGATGGACCGGCCCTTTCCCTTCTCTGGACCCCTCCTGCCCACATCGAGTCTGTTCTCCCAGAGACTCTTCCTTCTCTCCCATGCGTGTCTCGGAAGGCCCATGGGGCGTCCAGCCGGAGCTTAGGGATACAAACTCAGCATGGTGGGCGCCGTCCCCGGCCCTGGCCTCCAGCCCTCAAGTCTGCTTCCTAAACGTCCATGCGCACAGGGCAGCTGGGTCTGGAGAGAGCACAGACGGGGTTCAGGAAGTCCAGGGTGGGCATCACGACGGGGAGCCCACACCGAGAAGAGTCTCGTCTGGACAATGACAGGGACCACGGGAGCCGGAGAAGGACTGGCCGAGTGAACTGGGAACTGGAAGAGAACTGCTCCCAGGTTCAAGGTCACCCCAGAACAGGCGGGGCGGGGAGTCTAGCACCCCAAGACCCAGCTACATAGAGTGGCCACTCTGCAGAGCCGAGCTGGCCGGGGGTCAGGAAAACTTGCTGCCTGAAGTTCCTCAGTCCACAGCACCCTGGCCTTCCCCCCACCCTGCCGAAGGTGGCCCACCTGGCCCGTAGCTGGCTCTCTCCAACGCACGTCACTGTGACCGCCCGGTGCCCCAAGCTCTGCGTTTACCTGATCTCTCCTGCTCTGGTTCCCCAGAAATGTTTGACCCTGTTTGAGAATGTGACCCGATTCTCTCTTCCCATCACTCCTAATCTGCCCTCTTTTGATTGATTGATTGATTGATTTTTTGGTGCTGGGGATTGGACCCTGCAGTGCTTAACCACTGAGCCACATCCCCAGCCCTTTTTTATATTTTTAATTTTGAGATGGGGGTCTTGCTAAGTTGCTGAGGCTGGTCTTGATCTTGGGATCCTCCTGCCTGGGCCTCCCAAACTGCTGGGATTATGGGTGTGGCCACTGCGCCTGGCTCTAATCTGCCCTCTTGACTGCCTTCTATTGAAGTGGCCCGTCTTATCCCGCCTATCCTCATTCCATCCCTAAACTCTTAGTCACGGGAATATATCACTTCTCTCCTCTCTTTAAGGGCCGCTGCTTTGCCCAACTAGAAGGAGAGGCTGAAGCACCCTTTGCTCTGGGTCCCCAATGGACCTGGAAGGGTAACGGTGACAGGCCCAGGCAGGGCTCTGCCAGACCTCCCAGCCGGCAGCTTCAGCCCAGGACTGTCACTGAGAAGCCAGGCGCCTCCCGTCCAGGTCCCGGAACCCCGGTCAGGCCACTCCCTTTGTCAGTAGATACCTGGGGTGCAGGAGATCTTGAGCACCCCAGAAGCGGCCCACCGAGGATTCAGGGCTCTGCAGAAGGTTGGAGGCCTGAGGGCCCTGGGGGGTGTCCGTGTGGGCCTGTCTCTATTGCACTGGGGACTGTCACAGCCCGTAAGCACCCGTCACAGCCCATCAAGCCAAGGCCAATGGGAAGCAATAGGCTCACAGAAGGGCATGAGTTATCGAGGCCAAACAGCTGTCGATGGGGAACAACTGTGGGGTCAAATTCAAGGGGAACACAGAGTGGCATTTTTCAGGCTGCTTGGACATTGTCAGTTTAATTTTTACTTATTTATTTCTGACCTTACAGAAAATGCATTACCACAAGGTCAAAACATTTCTCTCTATATATATAATTTTGGAACTTCAGAAATAGAGAGAGAGAAAGCCACTGAGTAAAGACCGTAGGTTTGGACCTGGCCTGCGGTTCCAGCTGCTCTGCCCTTTGGGCAAATGACTTGCGCACTCCAAGTTTAACAGTTTGTCAGTTGAAAGGAGGGGGCCTGGGGAATGACATTGATCAAATCACATACATGCAGGAGAGTGTCACGATGAACCCACATTATGTACGGTCCTAATGCAGCGATTGAGAAAGATTGTATCAGTTTCCCCTTCAGAAAAATTCCGTATAATGAGGCCTTTCCTGCAAGGGCATTGGGGACATTAAACAAATTGCAAGTGAAGTCTGAGACAAAGACTCAATTATCTGGCTACAATGATAATCATTATTTTCATAACGACCCAGCAAGATTGTCACATTATAAAGACAATAGCTTAAAAACAGACCCCTCCACACTAGCCAACGGTGACAAGATGCTCAGCTGTATCTATGTTTACATTTTAGATTTATTTGTAACTGACATCTTAATTTGTTAAGTCAAATATTGGAATTATGCAGCTGTGGGTTTGGGAAGGTGACCCGGCCAGGTCCACTGGTCTCCCCTTGATTCTCTTCCACATCTGCCCGAAACCAGCAGTCCATCGGCAGCTAGCCCAGCGGCCAGAGCTGTCTCGGAACCTGGTACACAGGGGGTGATTGATACATGATTGCTGTCGATGTTTTGAATGAATGAAGTTTGCGAGCAGAATCTTATGGTTAGATAGATGTTCTGTGGAACCTGAGAGACAGACAGAGAGGGGCCGAGAGAGGGAGAGAAACTTGACCCCTGCATTCAAATAATCTATCATCTAAGTATGGGAAGGAAGAAGCCTCTGGAGCACACACACCCGTGCAAATCCGTGCTCGTGTAAATGTGGCCGCCAGATGTTCAAGCGGGCAGCTTGGGCTTGGGGTGCGCCAGGATTCAGGGAGAACCTCCTCGAAGAGTCTGGGCCTAGCCAGTACCAGGGTGTGGGGATCAGACCCAGGTGGGCAGGCGGCAGGGGGGCGATGTTGTGGTTCATTTCTGTGTCCCCTGGCCTGGGCTAGGGGACTCCCAGAGAGCTGCAAAGACGTCCCTTCTGGATGTGTCTGTGAGGTGGTTTCTGGAAGAGACTAGCATCTGAATCAGCAGATGGAGGAAGGTCTGCCCTCTTCAGTGTAGGTGAGCTCCCTGTCCACAGGGGGCCCAGAGGGCGAAAAGCTGGGGAGACGTCCCTGGCTCTCTCCTGGGTGGACCTGGGACACCCATCTCCTGCCCTGGGACCTGGGGCTGCTGGTACTCGGGCTTCAGACTCAGACCAAGACTCGGCCTCCGCTCTCCTGCTCAGACCAGGTCCTCCTCCGGCTGCAAACGCAGATTGGCAGCTTGTGAGACTTTGCAGCCCCATAATCCCATGAGCATTCCCATAACAATCTCCTCTCATAGCTGTGTGCGCCTGTGTGTCCCCATCCCGTCATTCTGTTTCTCTGGGGACCCCGACGGATGCCAGTGGGCAAGAGCCCGGGAGGAGACAGGCCCCTGGTCACCTGGAGCTCCCGCCTGTCCTGGGATCCAGGGAGCTGGAGGCCCCCCTCGGACCTGGGGCTGAAGCTTGATCTGCTGAGGGTGGCGGAGGGTCCAGGGGCTCGCTGCGGCGCAGGTGCCCAGAGCCACGCGGGCCGCAGGCAGGCCAGGCGGGCGCCGTCGGAGGCGCTGGCGACCCCAGAGGAGCTGGATGAGCTGCTCCGGGAGGCCGAGTGTAGCAAGGCAAAAAAACCAAGATAATTACCAGATATTTAGGCCAGGGAGACTGATGAGCATCGCTCTGTGGGGCACACTTAACGACACCCAGTGACCTAATTTCTCGAAAGAGAACCGCAGATCCTTGCTTTATACCTCCCCGTCCAGAGGCCACGGGGGCAGAAGGGAGCAGCCCCTCCCCCGCTCCCCGACGCCACAGTTGTCACCAGGGGAACAAACAGCCTTCCAGGGTCCTGCAGGGACCTAATACGTCCCCACTGTCTGGACATGACAATCACAGGTCATGAGAGCCCCTCCCGCTGGCCTGCTCTCCTTTATTTTATTTCTATTTTCTTATTGTCATTATCTTTAGGAGTCGGGACCTCGAGAGACCCCCCTGCCTCAGCCTCTCGAGAGGCAGGATCCTCAGGTTCACGCCATAAGCCCAGCTCCTGTTCCCCTTGATCCCCTCCACACTGGGCCAGCCTGAGGTGGTCAAGAAGATAAGGCCCCGACAGTCCAGTGGGCAGACTGGCCACATAAGCCATTCTGAGTGATAGGTGACGAGGGGATGGGACCGAAATCCAGCAAGGGGCTCTGTGGGGGCAGGAGCAGGGGAATGGAGCATCCAGGCCAACAGAGGGCTCGGGAAGTTCTCCCCAGGATGGGACTGAATTTGCAATCCAGTCCCACGTCACACACGCAGGAAGGAGGTGGCCGCGCAGAGGAGGAGGGCGAGGACCAGAGGGGCAGGGGCCTGGTCCTCCGGTCCATGGGCAGCATGGGGCTGGGGGCGACAGCCATGGTGCAGAAAACCAGGGGGGCCCAGCCAGACGAGGCAATGAGGCTTCCTAGGACAGTGGAGAGCCCTCGTGGGATTTGGGGGTGTCTTCCTCAAGGTTTTATCGTAGTAAATACAAAGAATGTAAAATTTACCCCCTCAACCACCCCTGAGTGTCTAGGTCAGGCGCATTAGAGAGCTTCACGTGTAGCTTTCACCTTCATCTCCAGAACTCTGTAGAACTAAAACTCTACACCACCAAACACCAACTCCCCCTCCCCCTCCCCAGCCTTTGGCCACCATTTTGCTTCCTGCCTCTGTGAATGTGACAATTGTAGGCACTTCATAGAAGGGGAACCACACTGTATTTATCTTTTAGTATCTGGCATAATGCCATCCAGGTCCACCCATGTTGTAGCGTGGGATGGGATTCCTCCCTTTTCAATGCTGACTAATATTCCACTGTGTATGGACATATCACATTTTGCTTAGATGTTCCTCTTTTGAAGGACACTTGGGTTGCTTTGGGGTTTTAGCCATTGTGAATAATGCATTGTGAATAATGCTGCTGAGAACACAGGTATAGAGATATCTTTCTGAGACTCTTTTGATTCTTCTAGAAACACAAAATGAAATGGTTAACTCATATAGTAATTCTATTTTAAATCCTTTGAATAACAGCACATTGTTTCCCCCAGTGGCTGTACCACTTTACATTCACACTAATTGTATAAAACACAGGGTTCCAATTTCCCCCTTCCTTGCCAACACTTGTTACTTTCTGTTTTTTCAACAGAAGCTATCCTAAGGGGTGTGAGGTGATATCTCATTGTGGTTTTGACTTGCATTTCTCTGATGTTAATGACGTCCAACATCTTTCCCTATGCTTATTGGCTGTTTATGTATCTTCCTTGGAGACATGCCTGTTCAAGTCCTTTGCTCATTTTTGAAATGAGTTTATTTTTCATATTCATGGAAATTAAAAAGGGGGAGTAGTATGAGCCAATTTAAAATAATGGCAGCTGCTCCCATTAATTGAGCATCTACTATACTCCTATACTCCAGGCACTGAAATAAGTGCTTGGTGCACACTGGCTCACGGATTTGGATGCTCCCGACACCCCTGAGTCTGGCACGACTTTGGTCCTCACTTAGAGAAGAGGAGGAAGCCAAGTGGCTAAGTAAGCTGCCCAGCAGAGAAACAGTCTTCCAATCCAGGCAGCTTGGCTTGGTTAGAAGCCCATCAACAGGCTCTATTTTGCTAGAAAAATCCCTCTGGCTGCATGTGAGGGTGACCCAGGAGTGATAATCTGGAGGCTTGGAGAGGAGAGGGGAGGCGTTGGAAAAATCCAGTGGCCTGCCAAGTCCTCTCTACCACCGGCCACCAACTCTTCTTCCTTTTAACAAGACTCTTTCCTCGACCTCCCTCCCCCATCCTGGTGTCCTTCACGCAGGATCTTCCGGCCTCACCAGCACCCTGTGGGTGCCAGACTGGCCTTTCATGGGAGCCAGGGCCACTCTCCCAGGGCCCCAGGCATCCCTCATCTGAGCCAAGTTACAAAAGCAGGGATCGATTTCTTCTGGGTCTGTTCTCTTTGCATTTCGGCCTTGAACACATGCTTTTCTACCTGGAAATTCCTGTCTTAATTTTGCTTCCTGGTTCTGTCCACACTAGAGACGAGGCTTCTCGGAGAGAACTCTGTTTTATGACCCTGTAGTCTAGCAGCCCTAATGGAATCAGGCAGTGTCTTCGAGCCGGTCCCCCTCCCCGGATGCACCATCCCTCTCAGCTTGGGGCGTGGGGTTGGCTTTGAGCAGTGAGTAGAAAGAAAGTCGGCCTCGCATCTCCTTCAGATCCCAGGTCCGCGTCCTAGCATGAGGCCCTGGACGGGCTGTTCTCCCTGCAACTCCAGAGGGAGGGAACAGGGAGGGGGACAGGGAGGGTGGCGTCCTGTCCACTTTAATCACGTTGCTTTCAAGCAGGGCCTCTGTGAGATCAGCCCCCGTGACTGGCCTGGCACCCGGGAGTGCGGAGTAGATGATCAATAAGCACTTTGAGTGGATAATGAATGAGCCACCACTGAACACTTCCTCAGCCTCGGGCCTGTGCGAGAGACCCTGCGATCTGGGCATGTTGTCCTTCCTGTAAAGCCGTTAGTGCTATGGCCCTCGCCCTCACCTACCTTACAAGTGCTGGGGCACCGCGTCAGTGGACAGCGAGCTGCTGACAGCAAGTTCTAGATTTTCCTGGCCACTCTCCTGCATGTCCAGCCTCCAGGAAAGAGACCAAAAGAGGCCCTCAGCCAGGCAGGGGGAGGAGGGCGCCGCGAATGGGAAGCTGGGCCCTGGTGACCCAGGGTTCTCCTCAGTGAACTCAGGTGGGACCCCTCCCAGGCATGATCTGTGCTTGTCCCTGAGACCGCCAACCGCCAGCCGGGTCCCTTCTGAGCCTCTTCAGGGCATCAGTGCCCTTGGTTGGAAGCGAGCCCACGTGACCGAGGCTGTGTCCTGAATTTCCCTGCCTTCCAGCCCCCCGCAGATGGGAGCCGGGTTAGGGCTGCCTTGTTCTTGCCCAGGACACAGCAGGTCCCCGTGACGCGCGGCCCTGCTCCACTCTGAGGGGCCTGAGGACGCGGAGGACTCGCAGGCCATGTCAGCCCTTTGGTCGCCTGCCTCTGGCAGCGTGTGGGAGAGGCCCCCTCGCGACGCGTTAATACGGATTAAAGGTCCCTTCAGTCCCTGTGATCTTCGCCGTGTCACAGGGAAAGAGTCGTTTCTCTGGTCTCCTCTCTGTCGCTTATTAATATTACAGGGTTTTGCTCTAAAAAGCAGAGGTGCAGTGGGTCCTCCGAGGGCTCTGACTCCAATATCGCTTTGTCATTTCTTGCTTATGCTCGCAGCAGTCACCCGAGATCCAACCTCCCCGAGTCTGGGGGTAGGGACAGCCCTTGCCTCTGGGCAGCCCTTGGTGTAAATCAAAGACGCTCAGGGGCCCCAAGGAAGCCTGGGCTCATCAAGAGCAGCGCAGCCCGGGTGATCAGGATCAAGGGGGGAAGCACCCGCCAGGGCACTCTGGATTTTCTGGGCACGTCTTCATGCCAGGACTGGGACGGGTCCCGGCGGCCACACGTGGGCAGGCTGTCCTCTCAACAGGCTCCTGCTCTGAATGAGAATAGGTCTTAAACCATGGCGGAGGGTGGGAGCCCGGGAGACTTCATTGAGCGCTTTTTGCTTCTGTTTAACTATTACTTTTACATGTCATGAGAGCTCCGGATTCATTCAGCAATGAGTGTTGGAATCCCTACCTGCAGGGCCCTGGGGATCAGAGCTAAGTAAGCAGGAGAGCATTGCCCGGCGCCCCACGGAGAGCGGGAAGCCCCGTGGTAGGACAGAGTTCAAATCCCAGCTCCTCAGCTGAGAGCGGAGACACACAGGGCAGAGTGGGAGGATGAATTGCACATGCGTTGGCAAAGGACCTAGCACTGTGCCTGGGAGACAGAGCAGGGTCTGTGTGTTCCACCTTGACTGCTCCGCCGTGCATGCTGGGTACAGGCGCGACTGGGCTAAAGCGTCCAGGAGGGAAGGCTCCCTGGAGAAGGAGGTGCCTGGGGCACAAAAGACACACCCCTTGAGTTAGGCAGAGGCCAGGAGGGGGATGCTCCAGGCAAGGGAAGCACACAGGCAGAGACACAGATCGGCCTGGTGAGTTTGAGGTTCGGTCACTGTCCCTGTGCAGGTGGGTGGAGAGAAGGGAGCAGAGGCCGACCCCGGATGAACGGGCAGGTGACTGACCTCTCTGTGCCTCCTTTTCCTCACCTGCCAAGTGAGGTTGTGACAGCTGTAACCACTTCTCCAGGTGACTTAGACAGCACCTGGTCTGGGGGGAGTGGGAGCTGTGCTAATCTCTAGGCTCCCAAGTCACCTGCGAGACGTGACGGTGGCCCCCTTCTCCAGGTGAAGAAACTGAGGCTGGAAACGCTAAGGAACTTGCCTGAGGCCCCACGAGCAGTGAGGGTGGGAGCAGCCCACAGTCCGCTGTGTCCAGGCCCCTCAGGCCACCCCGACTTTAACCCCACAGGTTTTTGTTCTATGACAAGTTCTGGACCAGAGTCCCCACAGCTGGGGACTGTCAATCCCCGTATCCCTTTCATAGGTGACATACAGAAGAGCTAGTTACAGAACAACTCTGTCTTCCACGGTGGACACTGTGGTCTCTGACAAGACCCTGGACATGGAGCAAGGCAGGACCCTCCCTTGGGAACAGAACTCTGACTTCAGTGGCAGGCCTCGGCCCACGCAAGCCCCCTGCCCCGTGGCCCACCCAGGACGCCTTTGAGAAGGTGCCTTATCAACGCCGTTCTGTGATGTGGACGAGGGCACGAGACGCGTGGCTCGGCCAGGAAGGGGAAGTGCGAGAGCCAGCCCACACTCTGTCCCCTTCACCAGCCTGAGGAGTAAATAGGTCTCGGTCTAAAATGCGTCCTCAGGAACCTGATGCTTAAGTTTGGCCCAGCGGCCTGTGCAAGGGACCAAAGGGCCACACTTAGGCCAGCAATGCATCCGCCCCCATGCCATTTCCTGACCTGGGGGGACAGGGCATGTCTGCTCCCCTGCGGTGCCCACCGGGGCCGATTTCACAGTCCTGGGGCTGATGAGAGGGCACATCTCCCAGGGAAGGCTGAGCCCAGGGGGCGTGCACATGCTGCTGTGATCCCCAACAAGGTGGTCAGAGGCACTGACCGCTCGCTCTCACCAAGCACCGCGCTGGGCACCTGACTCTGTCTCATTTCATCTTCCTAAAGGTCCTTGCCAGTGTCACTTCCATTTTCCAGATTTGAAACTGAGGCCAGAGAGAGTCAGTGACCTCCCCGAAACCCCGTGGCTGATAAGCTGGGCAGAGGCCCTGATGTGGCCACGCTCAGCGAGCAGGGAGTCGGCAGGGACTTGGTGCAGGACGGGCCCAGGCCATCCCACCCCACGCCCACGTGCGCCCCAGGCACCCTGTGGGGGACACCCCCGAAGTGGGTGGCCCTGTGGCCCCCACACCAGCCCCGCCAGACACACATGCGGCCCTCCTCTCACCCGGGCAGGGAGGGGACCCAGGCTGGCAGGAGGAAGGAGGCCACCGTGCTGAAGTAGGTGACAGGGCCACGTGCTCCACCCAGCTTGGATGGTGCTGGCAACGGCTCCGGAGCAGCGTGGGGTTCCCTTGTGATTCTCCCAGGCGGGAAGTGAGAATGGGCTGGAAGGAACCCAGCACCCCAAGCACCTGGAGGAGAGCGACTCTGGAATGTGACAGATGCCCTGTGCGCAGGGGGGGCACGGCCGTGAAAGCCACCGCAGGGTCACGGCCCGGCACGCGACGGGCCTCGGGCAGGGCGGGGGCTCCCGTTCCGTCTGGAAAGGAATTGAGCAGATATCTGCTGAGCAGCCCCTGGGTTGTGCCAAGGCCCGTCACGAGCACTGGGGACAGGAGATGACTCAGGCAATCCCTGCCCTGCAGGAGCTCTCGGGAGTAATGACACAAACACGCGACTCACACAAGAGAGCAGCCGGGCCCACACTGGGGACAGAGCGTGGCCTGGGAGGCTGAGGCTTCTGCAGGTACCAACAGCAGAGTCATGACGGGAGCGTCCCCATCTGTTCCCAGAGGAGGCTGGGCAGTCAGACGAGCGGGGAGGTAGCAGGCCACTGGGCCACTGTCCTCCTGCAGCTCCAGTGGCCGGGAGCCAGGGCAGATGAGTCAGGGCTTCTGGGGGACGCACACTCAGGCTGCCCGCTGCAGGCGGGCCGAGGGGCCTCCTAGGGGCGGCATGGGAGTGGGACGGCGCAGGGTTCCACCTGCTGCTCGGATCCTAGCAGGTGGCAAGGCCGGCCTCAGCACCCAGGCTCTCCATCTCACACACGACCTTTGCTCCTTCGCCATCCCAGCCCTGCTGTCCCCTCCCTCTTCCAGGTCCTGCTTTCTCCCCCACCCCTTCCGGTCCTACCTCAGGTGCTGCCACTCAGCCAGGTTGACAGGAAGGAACGAGGGTGGGGGAATCAGGGAGACACTGCGCATGCTCACCAGCTGAGCCATCTTGGGCAGGTGCCTTGACCTCTCTGAGCCTCAGTTTCCCCATTTGTAAGGTGGAGAGGGGAATTGGCCTCCGTGAGGTGAAGCATGTCAAACACGCAGTGTTCATTGCACAGATGGCCCCGAACTGAGGTCAGCTGCCTGCCCCCTCGCCTCCTCCTCCCTGAGAAATAACATCAGGTTGGCCATGGGGGGTCCGGCCGCCCTCTTCCCCTCCCCAGCCCCCTCATGGCCCACCCCAGCCTTCGTGATGATTAGGAATCTCCCAGAGGCCTGGCCTGTCCTCATGGGAAGCGGTGCTGCCCCCGCCTGTGCTGTCTGGACTCCGTGTATAAAGTAGACCTCCTCCCCGCTACGCTGCCCACACGCCCCTCCCCTCTGCCGGCACCTTGTATTCTAACCCTGCAAACCCCTTCCCTCCCTGGGACCTGGCTGTCCCCACCCTTCCCACAGGGACTCCATCTCCTCCATCTCTACCCGGAGCCTGTGCGGCCCGCACCTCCCAGCCCCGCCTCACTCACCCCGTCCCCGGCCCGCCAGGTCCACCCGCTGAGAACTCCCAGCTTTGTTACTTTTCCCTTGTGCAGGACCCCCAGAGCCTGGGCGCTCCAGGAGGGTGGGAAGACCCCTGCTGTGGTCACTGGGCAGGGCGCAGAGGCGGGCAGTGGGTCCCAGGTCCACACCTAGAAGCCACGGGATGGTCCAGAACTCTCCATCTGGCTTCCGAGCCTCATTTTCCACATCTAGAAAGTGGGACTAAGGGCAACCCTGCAGGAGCTATGTTGAAGGTCTCTCACCGTGAAGCACCCAGCAGGTGGTGAGCGCTCCTGTCTGTCCCTCATAACCACCTCCAAGTCCGCCCTTCAGGGCCCATCACTCCCCTGGCCTTTGGCGAGGGCACAACTGTGACTTAGCGTGAAGATTCAGTGTGCCCTGGCCTTGGGGCTTGGAAGGCACAGTTCAGGGCCCGTCTTCCTCCAAAACAAGGTCAGGCTACTTCCCCTGCGCCTGCCCACTCCAAGTCCACAGGCCGTTCTTCACCTGTTTGCCCCAGTGGCCTTATAAGGTCTTGTCCATTATCTGTCTCCCCGGATTTGTTCCTTAAGGAGTCCCACAAACCACACAGCAGCCCTAACGCAAGCGGGTGTGCGCTGTGCTACTTCAAGGCCACACTCCGTGTCTGCCAAGTCCGTAGGCACATCCCCCAAATGGAGTCTGGGCCACCCCGGGTCAGGGCTCTCCTCAGGCCCTCAGAGCAGCCTGGAGGCGGATGTGGGCTTGAGGTCGGCTGTGTGCAAAGCCTCAGGGATGATACCAGGAGCACCTCGGGAGCCTCCACAGCCTGACTCCCAGGGCCAGGCCCTGTGCCAGGCCCACGTTCTGGAACCAGAAGCCTCCTCTCCCTGGGTCACAGCAGGAGAAATGCGCAAACCTCAGGACCTCCTCACCACACCACTGTCCACTCAGGCCAACTCACTGTCCCCAGTTAAAAAGAATTAATAGCTGGGCGAGGTGGCGCAGGCCTGTAATCCCAGTGGCTAGGGAAGCTGAGGCAGGAGGATCACAAGTTCAAAGCCAGCCTCAGCAACTTAGCGAGACCCTGTCTCAAAATAAAAAATATAAAAAGGAATGTGGCTCAGTGGTTAAGCCCCCGTGGATTTAACCCTTGGTACAAATAATAATGATAATAATGACAATTTATAAAAATGAAAATGGTACAGGTTAAAGAATTGTAAGAATTGAGAGTAAATCCTTGAGATTTAGGAAGGGAAGCTTTAAGATAAATCCTCGGTTCAGAGGACACTTCACCACATAAAGGCCGCTCCAGCCCCCGGGACCTGTAGCTGGCTCCAGAGCAGCCCTCACGCCGCCCTCCCCCCAACACCCGCTCCCTGCGAGGCTCCCAAGGCCCCTCTGTCCTGGCTCTGGGGGTGCAGCGTGTCTTCCAGGTCTGAGGCGCTTTCCTTCAAGGCGAGCTTCCCCGTCCTCCCAAGTCCACCCAGGAAACATCCTCCACAGGGTTTCTCCTTCCGTTGACTGCAGACTGGTCCCTCTCCCTTTGGTCCCTTGTCCTTCCACATCCAAAGCCCCCGACCTCTCCTGAAGAAGGAAAAAAGGCAAGACATGTCATTACTCCTCAACAGCTGAGCCCCAGATGTTCCGTCCTCACCGGATCCTCTCGATGCCGTCCCAACAGACATTAGGAGCAGAATCACAGGCCCCGCGAAGCCACCACCCAATGCCCGAGAGTCCCCAGTGTTGACACCACGAATCACCACAGAGCGTTAGGAAAAGAGCTAATAATAATAATAATAATAAGTTCTTACTGCTCTGGGGCCAGAGCAACAGGGGTGAGCTGGGTGCACGGAGGCTAGTGTCCCCGGAGAAGGGCAGTAGGGACCAGCTTGGAAAGACTGGCATTTTGCTCTGGGCATGGCGGGAGCCACTGGAGGACATGAGGAGAGGGAGGTCATGATCTAGCTGGGGGATGGACAACAGGCCACAGGGACTGGGGTGGAAGCGAGAGCCCAAGTACAGGCCACTCCAACAGCCTGGGTACGAGAGGGTGCAGCCTGCCCTTGGGGTGGCGGAGGAGGGCCTGAGGAGCGGTCAGGTTGGGTTTGCATGTTGAGGGTAGAGCCAACAGGATTTGTTTGTGGCTTGGTTGTGGGTCATTAGGGAAGGACAGAAACCAAAGATGAGTGTGACTTTAGGGACCCACTTAGCATGTGTCATCCACAAACTTGCCAGTGCTCAGTCTTTCCCTTCCCTGAATCATTTATAAGAAAGATAACTACAGGAGCCGAATACAATTTCCTGGGAACATTCATTTCCTAACTTACGCGGTTCCCAGAAGCAGTGAAGCAGTCTCGCTGTGGGACGGCTCCAGCCTAGGCGGCCGGAACGTCTCCAGGAGCCCTGGGTAGAACCTGGCTAAAGAAATCTGCGAGTCCTAATCCCACCCTCGGTAGCTCATTCATCCATTCAACAAACATTGACTGGGTCCTCGTTCGGGCCAGCCACCGTGGTCTTAGTCCTGGGATGAATCGAGAAAGAGCAACAAAACACCTTTGATCCTATTCTACAGAACCTTGTGGCCAAGGAAGAGCGATGAACCTCTAAATAGGCAAATTGCCACAGGACGGACGGTGTGGCATGGTGTGGGGACATCCAGAAGCTAGAAGGGCTGGAGGGTGGAGGGAGGCTTCACCAGCGAGGTGACACCTGGTCCAACTCCATTTCTCAACCAGGACCTCGGGTGGGACAAGAGCTATTGTGCATCTGCTGAAGGCTGACCTTGTGTAACCCTAACACAACGTACAGCTCCAAGTGGCTCCGTTGGTCACATACTAAGAAGCCAGTCAAAGAGTAAGGAGGAAGCACTTCCAGTCCAGACTCTACTTTTGATCCTTAAAACAAGGTTCAAAAGGACCCCATTC
Organism: Marmota marmota marmota; assembly: GCF_001458135.2. NCBI lineage: Eukaryota > Metazoa > Chordata > Mammalia > Rodentia > Sciuridae > Marmota > Marmota marmota. The sequence continues at coordinate 1,708,363 of NW_025999853.1, forward strand.
ATGGCCCACAGAAGCATGTCTCCCTTCCGGGGTCCCCCTCCACCAGTGTGGGGATTCCCCAGCCGTCCCCAGTGTCCTGTTGCCATCCATCCCGACCACAGGTCCCCGCAGTCGTGACGCTGTCTGTTTCCTCCTCATCTGTCCCCGTTCGTCCTCCCTCTTCTCTTCTCAGCCCTTTTCCTGGTTCCACACAACAGCAATCCAGAGACCAGCTTGGCCAAAACTAAGTCAGGATGGGGTCGCGTTAGGATGGGGAAGAGACGGGTCACGTCCAGGGTCACGTGGTGACACTAGGTTGCCTACCATGGAAAAGAATCTCAGTAGCCAGAACTTCTGGAAGATCCTCTTGAAACTCTTGTCCACAAAGATCCCTCTGACATCCTAACGGGGGTGACTTAAATCGAAGCATTTCCCAGAGGCTGACATTGGGCTGTGTCTCTTGCTGGACTGGCACATGGGGCTCCTGACCTTGAAAGGCTCGCCTCTCCCAAGGTCTCGCCAATCGCTGCAACCGTGAGCAGCGTGAACTGCGAGAGCCGGGCTTGAAAAGAAGAAAGGGTACAGACAGAATGGGCATGTGCCTCTGCCCCGAGTCCTGCTGCAGTAGGTGGAGACCAGCAGACAAGGTCTTCCCAAGAGAAAGAGGGACTCTCCCTGACCTCTCCCTGCCCCTGAGCATATGGGAAAGCTCACTGATGGGAGGCAGGTATGAATTCTGTCCACAGTTCTTGTATGTAGGACCTTATTTATTCTCAAAAGAATTAAATTCAACTCTGAAAATGTGCCCCCCCTCCAGTGCACATGTGTGTGTGAGTGTGTGTGTGTGCGCGCCCATGCGCACGTGCATTCACACACACACACACACACACACACACACATACACTTCTTATTGGGGTAGCCAAGAAAAATAACCTAACCTTTATCAGGTTCTTGGAGCCTCTTTCTCTTCCCATTTCGTGTAAGAATCCTGGCCATCTTACAACAAAACCCTAGAGAGGAGCCTGTAGTCTTGAGACCATCTCCTGCCCATGTCCTCCTGGTCCTGAAGCAGGGTAGCTCCATTCCTTCTGCAAGCTTGGCCACAGGGAGCCGAGCTAGGGTACCCCACAGAGCCCAGCACCTTTAGGGTGTGCAGAGACCTCTGGCCTCTCCAGATGGCTCTCCCTGACCTCTCCCTGCACCCCCCCCCCAAGTCCTTCTTATTTTAGATAATCTCCCTCTTTTGTCACCATGGTCAAGGCTGGACATCAGAGCCCCTGTGCCCAGAGTGGCCGGGTAGCAGATGAAGGAAGGAGCATTCCATGTGGACAGCGGGAGCCCAGGCCCCGGTGGGCAGCCCCATCCACTCCCACAACTCACACTGCAGGCTAAGGCGGCTGGATGCTTCCATTTTTCAAAAGAAGCAAAAGATTCAAAGTTTTATGTGAATCCTCCCACTTTTTCAATGTTAGCAACTCATCCAAATTAAAAAACAAAAAATATCATGTGGGCCAACTCTGTATTTACCAAACAAAACATCTCTGGTGGTGCACGCAGCCCAGGCCCTTCAGCTTGGGGACTGTCCTCTGACACCTGGTCCTTTACATCTTGGTCTTTCTGCCCTCATGCCACTAAAGTACCTGCCTGCCTGGGGGCAGGGGTTGGTAAATAACCATCAAGGCAAAGGTGAGGCCTAAATTAACTGTTCAGCAGGGGGGCTGCCCCACGGGCTCACCCAAGCAGCAGTACCCAGTACCTTATGTGCTTGGTGGCCACTTGCTGAATAATGGCTCAAAGATCTCAGAGTTGCTGTCCTGCCCTCTGACCTTAGAGTCCCACAGGCAAGAAGTGTCAATCAAAATGACACCTGGTAACCACGCAGGGAAGAGGCGCAGGAGCTGCTATACAGACGAACCGAGGGAGATTTAGTTCTGGGGGTCAGGAGAGGGGCTGAGGTTGAGAGTGAGCAAGAATCAGAGGCTGCAAACAGTGTCTGAAAACAGGACAGGCAGGTCACATGCGAAAACCACAAAATACGTTGGTCAAGTCTGCAGGAGGCCCGAGGGGGCTGGGCTGCAGAGAGGGGGCGGGAGGTGGCAGAAGGGCCAGCTGGGCAGGCCTTGAAGCCTCCTTCAGGACCGTGACCTTCATCCTGGGCTCTGCAGATAGGAGGCCGGGGCTGTGGGAGATGGCTGAATGGGCAAACGGGGGACATTCAGGAGGCAGGTGATGAGGAGGCACCAAGTAGCTCCGCCGAGGTGGTGAGAAGACGGGGAGTGGGGGGAGCAGGTTGAAATGCACTTGAGAACCTCCCGGAGGAGGGGGGAGACCCTGGTGATGACCGTATTAACCCCTAAATTAACATGTCCCAAAGGGACGGAGGAATAGACCCAGGGGACGAGGAATCAACGATAATACCTGGGAGAGGGAGGAACTAAAGCAAACTCCAGGGGAGCTGCAAGGGGGCGGGGGGGGGGGGGGGCTGGAGGCGGAGCAAAGCAGGAAAGGGGGTGACGGAGACATGTCACATGGGCCAGGACCTTGGGTGAGGCAGGAGCCCCAGAGGCTTTCAGGAGGCCTGGCCTGACTCAGGGCCGACCTCAGCTGGGCCGAGAGCAGCCGCACAAGGGCAGGTTAGGCCACTGCCGCCTGCGGGCAGGAGCTGGGCGGCTTGGGCCCTGTGCTGCAGGGAGGTGGTGGCTCCAGATTCGGGGCACATTCTGGAAGCGGAGCTGACAGGATTTGCTGGCTGCCTGGGAAGGAGCGGGAGTGGACTGGGGAGGAGTCAGGGTGACCGAGTCTCACTGCCCCTGCAGCTGCTCTTCCCTGGGAGGGAGAGGCCAGGGTGGGGGGCGCCCAGGAGCTCATCTGAGCACATGTGACATGTGAGATGCCCCGAGGGAAGATGTCCAGTGGGGAAGATGGAAATGAGCGTGGCAAGAGGCACTCGTGTGGGGCCCGCAGGTCCTGCAGGGCTGGGATATGCCCGGCCTGTGAATAAGGAAAGATGGGCGTGGAGGCCCATCTGATCTCCTTCTGGAAGGTCGCACAGCCACAAGGGGAAAAAGGCCAGCTGCAGGAAGACCCTGGGGAGGGCGAGTCAGGGAGGCAGGGCCAGGAGTAGGGTGGGCCCATTGGAGAAAAGGGACAGATGGGGACAAGACTTGCTGGTGGTGGGATGTGAGCGGGGGGAGGGCATGGGGGGCCATCTACTGAGATGGCAAAGGGAAAATGGAAACGTCAAGCAGGTGAAGGAACGCTGTCGGGTAAGGCCAAGTGGGGACAAGGTGGGGACAGCAGGAGGAGAGAGGTTGGGAGTTCAAGGCAGAGAGAAGCTCATGTTCCCAGGGTAGACACACTTGGGACACTCTGAGGAGGGTGGCGCTGGCCTGGGCGACCTGAGGGTCAGGCAGCGGGGCAAGCTGGAGGTGCAGCAGGAGCTCAGTCACGTCAGGGACAGCAGCAGGTGTCGAGGACCCGCCAGGCTGATGGAGTCCGGCTTGTTCATTTCACTGATGAAGAGTCAGCAGGGGCAGACACGTCACACAGCCTGTCTGTGGCTAGACTCTGGGCCTCTGGGACACTCGCCACAGGCTGATGGGATCGTTTCATAAAGGGCTGAACTTAACACTGGGGGAAGGACAATGGCGTCGTTTCTCGGGTTGTAACCCAGCGTTTCCCGTGGCAGAGCTGGGGGATGCTGTTGACCAGCACGTGCCTGCTCCGTGGCTGGAATACAGAGGTTTGGGCATAAGGGCCCTTGGTGCTTGCTTCAGTAGACAAAGATCTTAGTTCTTCCTCAGGGTCATTCACTGATGCAACAGTATTTTTAAATGTCTATTTTGTGCCTGACATGCCTAAGGGATTAGAGTGGGAAGCTATGGCCCAGTTCCTGCCTGTGTTCATGGAACTTACACACACTCACACACACACACACACACACACACACACAGTACAAACTGTGCTAAACATTGTGAAGAAAACACGTGGAGAGCCAGGAGAGTGTAACGAGAGGCTTAACACCCTGGAGGAAGACACCGGCATGGTAACTCAGTGAAAGATGAGTGGATAGAGTGGTCCAGGCTGAAGGAACATCATATGCAAAGGTCCAGGGGCAGGAAAGCAAGTTGAGATAATTAAAGGCCCCCCAAAAAAAGAAACCTGGAGTTGAAGTCATCAGATTTGCATTTTAAAAGACCCCTCTGTCTATAGTACAAACAGTGAAATAAGAATAAATTAGAGGGATTGAGGATGGACCTCTGAGGAGGCCACTACTGCTATCCAGGTGAGAGAAGGAGGTAGCCTAGACTAGGTGAGGACAGAGGGAAAGAAGTAGAAGGTTTTAAGAGGGTCATCAAGAGGCCTGACACAGCTAAGTAAATGTTGGAATCCATCAGAGTTTAACAAGATATGTCAGGGTCATTGTCTTATTGATGGGGTGCGGTATGACCAGCCCACGAGGAGCAAAAACCCCCCGGAGTCGCTGTGAGCTGACGGCAACCAGATGATTTGAGTAAAGAGTATCACTGCCTGTCCCCTGCCATCAGACCACCACACCACCACAGGAAGAAAATGTAAAATAGGGGTCCCTCATCCATTCATTCTCTCCTTATTCACTATCACATGAGAAACCTCATCCCATGTGAGAGATGGTGGGAGAGAGCATCAGAGGCTGCGTCTGGGAAGGGTGGGGCAGCCGACACGGACCCCCAGCCGATTCAAGAGCATCCATCTAGAAAATCCAGGTGCTGTGTGGTGTGGCTGGAGCTCCCAAGAGCTGGTGGGAGATTCAAAGACGGCCATTATCCCAGGTCTGGGTTTTACTGTTATTTGTATAAAAGAGGCAAGTGTCTGCTCAACTTGACAGACTAAAATAGGCTTCTTAGATGTTCAGGGATTTTAAAAACAAACATAGCTTGATTGCAAATCAATTTTTTGTGCAGCTCTCAATAAAACCAGGCTGAGAATCTGCTGGCGGTAGCAGTGATTGCATTCTGATCTCACACCAACTCTGGCTCCACGGAGCAATCGGAGAGGCTGGCCTTTCTCCTCTGTGTGGGGCTACATTTTAATTCCAGCACACAGTGTTTCCAGAATGCCAGGATCAGTGTCATTATTTCAAACCTGGGCTGAAAAACAGGCATGTTAAAGGAAAGAGGCTAAGTCTCATCCAATAGTGGTCCAGCAGACCCGGAAGATAGGCGTTTCCCTACAGAACTGGGGAAAGTAGATAGTAAGAGAAAACAAAACTAAAAAATAAAAGAAATGTGTAACCACAGAAGATATTTCCCAAACGTAGGATTCTACTAATCATTTTTTAATAAAATCTGTCCTTTTTTTTTTTTTTTTAGCAGCAAAGTACTGGGGATTGAACTCAGGGGCACTCGACCACTGAGCCACATCCCCAGCCCTATTTTGTATAGACAGGGTCCCACTGAGTTGCTTATCGCCTCACTTTTGCTGAGACTGGTTTTGAACTCGCAATCCTCCTGTCTCAGCCTCCCAAGCTGCTGAGATTACAGGCGTGTGCCACCGTGTCCAGCTCTAGTAATCATTTTGCACAAAGTTTTACAAAATTAAGCTAAGCCAAGATTTTTGGTGGCTTTTTAGGTAGAGGAGTTCAAATATCCTTTTAATTATTTCTAGACCTACCTTCCTTTGTCTCTGCTTTGAATTTTGATTTTTGACCTCAAGTTGCTAATTTTTTGTATAAATTAATAGATGGGTTCTAGCCAAACACATCGAGTCTGTGTAGGAAATTTCATACTGAAATATGCATTTGGGCTTTTGAGGCTGGGTTGTACATGGCTGTCATTGTAATGTTTCTTTTCACATTTGTTTGTGGGAATCAGAGTGGAATGAAGGGGAGGGCGGAGAGTAAAAGAAGAAACCTTCAGGAGATCCCTGTATCTCTGGAGATACAATGTCTCCAGAAAGTGATTTAACATCCATAAATGCCAACTTACAGGATGTCATCCATTACCATCCAGGAAGAAAACATATTCTCCCTCTTTCCTGCCCAATGAGTAAACTTTGAACACAATTACAAACACATGCAATAATAATACATCCACCTGCATTTCTATCGCAACTTGCACTAGAAGATTTCTCAGTTGCTTTGCAAACAATAATTAATTAGACCCTCTGACATCCCTGAGAGGGAGCTGAGATGTGGGTGACACCAACTTGCTGTCACCTCTGGGGTTGTTGAACAGCTGTTGTTTAAAGACTGCACAGCACACAGAATTCAAAATTCTAGAACATGATTGAAAGACTTAGGATACTGAGAGGCAACAGAAGATTGGACGTGGGGCAGGCTTCTGTCTCAGCATGTAAATGTGATAGAGGGGGAGAAGAGGGAGCTTCTATTTTCTATGTCGCCGGCCATCGCTCACCCCCTCGGGCTCAATTTACCCTGTGACATGACATAATTCTTCTGGGCTCATCATCCTGGAGCTGACCCCATTACCAAGTGATTTTTCCTTAAGGAATGTAACCAAATTTTTTTAGATATTTACTTATAGGTGGACACATATCTTTTTTATTTTATTTTATTTTATTTTATGCAGTGCTGAGGATCAAACCCAGGGCTTCACAAATGCTAGGCGAGCACTCTACCTCTGAGCCACAATCCCAGCCCCATGTAACCAAATTTTTTAACAAACACACAAATATATAGGACCTATTGTTTCCCAGGCACCATTAAAGTGCTCAGTAACTTGTAACTCATTTGATGCCCTTATCGACTCTTTTCGGAATGGTATTGTTATTATTGTTGCCTATTATAGTTATTATTATTGTCTATTATTATTATTATTATTATTATTATTATTATTATTATTTCCCTTTTACAGGTGAGGAAAGTGAGGCCTAGATGCATTAAAGTCACTCGGCTACACTACCTCCCCGGGTTCCATTACTGTTAATAAATTTGAAAGCTTGCAAATTTGTACCTGGCCTCCACTTGGCCACGCAGGTTGTTTCCCTTTTCAACCTGCTAGAATGCTAACCTGGTTACTAGGAGCAGAAAGCAAGGGCCAGGAGCCAATCTGAAAAGATAGGGGGTTGGGAGAGCGCCATCTGCTTCAGCACCCTGGACAGCACCCGTGGCCGAGTGGCCCAGCACCAGGGTGGTCCTGAGGGTCCCAATCAGGATCCATCTGACCTGGAGGGAGGCTGAGGACAAGGGGAGCCGGCCTGGCAGGGACTGTTCCCACTCCTTCCTTTACTAAGGCTGTGCCCGTATGACTGCGGGATTTTCAGGCCCACTTAGGCCAGGACAGCTCCAGCTTTCCCACTGTACTTTCCCACGCCATTGGGATGCCATCGGCCTAAAATCTGACCAGCTTTGTACCGTGTGCTTAGTGCCCCCACTGGATAGGGATGGGCCTCTCTCTTATTATTTTTCCCCAGGTCCCTGGCAGGAGACTGTCTTCCAGGACAATTAGGCTTTCACCCAGGGACCATGAGGGCACTTTCTGGGTTCGCCCTGCAACAGTCCTGGAGAACATGCCACGGAGCACAGGCTCTGAGATCAGACCACCAACAATCCCTCCAGCTCAGCCACTGTTCAGATGTGACCTTGAGCAAGGCGCTTAACCTTTTTAAAGACCTAGTTTATTTCTGTGTGTAAAATAGGGCCACCAATGGTAACTGAACCATGAGGTTGCTTTAAGGTTTAAATAAGGTAATATGATTGGATAGCACAACTTATCCTGAGGAAAATCAGGGGAGGCCGTGATATCGCCTTATGAACAGGAAGACTCGTGCTCCTGCCCTTTCTGCCCCTCTGCTTTGACCATCAGCAAGCTTTGGGCCAAAGCTCAACTTGGCATTATCGACCCCTTGGTGTCTGCGCTGCGGCCTGCCCCCCCCCCCCCGACCGAGTGCCTGCCTTCTCCTGTGGCCCAGCCTTCTCTCCTGATGGCTGATCCTTTGATCCTGACTCTTGTGACTTTTGTTGCCTGTGTCATTTCAGGTCACTGCCTGAGATGGAGAGACAGATGCAAAGCATTAGAATCTAGTCCCAAGTCAGGAAAAGTTCTGTCTGTCTTCTTTGTTGCTGTCCCCAAATGACTAGGGCAGCACAAGGCATGTGAGAAAGGGGCATGGGAAGTATTTATTGTAAAGTCTAAAAGTTGAGGAGAAGGAGGAGGAAAATAGATGGCAGAAAGACAGGTGTAGATAGAGGAGAGAGAAATAGAGGAAGAGAACAAGGGTAGAAGAGAGGGGGAAGGAAGGAAGGGAGGAAAGGGGAGGAGGAGAGGGAGGGAGACCTCTCTTGCCAGTTCTTTCTGAGTTCTGACCACACTCCTGTCTCACAGCTCACTTTGCAAAGGTCGCCCTGGACACCCCATCTCCCTTCTGACAGCTGCCCATCAATGATGCTCAGAAGAATCCCTTTCCTTGGACTCGCTCCACGCTCTCACCCAGTACCTTTGGGCAGGTGCCCAGCAAGCTGGCCGCCCCTCTCCACTCATCACCCGTGACAGTGCGACCCTTTCTGGCAGGAGGGTGGCAGTGGCAGTTTCTGAGCCGGGTGCCTCGAGGGCAGTCTGTCTTGCCCCTGTTCTCCGAGGACAGGAGCTGAGGCGTCGGGGTAGAGGCTGGCAGGAGCCATTCCGGTTTTCAGGATAAGCAATCTGGAGCTCTCAGCTGTGCCCACCCCTTCCCTAAAGATCTCACAGGGTTTCACCATGTGGTGGGAAGAGAGTAGCACGATTAGTGGGAGCCAAAGCGTGGCCCTGTGACTCAGAGCCAGCGTGGGGGTGGAGCTGCGCCACATCCGACAAGGAGGTTCCCCGGGAGGGCTGGAGCCTTCCCTGTGACACAGCCAAAGGCGTGGACGCTGCTGGGTATCAGTGACAAATTAGTAGGCAATATGACTGCCCTGGTGGGGGGCGGGGGTAGCTGGGCAAAGACTGGTCACACCCCATCCAGAACGTGGCAGTGATCGCGGCTCCCAGCCCTCTCCAGCTGTCTTCAGCTCCAACGGCTCTTGGGTTGGAGTGTGTGCTGTGTGCTGAGGAAGAGAGACCTGGGAAAGGTGCCCCCACGTGCCCCCTTGGTCCCCACCAGTCTGTCTGTCAGCCTCGGTCTTAGGATTTTAACACCCGCCCGAGTCAGAGTCAGCCTCCTTGGGATTTCTGGAAGGAGTCCAGTCTCGCCTCCTCTCTCTCCCAGCAGGGGCGGCACAAACAGCAATTGCAAGCAGCCGGGAGCGGGGCCTCCTCCCCCTGCAGGAGACCTTGCGGCTCTGGTCTGGTCATGAGAATCCCGCATCTGAAGTCTCCCTGGGAATAAACACACATTTCTGATACCTCTCAAGATTAAGCCAATGAAATAAAAATTCATTTTTGAGACATAAACCGTACATGGCCAGGATTTTCCAGGGAAGCTTGGCACTTCGGTGGTGGCACAGAGGCCCTTGGGTTGACAGTAATTTGCTGCAGTGAGCCAGGCAGACGTGAGCCACTCAATAGACAAGACATCATCAAACGCCACATCTGAGTTCTGTTCATAGCATTAGAATGAAAGGGTAAAGCGATCCCACCGCCTGGAGGATCGGGGACCCCAGGCACACACAGACTGGGCCAGAGGCAAAGCTGCTCAGGAGCAGTCGGTCTTCCAACCGGCTCCTCCCTTCTACAGGAAACCCAGTGAATTAAATCAACCTGTCGCCCCTCCCAAGGGGGTGTGCTTTTTCAAAGTATTGACAACGAGGGACTTAAAACACAATTATAGAACACCCATCCCCGGAGCAGGCACGTTTCACCAACATTGTTAATCCCGACGGCACACCGTGTGTGTTCATTCATTGGAAAATATTTGTGACTGTCTACTCTGAGCCCAGAACAGTTCTAGGTACTAGAAATCAGCAGATTCAAAGAGACACAGACCCTCCCGCCTGAGCTCTACAGACAGAGGAGAGAAGGAGGCATCCGCAAACGCATACATGTTTGTCAGGTGATGAGCACTCTGCAGAAAAATAAACCAGGGCGAGGGGACAGAGAGTGACAGGAAGGGGACACCATACAAGACAAGGTGGCCAGGTAGGGCGTCTCACAGGGGATCATGGTTGAGCAGCGTCCCCCAAGGAAATGAGTGAGCAAGCCATCGTGATACCTGGGGAGAGCATTTCTGGTGGAAGGAATGGCCGTGCAAAGGCCCTGAGAGCACCCGGTTGTATCAAGGAGGTGAGTGGAAGGGAGCACAGGGAACGAAGGGAGAAGTGGAGGGGACAGGGACAGAGAAGACATGGAGGAGACACAGAAGTGCACACAGGCTGGTGAGGACTCTGGAAATGACACTGAGGGACGTCAGGAGCCATTCAATGTCCAAGCAAAAGAGTGACGTGGGTGGCTTGGGTTTCCAAAGCTGCGCTGGCTGTGCCACTCAACGCTCCGAGGCCAGGGCGGGGGCTGAGACCCCACCCCCAGGGGGAAACACTGAGGCAGGGACAGGGATCGAGGCTAACCGAGGCCCGCAGAGCTGACAGCCTGCTCTGCAGCGGCCCTGGCTCTGTCCTCTGCCACAGCTTGGTGGCTCTTCTGTCCCCATGGGATGAAAGCCACTGGTGCTCAGGGAAGGAATGTCACTCCTGAGGGAGCAGGAAGTGGGTTCCCGGAGACTGGGTTTTCCTGGCTCCTTAATCTCACCCCAACCCTTCTACAGAAAGAGCGTCACCAGCAGTGGGACGACTGTCAACCCTCACCAGCTGGCCCATGGGGCCCAGTCTTGCAAGGGTTCCCACTGGGTCCTGCAGCCACCCTAACCCGGCTGTGACCCGGTTCTCCTGCACAAGCTCCTCAAAAGCTGCCCGTCCTGGCTGTGCCACACGGGGCGGGCACACTGACACTCACGTGACTGGCACCCACTTCAACTGGCACTGACGTGAACAAGGGGGCCGCGGAGAGCCCATGCGGGGGTGGGCAGCCTCTGCTCAACGTGCTACGGTGCCTCCTCCCGGGTGGAAGCAGCCGAGAGGGCCTGCGGCTCCCCATCCATCTTGAGCAGCCAAGGACACCCTCAGAGTATGCAGCAGCCTGTCCGTCCTGGGCACCAGATTCCCAGATGCAGGGAGAGAACGGAGCTGTCATTAATAAAACCACGGCTGCCAACTCCCGATTGGATTTGATGGATGATAGGGACATCCCCAACCTTTCATCCTTCCCAGCTTCGAGGAAGAAAGGGTGACCAGAGGCACAGGCTTATATGGGAAGGAACAGGAACGAGATCTGGAGAGAAGGAGAGGGCAAAGGGATCAGGGTCCCCAAAAGACACGCCAGACCATTCTGGAAAGGAGAGGAGTGCCTGTCCCTGGAGGGAGAGAGAAAAACGGGGAGGACAGAGTCTCAGAACACCACAGTCCCAGATCCCACACACAAGTCCCCGAAGGCCTGCCCTTCCCGCTCCACCTGCCTCAGTTGGAGGCTCACCCAACTTCATGCCCCACTCAAGGAATAAGTAAGAAAACCACAGTGTCTTCTCTCCACAGAGTGCTGCTTTCACAACCTTCTCATTCCGTCAGCATCAAGTTGACCCTGAAAGATGAGTATCATCGTTTTCATTGTATGGATGAGATGCCCAGAGCTCAGAGAAGTGAGGTGACTGGCTCAAGGTCACACAGTGCAGCGCTGGAGGGTCAGTGTCGGAACCTGGGGTGACCAGCTTTGCCCTACCTATTTCCATGTCTCCCCCGCCCGCCCCACCCGAGTTACTGGAGGGCTGGGGCGCCCTCACCCACTCTGCCTCCTCACACCCAGTCGGTACTTAGTAAACACCCATGCAATGCGTCACGGAGGAACACGGAGCCAGGCTCTATAAACACACGCAAAACACGCTCACACACACTTACCCCGACACAGTGAACACGGCAGACCTTGAGAGCCACTTATTCCCTTGGCGAACTTACCAAGTGCTTTGACTAAAAACCCACTGTGTGCAGGTCAGACAGAGGTGAGGTGCTGGGGATCCACCTGATCTGTCACCTTGAGCTGATCATAATACAGGGGAGAAGAAAGACCAAAAAGAAACAGCCAGTCATGTCGCAAAGGAAGGGATCGTTGCGCGTCATTGAAGGGCGACGGGGGCTGGGGGTGGAGTTCAGAGGTCAGGCACCTGCTTAGCTGTGCAAAGCCCTGGATTCTCTCCCCAGAAACAAACAAACAAAAAAGTGATGACGTAGGTAAAATATAGGATACAGAGGAGCAGGGTATGATTCAACAGCAAGCCCAGAACATTCTTTGAGGAAGAAATATTTCAGGTTGAACAGAAATCATCCAGGTGAAAACTGGTGGGGAGTATTGCAGGCAGAGGTAACAGCATATCGCTGAGGCCCTGAGGTAGGACCAAGAAACTAGAGACTTCCGGAAAGTACCAGAAGACAGGTGTGCTTAGAGCTAAAGTGGGGGAGATGGAAGGACAGGCCCAGAGGCATGGGCAGCAGATGCAGAGCCTCGTTAAACATGGAGCACTCGGGCCTAATACACTGGGGAGCCTTCAAGGGCATGAGGCAGGGAAGGGCTCCAGTTGGGTCTGTTCCTACTTAGGGACATGGGAAGCCATGGAGGAAACACGAGGCAGGGACACTAGCTCCAGGGTAGTGTCGGGAAATGCCCAGTTTTGAGATCTCTTTTGGAAACAGGGTATTAAGTACATACTGTGACGATGGCTCAGCCACATCCACCAGTGGACCTGGGATCAGATAAAGACTGTGGGGACTGAGAATGGAGAGATCCTAACCCACCGTCTATCTTCAGGACAAAGTGGCTTTAGGCAGGTCCCCCAGCCTCATCTAGAAATAAGCTTCAGAGAATCGGCCTCCCTGGCCATGTGGGTGACAATGTGGCACATCGTCAGCCTCCCCCAACAAGCCAGCATCCTCTGCCACCACCGGGTCCCTGCAGGCCCGCTTCCCCTCTGCTCTCTGCGCCACTGGGCTCTCTCTCCCGCCTCAGGACACACTTTAAAAGAAAATTAACTCCTATGACTGCGCCAAAGAGGAAATGCAGAGTGACCTGCTGCCACCTGCCAACCTCGCACCGCTAATACTTACTTGTCTCTGGCCACAGCCTCTCGTCACCTTAGCGGTAACTCAATTACCAGTCCCCAGGAACCTCCAGGCAGGGCGTCTTTCCCGTGGGTCTCACTGCTTTCCCGAGAAGCCCAGGTGCAGGTCAACGTCTCAGCTCTAAGGGGGCTTTTCTGGACCTGACTTCACTCTTGCAGTGTGCTAACTGCAGCCTTCGCGCCACCCACGCTGCCTCCCAACCAGAGGTCCCAGCCCGCCAGGAGGTGCCACGTGGGCTCTGGCACGGGAGCCTCCGTAGCAGATGTTGCCACCTTCAGCGCTGGCCCAATTATGATGTTAACACCCTGGACGCTAATCCCTGGGCCCTTGCCAGCCAGGACCTGCTCTGCTCTCTGCTTTAACAACACGAGTCCTCTGGGGGATCAAGCAAGAGTCTTGGGAATGGCACACTTTTAACTGCTCAGATTCAAAGCCTGGCTTCTCCCCCGTATCACATCCAGGCTGGAGATCTCCAAGCATCTGAGCAGCATGGAGCCGCCCAAGTCAGCACAGGACAGCCAGGAAGGACTGGTCGTGTGGCCGAGACCCAGAAAATTAAATGTCTCACCCAAGAAATGAAACCCACTGGTTCAGGAGCACCTTGAATACAGAGATGCTCTCCTGGTCCCCAGGGCTTTGCCACTTGTTAAATAAGTGGCGAGTTCCACCAGAGTAGGGGAGATAGCCCAGTGTCTGGCAGAGCGAAGAATTTTGGTAAGAAAGATGAGTCCTGATTCAAATTCAGCATCCCATCTATGACCTGCAGTCCCAGGCCCAGGCTCTGAAGGTGGAATGTCCACTCTGTATGATCAGTGACTTTGTGAGCATGTGACCCCTCCCTACCCAGAACGAGCCTCAGCCACCTTTGCCCCATCCGTGCTGGGAGTAGAGGTCCTAAAGAAGGTCCTGGCTTCCTGCAGGACCACAGAGGGCTTCCCCGGGTGGTCAAGCTGGGAGAGTCAGGATACACAGGTGTGGACCTGGCATTGGTGCATTTGCTGGTGGGAAGAAGAACAGGCCTTGGAAACGCCTTCTGAGCAGAGAGAAGAGCTGAGAAGTGTCCTGTGGGTTGTGCAGGAGGAGAAGGAAAGGAACAGGATGAGATCAGGGTGGAGAGAGGCGGGGCTCAGGCAGAGGGCTCGGTGGTCACCTTAAGAATGTAGGTCGTTGTTCTCAAAGCAGTGGGAAGCCACCAGACAGTTTTGGAGGTAAGGAACAGCAGGGGTAAAGTGATCAGATGTAATGTAATCTGTCCTCTGATCTCGTACTGACAGCAGAGGAGCCCAGCATGCTCACAGGAAGCCCCACTGGGAAGCTAAGTCCTGACTAGGCAAAATAAGATGGCGGCATAGACCAAGGAGGCAGCTAACGGGGTGAAGAGAATGGATTTAAAAGATGTGGGACCTAATGGATCATCCACGGGGATGGAGGAAAGGGAAATATCAAGGAGAGTTCTGGAACCCTGACTCCCAACTAGAAGGTGTTGGGGGTCCACATAGGAGGGATGGGAGGTGGTCTGGGGAGCAGAGTCCGTCAGAAGCTCAGATCTGAAGTGGCTGAGGCTGAGATGCCCTGGAGACATCCAGGTGGTGACATCCTGTGGGGAGATGGAGTGTGAGAGTGGAGTCTGGAAAAGTCAGAGCCTGAGTAACCAATGTGGGGATCAAGAACCTGAGGTGGAAACAGAAGCTGTGGACTTCCCCGGGATCTCTCAGGGACGAATTACATCTATCGCATGTGCCGTGAGTTGCTGAAGCATTCTCTCACTATTGGGTATTTGGGTTGTTTCTGTCTATTGACATTATAAAATGGCCCAGAAATGAACATCCTTGCCCTAATTTATATAGCTTTTTCCATATTCTAGGTTAATTTTCTAAGCAGCCTACATTGCTAACGTGGTTAGCAACGAATGTCTGCTACAAAGATGAATACATCACGTTCTTCCGCCCCAAAATGAATCAGAAATTCTTTTTTGATTGCCCATAATTCATAGTGGCCTGGGTACTGCTGTCTTCTAATATCTGAGTGATTTATTGTCTCCCCTAACTAGCCAAAGGAACCTCCTTCCTTTGAATTCTAAATGCTAACCCGAGGACACTGGCTCTGATCTCAGGATCTGTCCACACAGGGAGGACAGTTGTCCTCCCACCATAAGGACCTGGAACTCAAAAGCTGAGACTATGTTTTCTTTTCTTTGAATCTCCCTCAGAGTGTGGCAAAAACCCCTGCACAATTCCATGTGTAATGATTATTTTTTTAAATTTTTTATTTGTTCTAGTTAGTTATACATGACACCCCCCTCTACCTAATCTAAAGTACCTCTATTCTCCCATAGTCCCCTCCCACTTATTGTGAATGGGCACCTGTGTATCAGAGAAAACATTCCACCTTTGTTTTTTGGGGATTGGCTTATTTCACTTAGCGAATTCTCCAACTCCATCCATTTACCGGTAAATGCCGTGATTTCATTATTCTTTAAAGCTGAGTTATTTCATCGTGTATATATATATACCACATTGTCTTTATCCACTCATCTGTTGAAGTACACCTAGGTTGGTTCCATAGTTTATCTATTGTGAGTTGAGCTGCTATAAATATTGATGTGGCTGTGTCCCTGTAGTATGCTGATTTTAAGTCCTTTGGGTATAAACCAAGGAGAGGGATAGCTGGGTCAAATGGTGGTTCAATTCCAAATTTTTAAAGGAATCTCCATACTGCTTTCTAGATTGGTCGCACCAATTTGCAGTCCCACCAGCAATGTATGAGTGGACCTTTTTTCCCACATCCTTGCCAACACTTATTGTTGCTTGTATTCTTGGTAATTGCCATTCTGACTGGAGTGAGATAAAATCTTACAGTAGTTTTTATTTGCATTTCTCTAGTTGCTAGAGATGTTGAACATTTTTTCATGTATTTGTTGATTGACTGTATTTCTTCTTCTGTGAAGTGTCTGTTCAGTTCCTTAGCCCATTTATTGATTGGGTTATTTGGGGGGGGGGGTTAAGTTTTTAGAGTTCTTATATACCCTGGAGATTAATGCTTTGTTTGAGGTGCCTGTGGTAAAGATTTTCTCCCAATCTGTAGGCTCTCTCTCTCTCCAGATTGTTGATTGTTTCTTTTGCTGAGAAGCTTTTTAGTGTGAATCCATCCCATTTATTGATTCTTGATTTTACTTCTTATACTTTAGAGGTCTTGTTATGGAAGTCCGATCCTAGACCCACACGGTGAAGATTTGGATCTACTTTTTCTTCTATTATGTGCAGGGTTTCTTTTCTACTGCATAAGTTTTTTTTATCCACTTTGAGTTAAGTTTCATGCAGGATGAGAGATAGAGGTTTAATTTCATTTCGTTACACATGGCTTTCCAGTTTTCCCAGCACCATTTGTTGAAGAGGCTAACTTTTCTCCAGTGAATGTTCCTGGCACCTTTGTCTAGTATGAGATGAGATAACTGTATTCATGTGGGTTTGTCTCTGTGTCCTCTATTCTGTACCATTGGTTGACATGTCTATTTTGATACCAATACCATGCTGTTTTTGTTACTATGGCTCCATAGTATAGCTTAAGGCCTGGGATTGTGATGCCTCCAGTTTCACTTTTCTTGCTAAGGATTGCTTTGGCTATTCTGGGTCTCTTATCTTTCCAAATGAATTTCATGATTGCTTTTCCTCGTTCTAGAATGAAGAATGTGGTTGGGATTTTAATAGGAATTGGCATTCAATCTGTATAACCTTTTTGGTAGTACGGCTATTTTGACAATATTAATTCTGCCTATCCAGGAGCAGGGAGGTCTTGCAGACTAGCTAATTGGATAAGAGGAGATATTTAAGCCGATATTTAATAAACCCTGGCTACACAGCGAGACCTGTGGCAGGAGCCTCAAATGCAGTGTATTTCAACCTTTCAAAAAGGTTTTGGAAGCCCATTTTGCAGAGCTCTCAGAGTCACGCTGTCTGATGCGGCAGCTGAACTCCCAGCCCCAGGGGCCCAACACACACGTATATTTCCCACTCCTTTTAAGTCCACGTGGACGGCGCCTTTCTAAACGCTGTTGCAGGAACTCGACTTACCACTCTGATGGCTCCACTACCTTTAGCACGGGGCTTCTAAAGCCACCATGGTCCTCTGACCCTAGCCAGGAAGAGGTTCTCACTGACTAGGCACAGGGGTGGCACAGGTTGCCTTCATCAGACCAGGTTTGTGCCCCACGTTTCACTGTCTCCTCCCACGGCCAGAACTCAGTCACGTGATCTTACCTCGCTGTAAGGAAAGTCGCGAGATGTAGTCCTGCTGAGCGCCAGACCCCAGGTTTGGTGGATTCATAAAAGTCTCTAAAGGCAGAAACCAAAGCCGAGAAGTTAAGTAACTTACCTGGCGCTGCTCAGCTGAACGCTGCAGAGTTAGGATTCACTCCCAAATGCACAATTGAACGCCTCTGCTTTTCCACTACATCCTGGGGATGGGCAACCCCTGGGGGGGTCCCGTCCTTCGGGGGGCCTCTGAGAGGCATCTCTGAATCACCTTGGCAATTGCTTAATTTCACAAATCACCCAGCTTCAAACGGCAGTGAGTGACAGATCCACCCTACGCCAAGCTCCCGATGCAGTTTGCAGACTCGGCTCCTGGAGGAGCCCATCAGCTCCCCACGTGCCCCCGCATCAGGCCGGTGCGCGCTCCTGTTCGAGTCTGTGCCTCCCGCACCGGACATATTCAGATGCACCGCTTTTATCGTGAGTGAATTAAAGCTCTTAAAATGTCAGAATGTTTTTGTTTCATTTGACATTCTTACCACAGGTCAAACTACCTGCGAAACAGACAGGTCTAAGTGGATATCTAACTGTGTGGCTCAGGGTGGCGCCTTAGGAGGTCGGGGATGCCCAGGAGCATCCGTGATCCTGTTAGGATCCATTCCCGTGGATGCCATGGGCATTCCTTCCCTGTGTTTCGGACCCAGGCTTTGGAAAACCCAAAGGATCCCGGAGGTCACCGACGCTGCCTCCTGCTTTGTAAGCCCCGACCGCAGAGCCTTAAAGTTGGAGAAAGCAATGGCCTGAGTGCTGGCAAGAGCCGGTGGCACAGTGAGCGCACTCATTCCGCAGCTCCTTAGGAGTCCCACTCTGCGCCCGACGCCATGTCAGAGACGGAAGGCACAACTGTGCACAAAACAAGGTCCCCCGTGGAGCTGGCACTTCAGTGGGGACAGGGGAAGAGCTCGCACAAATGAACACACACAGCATCACGTGGAGACGAGAGCCATGAAGACAGAAAAGCAAGGGGACGGGCTGGGGCACTGCTGGGTCAGCAGAGTGGCCGGCACAGGGGTGTCCCTGTGACATTAGGAAAAGACCTGAAGAAGGGAGATGGTGCCACCCCGATGGCTCTAGTCAGTGGGAATGGTGAAGAGAGGTTTGAGGGCCGGGTCTCGGCTGCTCCCCCACATTAGGGGGGAGGTAGGGGGCGAGAGGGTGAGAAGGAGCTAGACCAACTGAGAGGGCAGAGCCCATGAGGGGGAGGAGACCAAGGAGGCGGCCATCAACCAAATTAGATGCCACCAGTTGGTCAAAAAAGATGACAGAAAATGGACCATCAGATCCAGAGGTCACGGGTAACCACATGAGCTGAGGACGCTGGAGACGTCAGGCTGGGGAAAGAGAGAGCTTGGGAGGGGTGGAGAGAGGGGAAGAGAAGGGATCTCTCTCTCTCTCTCTCTCTCTCTCTCTCTCTCTCTCTCTCGCATTTGGTAGAGTCTCTCATACAACTTCCCCATGTAACCAGGGCACCACCCTCCGGGGCCTGGTTGTCTCCTCTGTTTTATAAACGAGGTCCAGGGAGATGCCACAGCCCAGGTGTGAAAGCCAGTGCCACCCTCTCGTGTGCCAGCTCTCCCGAAGCTGGTCTCTGTCTCTTAGAGGTCACCTGGGCAAACAAAATGAATTCCTACTTTTAAAAAATCTCAGAAAATAGGTCACTCAGCTTCTCTTTGAACAGCGGCCGGCTCCTTCTAAAGATGAGCATCTTCTTTGATTATAATTATGGGGGCTCCATAAGCCACCCCCAGACACCAGCAGCAGGTAGCACGTTCTCCAAGAGACTTCTTCCTCCCGGTGCTCCCCTTCCCTCCTCTCTTCAAAACAGAAAGGCACATTTAAATAGGAAAAAGATCCTGTTGGCACCAAGGAAAGTGTTGAGACTTTCCTCTCTGTGTGAGCGACAGAGGTCTTTCCCCTCTTGGATCCCACCCGAGCTGCAGCCCCAAGGGGACAGAAACCCTGGCAGCTGCTGGAAAGGGCCCCTTTGGGCGGTTCCACTGGTCCCAGGATCTGTTGAGCTGCCTGGAGAGAAAACAGCTGGAGCTGGCAGGAAGGAAGGAAGGAAGGAAGGAAGGAAGGAAGGAAGGAAGGAAGGAAGGAAGGAAGGAAAAGGCCCGCACAGGAAGCCAGCCAGCGGCTCCCACACGTGTGTGGCCTGTTCCTCTTGCTGCCCTCGGGGAAAGCACATGCAGGGCTTTGGGCTGCACCCCCAAGAACCAGAGGTGTCCCCAGAAGCCTCCAGAAAAACTCCTCTGGTCCTCTTGGCATGACCACTCACACTAGTCATTGGCCAGGGCGAGATCGGCAGCCTGAACAGCAGACCAGCTCCAGAGCCAGGATGGGGTCAGCTTCCCCTGAAGGACGTGGCATAGGAAGGGGCAGGGAGGCGGTCGCTGAACAAGAACAGGGTTCTGTGAGGAAGGAGGAGGTGCCGCTCTGTGCCTGTGGATGCCAAGGCAGCAACACTGTTAGTGCCACACCCAGGAGCGCCTTGGCGTTGCCTCCCACCCTGCCCCGCGCCGGGCTGTGCCAGGTGAAAGACGCGCCTGGGGACTCGCAGGCCCTAGAAGCAAGGGTCATCTCTCGTGAGCCGCCCACACTGCACTTGGCCTTCCCCCTAGGAAGCAGCCCGGGAATGTGTCCACCCCTCTCTGTCCCACCCTCCCCAGGCCATGGCCACTCTGCCAGGCTCACCCGGAGCACCTTCATCTGTGGCTTTAGTTCCTAACACCCACTTCCAAATACGTGCCCTGGAAGCTCATGCCTCCAAAGAGGACCCAAGGGTTGTGCCCTGCTCCCTGCGAGCACTGGCAGGACCCTACTGCCTCTGCCTGGCCCCCGGGCACCTCCCGCCCCTCACTGTAGCCACCATGCTGAGCCAGCTGTCGGCCCCCAGGGGCTTGGTTTCCCCCTCCAAGCAAAACTCCTCTCCCAAAATTCCTGAGTGATCCTCGAGTCTGCTCCCCCTCTCATCACATCTAGTCCCTCCACTGACAATGGTGACTCGACAACAGAGCACAGTCCCAGACTGTCACCCTCTGTCCCCAGCCACAGCTCCCACCTCAGCCCGAGCCAGCTTGGGTCTGCTGCAGCAGCTGGCCTGCCTGCTCCTGCCCCTCTCCAGCCAACCCGCAGGGACCGCAGGAGCTGGCCTGCCTGTCCGGCCACGTCACCCATCTGTGTCTCCTGCCTTGCTGAAGCCTTCTGATCCCATGGATGCCAAGCTTGCTCCTGGCTCACACTCCCCGGTCTCCTTCCCCAGGTCCTGGCTTTGCTGGCCCATGCCCTCTCTGCCCAGCGCCCTCAGTTCCCAGCGTCCTCTCTGATGGCCCAGCACTGTGGGAACCTCCCCTTCACCAACGCCGTGCCCACTCGCTCATTGACTGCTCCCCCAGACACAAGCCCTGGGAAGCCAAGGGCCTTCCCTGTTTCATCCGCTTGGCCCTGTGGACCCTGGGAACTTGTGAGTGGTACACAGCAGGCACTCAATATATGTGTAGAATGAATGAGGGGACAAATGACTGCTCTGTTTGTCAGGTTTGTGTGCTTCTGGGAACCTCTGGCCTTCGTCTGCCTGTCTCCTTCACATCCTCACGCCAGCTCTGCCCACTACCATCCCAGGCAGGCGAGGGCACGGGCACAGGTAGTCCCTCTCCACCTCCACAACGACACCCAGTGACACCCAGCGTTGCTCTTATCCCTGGACGTCACATGCTGCATTATTGCTACGGCCCCTCCCCCATGCTCTGAGCTCCCTGGGGACGGGCTGTGTCCTTCCCTGCCCCGGGGAAGGCAGGGGTGGTGCGGAGCCATTGGGGAGTGGGTGAGCCTGTGGACACTTCCGGCTCCGGTTCTGCCTCAGGAGACAGAATTAGACCCAGTTCTCCCCATCGGCCTCCACGTTGGAGATTCGCAAGGCGTCCTGCTTCCCTCTCCATGTCCCTTTAAGTCCTTACTCTCGTTGTAACGAGCTGACCCCACTCTGAATTGTCTGGAACCAGAGCTTCCCTCGCCGTCGTATTTCTGATGGGCTGCTATTTGTTTTGACAGTTGTCGGATATTTTTTTTTATTTATACCAAGCTCTCCCTGGGGCTTAGTTGACTGGATGCTCTCAATCTCACACCTAGAAAGGAGAGGAAATGACTCCCTGTAAATCTCCTTTATTGAGGTGCTCTATAAAACAGGCCCGCTCTCCCCTCTCGCTCTCCCCTGAGATTTAAGGATTCTGGGCTTTCCGCTTGTCTTTACCACTCGTTCCTACAGACAGAGCAGCAGGGGACGGGAAAGGCTTCTAGCCCCACCCAGGAGGACCCCTAGGATCCGCACTTTCTGCCAGGGAACCCAGATGACAGGAGCTTTCAGGAGGGTTCTTGACAGTTTCATAGCATCCACACACACGGAGCTGAAGACTTTGATTTAATGGCGCACAGCCACACAGCCGAAAATGCGGGCAGTTTTCTCCTACCTGTCCCTTCTGTTTGATTTCTGGCTGATGTCCCCTGGGTGAAACTGCCAATTTCCCCTGGGAAAGCAGAACCCTAAATAGAAATAAGAGGATTCCAGAGGCTGCTAACAGAGAAATGCCCCCTGGCTCACTTCAACCATGCGCCCAACTCTAAGGGTTAGTACCGAACTGCGGCTTTGGCAGGAAAGGAACATTCCAGAAACACAAGCGCTCTGCCCTCCCGGTGCTCTCCCGCCCCACTCCAGCCAGGCTAGATTGTTGGTTAAGGTCGACAGGAGATGGCTTCCTGTCCTGTTTTGCTGTGCCTGCCCACACTAGCCACCGTCCACCTTTCAAACAATCTCATCCTCAAGTATCCATCCATCAAATATCCAATAAATAGTGTGTATTATTCTCTGATTGTATAGGCAGGATACGCTCGTTATTCAAACTGTAATCAATACAGGTAAAACAATTCACAGCATTCTCGCCTAGAAATAAATAGTGATAACACTTTTGGAGAAATACCGGAAGTTTTCTCTTTTTTTTCCTATGGATTTCTATTTTAAGATTTAGATCCTATTGGATCCATAGTTGGATGTTCTCTTTCTTAGTGTCACATCAAAATTTTCCATGGCCTGTGGCACACGCCTGTAATCCCAGCAGCTCGGGAGGCTAAGGCAGGAGGATCTCGAGTTTGAGGCCAGTCTCAGCAACTTAGTGAGGCCCTAATAAAAAAATAAAAAGGGCTGGGGATGTGGCTCAGTGGTTGAGCACCCCGGGTTTAATCCCAGATACAATAAAAAAAAAAATCCCATGCCCTTAGTCTTGGAAAATATGACTTCAAAATTGTCATATGTTGATACACTTAAAATCCATCTAATATACAATAGACCCAAAGAATCCTCAGATGACAACAACCCAGCTACCCTGAAGGGACCAGGGAGCCCAAACTTTGCAAATGAGTAGCTCCTGGTCACTGCTGTTGGGTTGTCTCCATGGCAACTGGCCAACAGGCAGGACTGAGTTTCAGGTGGGGGCTGAGGACCGAAAACCCCCAGCCCAGCTAAGGACCACCCTTCCCTCCAGACGGTAGACGATGGTGGTTTTCACTTCCTCTATGATCCCTTTCTGTGCTGCCTAAATCTGTCGCCATGAGCACGCCTTGCTTTACAATCAGAAATAACCATAATGCTATTTTCATTTTGGAAGCAAACGACACCTAATTATATATTTATCCTGGTTTTCTCTCTCCCCCTCTCACGTCTCCTATGCACACACACACACATGCACACGTGTCCCCACCCTGAGCCCATTTCCCATGCCACCCCCGCTATCCAGGCACACAGCCTCCCCTCCCCCGCCTTGGTCCTGGGCGAGCGAGGTGGGAGTGGGGGCCTCTGCCCCCATCCTCTTCCGGCCTGGCTCTCATCCATCTGTCTCAAGCCAGGAGAGGACATTGCTCAGCAGAAAACAGGTGAAACTTTAGTGGAAATAGACTTTGACATCAGAAGAGCTGCGTCACTTCCTATCTGTGTGGCTCTGGCCAAGTCACTGAACCTCTCGGAACCTCAGCGTCCTCATCTGTAAAATAAGGACAAAGATACCCAACTTGCAGGTTTATAACTGATGAACTGTGGTCAGCTGGCCCCACGTGAGTGCCTGGGGACACCCTCTCACTGGCCGTTTGAGGCCTCTGGCAGTGTAGAGGTCAGGCCGAGCTCCCCTTAGCCACAGCTGAGGCTGGACCTCTCTGTTTGTATGAAGCTGCCTTTTACTGTGAGAACCAGATGCACCCGCAGAGGCTCGGGAGTGAACTATTCCTGGGAGTCCTGAGGGAGGCCCCCCCGGTCGGCGGAAACACAAAGACCCTCCCTCCATGGTGTCTTCACTGATAGAAGGAACTAGACCCACGAGAGCCCAAGGGTCCCCACCTCTGAGCCCAGGTCCCACCAGCTATAAAATGAAGAGGAAGAGGAGGGAGGGAGAGGAGGTTACAAGTGGGAAGAGTGGCCTGGGTCAGGTGACACTGTCTCAAAGGAAAGGAGCCGCAAGGCGGTTGCAGGATGAATTAGGTCACTGCTGCTGTCATCCTTGGCCAGAGAAGCAAGCTGGGGTAGAGCAGGGAGGTGACTGTTTCGGAAGCTGAAGCAAGACAGCACCCAAAATAGGACTGGAACTTGGAGCTGGTGGTCAGTCCGCCACCGATCCTCACGTGGATGGTTCCAACGTGACCCGGAGCCGGGGTCTAGGGGACTAGCTTGGCAGCTGTGTTTTTCGTGCCTGTGCCTTTAAATTCCCGAGCGGCCTTGCCTGTGCTGAGTAGTATTTTTTTTTTTCTTTTTTCCAAGAAAATGACTAGAGGTAGAAAAACCCATATAGTCAAATTACTGTCGGAAGGTTTTACTAAAAATTAGTGTTTTTTTTTTTTAAACTGCAGTTAAAGATAAACACGGCTGAGCTCTTATATCAAGTCAGACAAAACATAATACAGTTTCTTTTCTTAAACCCAGATTAGCTGCTATCGGCGGCGATTATCTGGGAGTCTTACGTTACCGTCTGCAGAACTGAGCAGCCTGCCACATTGCTCGTTCATTCAACAAACCCAGAGTTTGTGAGAGGTGCAGTCTAAACCCTGGGGACACCAGTCAAAGTACACAGAGGTGCCAGTCCTGAAGGATTCCACCCTCCAGCAAGGGCCTGGGCAGACACACAGCAGCCTTGAAACAGTGTAATCTCCAAATTCTAAAGGCAAGAAAGAGCATCTCAGCTAAAAGTAATTAAAAATGAGGCCCAGAGAGGGGATGGACTTGTCCAAGGTCACAGCAAGTTGGTGCGAGAACCAAAATGAGTTTTCAGACTCCACACCTGGTGTTCTTTCCTTGGCATGGAGAGTCAATTTGGTTTAATTTTTATATGGCCCACTGTCCCCACGCCTGGCACCATGCAAGGCCGTGTGGAGCTACAAGATGTTTTTTAGCACATTCTAGGACACTCAGTTCAAAGAACAGTACATCTGGAAGGGAACCCCAGGGTCACCTGGTCCTTTGGTTCTTAATCAAGTGGCCGTTTTGCCCGAGAGACACAGAATCAGTCCCGGGGTGCCTGAACCACTTGGTCACCTGAAGGCATCTGTCTAGACCAACGGTACGAGGAGCAGGCCTGGAGGGGCCAGCAAGACCGAGGGACAACTGGGAATCCAGAAGAAGGAAGAAACATTGACACAGTCCAAGACGGTCTTTAGTGGCATAGGTCTGGGGGACAGAGAAACTCAGGTCAAGACCTGGCCTGGCCGTCTAGCTGGGTGGCCTGAGTGGGCAGCCTGACCCCTTTGGGCCTGTTTCCTCATTTACACAAGGAAACTGTGCATTCCCGAGCTCCCAGGTTTGCTTCAGGGCTCAGGGAGCTCAGGAGCAAGCCCTGCGACTCCGGTCAAGGCCAGCGCTGTCTCCAGGAGTGGCCTGAGGGAAGCCCCTGGCTCCCGGCTTGGCTGGGCCCCTCTGCCTCCCACGCAGACCCACAGGGTTTGCAGCCTCGGTGGTTTGCAGCCTCGGTGGTTTGCAGCCTCGGTGGTTTGCAGCCTCGGTGGTTTGCAGCCTCGGTGGTTTGCAGCCTCGGTGGTTTGCAGCCTCGGTGGTTTGCAGCCTCGGTGGTTTGGGCGTGGCCCGTGGGTGCCTGGAA
Organism: Marmota marmota marmota; assembly: GCF_001458135.2. Classification (NCBI taxonomy): domain Eukaryota; kingdom Metazoa; phylum Chordata; class Mammalia; order Rodentia; family Sciuridae; genus Marmota; species Marmota marmota. Next base: position 1,733,850 of record NW_025999853.1, read on the forward strand.
TCCCAGGGAGCCTGGTTCACTTGACATCTGAAGCTCAAGGGCAAGAAGGCCCTCACGCTGGGGATCCCCAAGGCCCTAAGAACTGATCCTGTCCCCAGACCATCAGCCCTTGGGAACTCATTAGGCAAATCCTCTGGCTTCACACTAAACCAGTGAAGCAGGAATATCGGGGGCAGGGCCCCCCAATCTGCGTTTCCACAAGCGCTGCGGGAGGCCTGGGCACACCAGGAGACCTGCTGGTTTTCTATTTTGTGCCACACCTAGCATGTGCCTAGCGCATACTGGGGCCCAGAAAATGTTGGTTGATCCAACTGGCCAGTTCTGATTCCTACCCCACCACTCACTAGCTGAGCAACCTCAGGCAGGTCACTTAACCTATCTGTTTGAGTTTCCTCATCTGCAGACAGCGAACGATGGCAGCACCTGCTCTGCGGTTGTTGAGGGTTAAATGAGACCTCAGGCAGAAGGTAGTGAGCAGGGGACAGCAGGCATTTAGAGGTCATCTGCTGTCCAATTGTCATTGTCATGGGCCAATACGGAAACCAACGCATGGACCTAACAGGGTCTGCAAGGCAAGCCACGCCCCATCGGTAGCTCTCCTGGCAAACCCGGAAGTGTGTCTAAAATGACTGAAGCTCTGGTTGTTCGTTTGTTTGTACATTTTGTGGTCCTGGGGATTGAACCCAGGGGCACTTTACCACTGAGTCCATCCCCGGCCCTTTGTATATTTTGGGACAAGTTCTCACTAAGTTGTTGAGGCTGGCCTCAAACTTGCCGTCCTCCCTCCTTAGCCTCCCAAGTCGCTGGGATTACACGCGTGCGCCCCACACCCGGCTTCTGGTTGTCTTCTTAATTCAAGAAATATCTACTGAGCAGCTGCTGTTGGCCAGTGCCCTTCTCATTCTGTGACGCCAGGACATATAAGACTCTGCCTGCCGAGCGGCAGAGGTGGGGAAAGGAACGTACCGTGTCACGGAACCTGTGTGAAAGACTCTGGAGGTGTGTGTGCGCACACGTGCGCATACACACACCCTGATGTATGCACTCACACTCTCTACCTAATCTTTGAATTTTTTTTTTTTTAAGTAAAAAGCTCATCTGGGTTTTAGGGATGGAATTCATTCCATTCTCCTAATTTCTTTATCGGCTTCAAGATCAAGTTCAATGCCTGGAGATATCTGTTAGTCGTTCATCCAGGCACCAAGCTCATCCAAAACAAGGCATCTTGGCTCTCAGCTGGCTCCAGTCTTGTAAAACGTAAGATGACTGAAGACAAAATTCAGGACCAGAACAGTCAGACTTGGGCGAGTGGCAAACCAGACAGCCAGGGGCGGCTGCCCAGAGGAAGGTGGCCTGCTCCAGACACCCGGATGTGGGGAAGGCTCCCGGAGGAGGCACAAGCCAAGCCAGCCAGGAAGGCCAGGACCCGGTTGGTAAATACACATTCCTACCGAGCCCCACCGGCCTCAGGCAAGATGCAGGAGGGAGGGTTGACCCCGCACGATCCCACACAGGCTCTGGACTCTGCAAGGCCCCATATGGGTATTTAATATATGCATCACATGCCAGCCCCACAATGAACCCAGTAGGAGGCCACACATTACCGCCAGCACCATTTTACAGATGAGCACGAAGAGGCACAGAAAGGTTCACTGATCCATCCAAGGTCACACAGCTAAGTGCTATTCCAATCTGGGAAGCCTAATTCCTAAGTCTATGCTCTTAAACACTCTGCTGTATCACAGACCAAGTGAACAGACAGAAGGGACCAGAAGTGGTTTTCTATGTGGCAAATGTTTATTTAAAAGAAAAGGCAGAAAACATTAGGATCCTTTTTCTTCAAATGCATCTGCTCGAACACATTTCCTTCCCTACTGTAAGCCTCACTCCTGAGCGTGGATTTTGCTATCACTTATTTGAGAGTCATTCAATTGCATCCCAGAGGACTTCCTGCCTTAAGCTCTCCTGCCATAAAGGAATGCGTCTCTGAGCCACTTTCCTTCTGCAGACAGATTCGGAAGATTGGTTCTGAAAGGTGAGAGTCCAATTACTGGTCTTTTCTGGCCTGCTCGGCTTTAATCTGAGCGAAGTCACAGAAGACAGGCAGGATTTCCCAGTCTCTTCGTCCTCCCAGACCCGGCGGTACCAGCCCCGTGTGTGTGTGTGCACGCGCCTGTGTGTTTTCTAGTTGATGATAATCTTTTAAAATCCACTTAAGCATAACTGGCTTATAAGGATCTGTAGAGGCGCCATCCGACCCGGCTCGGCTGCGCCACCTCAGTGCTGGAGTCTGTCTTTGTGTTTACACAAAGCAATGACCCCCAAGTGACAGCATTTAACTTTTAACAGATTGATAAACATGTCCAGCTGCCAGGAGGGTGGCACGCACTTTCTAGTGATGACAATCGGCCCTCAGATTGAAACCCGCTGCCTTATAAAGGCGACACTTCTCTCGCGCCGTCTGTGTCTCTGCAAAGTCGAACTCAGAGGAGACGCTTCCTCTCCCGAAATTGTTGCGCTGAATCGAGACTTTGATTTTCCACCACGAAAGTAGCATCACGGAGCGGGAAATGTACATGGGTCCCCAGCTAATGAGAAAAAAAAAAGAAAAACAGGGACAAATGCAGAGATGGGACCACTTTCCTCTGAGGGCAAATGACATTGTGGCAATCTCCATGTGGGCGGGTCTTGAGTTATCTCCAAGTAAACACAGAAATTCCAGCAAAACAGCATCTCCGCCCCGTGTGGTGGCGCACACCTGTAACCCCAGTGACTCTGGAGGCTGAGGCAGGAGGATCTCGAGTTCAAAGCCAGCCTCAGCAAAAACAAGACACTAAGCAACTCAGTGAGACCCTGTCTCTAAATAAAATACAAAATAGGGCTGGGGGTGTGGCTCAGTGGTTAAGCGCCCCTGTGCCCTGAGTGCAATCCCCCGTATAGGAAAAAAATAAAAATAAAACACCAGCATCGCCCATTGCTTTAGCTGCTGCTGCTCATTTGAGTTGGTGTGACAGCTCCGAGGCTCCACAGTAATTCTGTTTACATTCCACAATGCATGAGAGCTATAAACATGAGGAATTTGTACCTAGTGATGTATTTGCATTTTGAACATCAGAATCTTATCTGTCACCCTGCAGTGCCATGATCATCCTCTTCCCTCGACATGTCCCTACCCCTTTTGGTTGTGAGCAAGCCCAGTCGGAGGGCTGAGCAGGGAGTTGGGCACCTGGTGGAGCAGAGCTGAGATTCTGCCCCTGCCATAGAGACACTGTGATCTCGAGCAAGCCCTTAACCTTCAGCAGCCTCCATTTCCTTGTCCAAGTGCGAATAATAACCTGGCTTCTCGAGTGAGCTGAGAGGGTTTCAAAAGCTCTCTGATGGACAGTGCCAGGCACACAGTAGGCATCACAACGAGACCATGTCCTGCCCTCTCCTCTGGGCTCCCCCCCACCATAGGACGCCTGTGTCCCTCCTTCCTTTCAAACGTGGAGAAGAGGCCAGCAGCAGCTGCAGCCCTTGCCTGTCGTGATCATCTCCTCCTTGCTGGTTGAGGACCTGGGCGGGCGGCGCTCCAGGCCAGCAGGAAGGCAGCGATGGGGGTGTTCAGCTGCCACAGGCTCCCCAGGAAAGGGACAGCCATGGCTCCTGAGAGGGCAGCAAGAGGACCTGGCAGCAGATTGGGGCCACTTCTGCCACCGGGCTGTTCCAGAGGAGCAGCTGCCTCCAGGGCCCCCGCAGGCACACTTGGCTGCTCCTCTGGGCTTCACCCAGTCTCAGTCCAGCCACAGACATGGCCATATGGCAGCAAGCTCCCCCTTGGGAAGAAAGTGGAGGTCAGTCTCACCAAGATCCAAGGGGCAAAGCCACAGAGGGGAGGGCAGCAGCCTCCTGGACCCAGAGTCCTGGAACCCATCCAAAAGCTACCAGGTGTCACCAGCAGCCAGCTCACAGTTCACACCTGTCCTTCCCACCTCACCCCACTCCACCTAGGACGGAGTGTAGCCACAGAGAAGAAGTCATTCTGTGCATGTTTATTGATCAGCTACTACAACCAGGAAGACACCACAGGGCCCTCTTGCTCACTCTCTTGGCAAGCAGCTGAAGCTACAGGGCTTTTCTGCTTTAGATGGATGGCTAACAGTTACCAGCCCTGAGAAGGTGGCAGGTGCTCGACATAAATTATCTCAACTAATCTTCCCAGAAATCTTCAAAAGCTATTACCCCATTCTGCTCAGAAAGGTGAAGCCCAGAGATGATAGAGCCAGAGTCTAATCCCTGGACCTCCTGATTCTAGAGCCCAGGACATCTTACCAGACCATATCACCTTTTGAATTTCAGATGGGAAACGATGACTGGTGTTTTATTGAACACCTACTAGGTGCCAGGGATAAGGATTTACATAATTTCTTCTTATTTTCATAAAAAGCCTATGAGAGGGCTGGGGTTGTGGCTCAAGTGGTAGAGTACTCGCCTAGCACGCATGAGGCACTGGGCTCGATCCTCAGCACCACATAAAAATAAAATAAAGATATTGTGTCCACCTAAAAACCTAAAAAAGTAAATTTTTTTAAAAAGCCTATATGAGATTAATACAATTATACATCCTCTTCAGATGAAGAAATGGAGGCTCAAATGGCTTGAGTGTAAACCCTGGTATGTGACAAAGTCAAGGCCCACATCAGTTCCACCTTCATCCAGAAGGTGGGTATTTCCAAGGTCTCAGCTTCCACATGGATCCCTCGGGAAAGACTTCGCTAAACACCCAGACTAGGTTACACCTGAGCTACTCATCTCCAGGAGTCCTGGGCTTCTCCTTTCTAATCCCCACCACAGAAATGAATAATGAATGAGTCAGGAAGGATCTCAGGATGGAGGGGTTTTAGTTGTGCCTTGAAGAACTTGGGAGACTCCAGGGGATCATGAGAAGGTAGAGGGCAGTCGGGGAGGGGAGGCTTCTGGGACAAACAGAATAAAAGGGCATGGGGCCAACTGGCTACTCTTGTTGGGAACAAAACGTATCTCGCTCCCTGCCTCACACCATACAGAAAAAAATCAACTCCTGATGGATTGCAAGTACAATGAGAAGAACCCCAAAGCTTTGCCCGGATCTCTGCTAGCAATACTCTCTCATCTCCAGGGTCTCATGCCCTCAGGGTGGGGACAGATCCATGAGCAAGTGGAGTCAGGAAGGCCCAGTGATCCTGAGGCCCTAGACTAGGGGGTGCAGGCTTCCCGGGGCCAATCTCAATATAAAAGATGGATGTTTAACGAAAGTCCTACTTCAAAAGGCAACCCCATGAAAAAACTCAAGGATAGAGTTCCAAAGAAGGCAGATTTCCATCATCATTCAGTATTTAAATGATCCAACAATAGCTGACACTTACAGAGTTCTTCAAACGTGCCGGCCCTTGTCCAAGTGCTTCACCAAAGTACACTTACCTCCACATCACAAGGAAGGAAACAAGAAGTTAGGTAATCAAGGACATTGTCACTTGAAGGACACCAGACCTGGAGTCAGAGTACCTGAGTTTCTTAGTTGGGAGTCTTTTTGGCAAATGATTTTATTTCTCTGGGCCTTGGTTTTGAAAGATGGGGGGAGTGAGGATTTTACCCATGGTGCCTGTGGTTGGGAGGAATAAGTGGGGGCGGAGGGGGTGGACATAAATACACTCTCCTACCTTGAAATGCAAGACATCTTTCTTTATTTTAACATGACGGTGACATCAGTTCTTTGAAGCAGAAGCTGAATCAGACAGTGTTCAAGAGATGTACTCACACACTGTACAAATATTTACTGAGCACCTGCTAGTGCCAGCCATCGCTGAGAACACTGGTGCTGTCAGCGGTGAGCAAAGCCAAGCCCTGGCCCTTGTGGCTCTTCCATTCTAGTGGCAGGGATGAGAGAAGGCACCCAAGGAAACTGTGGCCCAACATCAGCCAATGATGAGAAGCCATGAAGACCAGCTGAGGAAGTAAAGGATCACAGTCGGCCTTTTATTTCTAAATAAATAGTATCCTGTGTGAGATCAGCTGATTTAAATAAAAGCATCCATAGCAGCGGCAGTTCTGTAAATGATCAGATGGTTTTTTTATCCGAGACTTGAAGGAAGAAGGAGACAGGTGGATTCAGGGCAAGAGTAAAGGCGCAGAGACCGCCGCTGCCTTGGGGTGTTGATGGGGAGACAGGAACCCGGCACCGCAGGCTGAAGTAGGAAGACCTGCATGAAGGTGCGGCTCCCACACCCCTGGGGCTCCCCGTCGACTCCAGCCAATCACTGCCAACCTTCCCCTACACTTTCCCTCCTGGCCAATCAGAGCAGCCTTGTATGCCGTAGCCTGACTGCGAGTGCGTTCATTCAGTCCGTTCCCTCCCTGACGGAGACACGTGTGGTCCAAAGACACATAGTGAGTCCCCTTTCCCAAAGCAGGTGTCCCCTAGAGAGGAAGACAGGGAGTCCACGGAGGCATGGGACCTGCTGACAGGGGCCGGGAGACGCTGGAGAGGAGAAAGTGGTTCTGCCGCCAGACTCCATGGCCTCCTCCTCCTCGGGCAGCAGGCTCAGGACAAGGGTCACAGCTGGTGCCAGCGAATGGGTCACTGCAAACTGCGGCAAACGTCTGACCCACATTTCAGTCTGTAGGCGCCACCTCCTCCCGCCACCGCCTTTCGCCAACTCTGCTAAATCAGCCCAACTGATGGTGGCATCTGGTCCCCGCACTGAGGGCTCCCACCGCCCCGCCGCTCTCTGTGGACACGGTGGTGAGGGCTGAAGGGGACCAAGAGGAGGCAGGCAAGGAGACAGACCACCAGGGCATTCCACTGTGTCGTGGGACACCTCACGGGAGGTGGGGTGCTGTGGGAAGCAGTGCGGGCCAGGACCTTCTTTGGGGTGATGTGGGGGGAGCACTCTCCGGGGAAGCACCCTGGAGGAAATCTGCGCAGAGAGGAGAGAATGGAAGGAAGGACAGACTGGAGCACATGGAAAGGTTGGAAGATGGGGTAGAAAATGATGGGGCCCGGGGCTCAGCTTCTGAAGAGCAGGGCATCAAACTGTGATGGGTCCTGGGGGCCTTGCCACAGTTTGCACCCATCCTGTAGGAATGGAGGCAGCTCAGATCTTGCCTTTTATAAGTCATGACTAGCCAGGTGCAGTGGTGCACGCCTGTAATCCCAGTAGCTTGGGAGGCTGAGGCAGGAGGATCGTGGGTTCAAAGCCAGCCTCAGCAACTTAGTGAGGCCCTAAGCAACTCAGCAATACCCTGTCTCATAAAATACAAAAAGGGGCTGGGGATGAGGCTCAGTGGTTAAGCACCCCTGAGTCCCCCCCAAAAAAAAAATAAGTTATAACTGGTGCACATGGCTGGTCGAGGTTGGAGGTTGTTACAATAAAACAGAGAAACTGAACAGTAATCCAGACTAAAGAGTGGATGGTTTGGAGCAGGGAGAGTGGAAATGGGAAGAGAGAAATCGAGGACAGCCTCCAGACTCGTAAGCTTGGAAACGGCTGGATGAGGCATGGTGTGAAGAAAGCCTATGGGAGGACAATCTGTGGGGCAAACAGACATCAAGCCCAGGTGGAGGTTCAGACATCTGGGCTGTCCACGGGGAACGGCCGGTGCACCCAGGAGTCTGAGGCGGAAGAGCAGCCTGGTTGGATATAAAGGCAGGGGGATCATCGGTACACAGGAGAAGACTGAAGCCAGCAAACGGGATTCTCCAAAGTACATGGTGCAGAAGGGGACGAGGGCCAAGGGGAAGCCCCAGGACACAAATTACTCGATAGTCAGAGGAAGAGGAGCTCGCACAGGACTCGGAAAATGAGCAGGAGGAACTTGGCAATAATGGGGTCCCAGCTGCTCAGGGAAGAGGGCACAGGAGGAAGCCAAGGGGGCAAGCGGGTCAACTGATGTCAACTGTAGAAGCAAGCGGCTGTAGTCGTAAGGACCTGTGTGGCAGTGCCGCCCTCTCTGTGCTCAAGGGGAAAAGGTTAGAAACCTTCATACCGACTTTTTCATTACCCTCTGCTCTGCGTGAAAGTACAGGTGCGAAACCCGAAATTCATTTAGTGCGTGTTTACCAAAGGGTGATTAAGGAATTGTGCTCCATGAGATGAAAGACACACACACACACACACACACACACACACACACATGCATGCACAGAGTCTGTGGCAAAACGAATTTTTGGAGAGACTGTGCAATGTATTCCCATGTTAGAGTTTGATAATGCAATTAGCAAAGTCAAAGCCCAGCCCCAAGGAACCCTGTTTAACCTCATTTAACCTAGCATTGCCCAAACTCATTTGGCAATGGAATCCCTTCATGATATATCTCCTACCAGCATCTCCCGGGGCTGGCACCAGCAAAACACACTTTGGAACTGGCAGGGTTAGTGGGAGGGGAGAGTCTAACTGGTGAGGTGTCTGCAGCTATTAAGTCTCTGGCAAAGCCATCCCTGCCAACCTTGAGAGAAAGCTTTCCTTGGGTTGGGTTCCTTCATTCATTGATGTAAAATTTATGAGGTACCCATTAGGTGGTGGTATAGCCTGGAGTTTCAAAGGTGGCACATTTGAGGAAAAGAGAATTGCAGAGACTGAGGAGATCATTCTTTGGACATATGTGTCTGTTCGTGGTGGAGAATATGGTTAGCCAAATAACCAGCCAGATGCTGGCCTCTTGGAAGGGAAAGGGAAGAAGCACCACCATGAGGCAGACTTCTCTCCTCTAGGAAGTTGGAAGATTTGGAAGGACTTTAAACTGTAAGCAAAACACTGGGGGATAAGGGCTATAAAGAATCCTGGGACTTAGGGTCCCAAGGACTTAGGAGCCTGGGGGCTCCTACTGCCGGCAGAGTGGAAGACCATTCTCAGTGTGGTTGCAGTTGTGGTTGCTACCATTTATTTAGTACCTACTATATGCCAGACAATTTATATACTGATAATACGAATAATAAAGCAATAGCTAAAACTTACTGAGTTCCTACTAGGCACCACATTCTCTTCTAAATCTTTTACAAATGCAAATTACTGACTTATTTAACCTTCTAACAACCCAGTAGATATTTATATTAGATTTCCATCGTCATAACAAAAATACTTGATATAAATTACTTCAAAGGAGGAAGGTCTGTTTGGGGTCATGGCTTCAGAGTTTCAGGGCTTGGTCCCTTGTATATGTGGTTTGGGGCCTGTGGAGGGGCAGAGCATCATAGTGAAGAGTCCGTGATGAAGGAGGCTGCTCGCCTCACAGCAGCCAGGAAGAGAGAGTTGGGGGCTGGGGTCCCAATGCCCCAGTGACCTGATTCCTCCCACTAGGCCCCACCTCTGAAAGGCTTCACCCCCTCCCAATAGTGCCACAGGCTGGTCACCAAGAGCATGGTCTCTGGGGGACATTCAAGGCCAAAACTGTAACAATACTAACCATCTCAAGAAAAGTGAGGCACTGAGAAGTGATGTTCTCGCCCAAGATCATGACTAGTAAGTGACAAAGTTGAGATCTGAATCCTGCCTGGTTCCTCCAGATATTACACTCTTAAACCTGACACTTCCTGCCCCTTAAAAATGTCCTACTGGTACTTAATTTGGATTGCTGGAGTCTGGACCTAATCTGATCACTCCCTGCCATCACCCACAGTGTTCATGTTCTTTAATCTTCTCGTGTTGATGTGTTGTTAACCCAGTTTACAGAGGAGGCTTCGTGTGTTGTTCACACAGCCCGCAGAGGGCAGCACTAAGACCCCTAAACCCGGGGAGTCTGAGTTCCCAGGTCTGCACTTTCCCATCACACAGACGGCTTCATTTTTCAAGCCAGAATTGAGGGAATTGGGGTCAACAGATTTCATGGTTGCTGAGGCCTGGGACCCACTCACTGGGAGAGGGAGGGGCACAGGCGCTGGACGTGGTGCTGACCCAACCAGGGGGGCTGAGCGCTGGCCGAGGTGCTGAAACCGCTTCCCAGCGACACCCTGCTGGGCAGACTCAGTCCTCTAGGTGATGGAGAAGGCCAAAAGAGTTCAGGCAGGGGACTGGGTTGAACCAGCAGTGGGAAGGAGGAGGTTTGGGGTGTGTGGCCAACAGGCATCTTACCAACCCACCTCTGACAACTGGCGTAGCCATAGCTGTACAACCTGTGGGACGCCAGTCTGGCTGGAATTGAAAACAGTTATTTTGCAGTTTGCAGCAGCCTTGACCTTTAACGCCCCTGGACTCAAGGCCAAGTAGACTTAGAGACAGTTCCCCTGTCCAAGGTTGGCCTCTGGGAACCCTCACCCGACCCAGGGTCATGGTCTTGAACCTTAAGTAGGTCAGGACCATTTGCATCATGCTGCAGTCACAAGCCGCAGCCCCAACGCTAGTGAATGCAGATTTCCAAGCACAGAATGGGCCAGGACCCTCCGCCTCCACTGCCAGGACTGCCAAAAAGCAGTGTCCTTGAGCCAGAATCTGCAGAGGACAGGCCTCCAGGCCAGGAGGCTCCATCCCAGCCCCCACACCTCTCAACAGAAGATCCTCACACTCAAGACCCTTAAGTAGCTCCTAATTGAAGGGCTTGCCAAGCCCTCTGTGCATTGTGGATCTAATTAAGTTCCGACATCATATCAAATTGAATCCTTTTATTAAACATTTATCTTCAGATTCCAGAGTGTCACAACACCATTGTTTTAAATGACAGAAATGCAAACAGCATTTGCCTTTTCAACAGCCGGCAAAGTGCAGACCAGGGCAGTGACAGGGTGCCTCTTCCCAGAGCCACGCTTCCCCAGCAAGGGTGGCAGAGACCTGGGCCCCAAGAGCTTGCCTCCAACTCTTCCAAACATGCAATTACCCATACAGCCAGCTCAGCCCCCTGGCTTTGCAATTTCTCACAGTGACTTTTCTCATCTCTTGGGAACTCCTTTTATCTTGGGGGCTTTGGTAGGGAGGTGGGAGATGATCCTGCTCTCTCATCTGCTCCCATCTGGGCATTGGATCCACAGCTCCTTGGGTCCACCCCTCTGTCCTCCCCTCTGGGATGGTGAAGCCTTCAGAAAGGATCCAGACATTCTCACCTCATCTGCCTCCCTAGCCAGTGACTGGCACAGAGACAGCTGCCAAAGTGCATTGAATCAAATAATTAATTAATAATTAAAGACCAAGTCTTGTTCTCCTCTTTGTAGTCCCTAGCACGTGTCCCAAAGATGACCAAGTCCTGAGGGACCAATTCCTGCCAACTAGACTCATAAGAGACCCACATTTCTGTGTGTACAAATAGCTGCTAAGGCAGAATACTCTCTCCTGGGGAGGGGACAATACTTAGGGCATCAGACGTTCTGCAAGTGAAGAGTCCTTCTCCCTTCCATATGACCAAACTGGGTCTTGCCAAACACCTGGAAATGCTAAGGCTTACATTCTGTTTGTTCTTTTTTTTTTAATTCAACAAAGTCCCCATTCTTGCCATAGCACAAGGATCATGAGAGCCTATCTTGAGAGCTTTACACGTACAGTAACTTCTTCACCCTTCACAAGAAATCACAAAATATCTAATGGCATCCCACTTTACAGTAAGGAAACTGAGGCTCCAAGGGGTACACAACCTGCCAAGACCATGTGCCCAGACAATCAGATAGTATTGGTCCTGGGTCTCTATTAAAAATAGTAGCCAACGTGCTGGGGTTGCGGTTCAGTGATAGAGCGCTCACCTGGCACGTGCGAGACCCTGGGTTTGATCCTCAGCACCACATAAAAATAAATAAATAAAATAAAGGTATCGTGTCCAACTACAACTAAAAAATAAATATTAAAAAAATAGTAGCTAACATGCATCGACCCATATGGGCCTCCAATTCTTCCCCTACAGCATGGTCTCATGAATAGAATCTACCTGAGGGATTGATGTGATAATTAAATCAGGTGATAAGTGAAGTATTGGCACAGAGAGGGTTTTTAATAAACATTAGAGTCTTCCAAACCCGCTGAGAGAGAGAGAACAAAAACTCTGTAGTTCAATTCCTGTCCTCGATGCAATTCTATTAGGGAAATGACACATGAAACTTGAAATAACAAGACAAGACAGCAATACAAGAACTGTCATGAGGTCGCCGGTGGTTAATTGCCAGATGAGTGATCTTGGAGGTAAAATCAGAGATGAGAGGAGGAGGAGGCAGCCCTGGACTGTGGGGACCTGGGAAGGCCTCTTAGAATCCCAGCTTCTATGGGATAGAAGAACCTTGCAGGCCCAGCCCCTGTGGAAATGCCTTCTTCAGCGTCTGTAAGAAGCAGCCAACACTCTGCTGGAACCGCTCCAGGGTGGGTGGCTCCCTGTGGTGGGAGCCGTTCACTGCACTCACCCAAGTCCTGGCCGGGCATCTCCTCCCTACCCACCACCAGGCTAGGGTGACATTACAACTGGAAGGTGTTCACTGCACCCTTGAAGTGGGCACCCAAGGGCCCCTCGCCTGGTCCCAGCCCTGCCTGTGTATTCCCACCCACAGCCCCCATCTCTGCTCCTCCAGAATGAAATGGGCATTGTCTTAGATGGAGAAGAGGGCACACTTCACCAGCTGGGAGAGAAGGTGCTGGAAGAGGCAGAGCAGAGCAGACGGAAAGCTCTAGGCCTGGCTGGGCTGCCTGGCTCTGTGAGGCAGGCCACAGGAATCCTGAGGGCCTGGGAGCAGGAGTCTCTGGCTCAGCAAGGAGGGTGGCTAAATGGGCATCCCCAGGACCCTGCGCCTCCTGTGTGAGACAGTTCTGCCTGCGTGGTTCAGGCAGAGGTGGTGTTTGAGGGCCCTGTCCAGCTCTCTGCAGCCAAACCACCTGGGACCAAGCAATGAACACGACCCAGCAGGGGTGGGCATCTGTGGCCGGGAATCTGGGCGGATCGGGCCAAGCAGTAAAAGCCACTGGTGTCTCCTCACTTCATAGAGGAGCCTGGACTAATGGCTCCTGGTCTTGTCCCTCCAACCCATTCCCCAGTCAGGCACCAGGATGTCATCCTAAAGCACAGATGAGGTCACATTAGCCTCCCACTTACCACCCCTCAGTGGTTGGTCCAAAGTTACACTTTGAATGAGTCCTCAGGCCCAGAACAAACCACCACTGCTAGCTCTCCCTACTAACACAGACACATGCATGTGCACACACATGCACACTCATGCAATGCACCAAGCCAATCTTCTGGTTCCAGACCTTCAAACAGGCCAAGACACTGGCCCCAGCCCTGTCCTCCCCTGGGCTGGCCCTTGCTCTCCTCCCCAGGGCCTTCCTGCCCCCACCTTCATCTGCCAATTTCGCCTTCCTTTCCTGGTCATCTGACATGGTGCTTCGTCCTGGAAGCCCTCCTGGCAACCCACCACCCCCCAGGCTGGGCCATGTCCCCTCCCCACTCCCAGCAGCCTCTACCCTGCTGGATAGCAGAGGAGTCCCCTGGAAGCCCCCGCCCAGCAGGCCTGGCATCAGGACCCAGCTCTGCACTGGCCCTAGCAGGGGGTTCTTAGGGGGTCCTTCACCTAGCTGAAGCTCCACTGCATGTCTCTAGAGTGGAGGGCACTAGAACCTTCCCAGCAGGCTTCTGGGGACTCAAGGGCTGTGCTGAGCCCTGGCTCGTGGCAGCGGCTCCGGGGCTACAGTGCCGTGGCAGCGGCTCCGGGGCTACAGTGCCGTGGCCTTGTGGTTTTCACCTCAGGTCGTGTGCACTTATTATTTGTCCAGGGCCCTCATCTGACCCCAGTTCTCAGGGACAGGGACTCCTTCTGCAGCCCCTCTCTATTTTGGAACCTAGCTCAACGACACCCACCGAGTAGGCCTCAGAGAAAATCCAGGACTAGTTGAAAAACTGAACTGAAAGACGAACAACTAGTCCAAGAATAAGGGTCACAAGCCAACAGGAAGAGGACTCTAGCTCCAGCTATCTTATGAGGGGCAGTCACTACACGCCGGGATGATGAATTTAGAACACACGACAGCATTTCTCCATGATCCACCCACCCCCGGGACTCGGTACACAGAGTCCTTTGGACAATTCTGTTCGTAGGATCCAAGCATCGACGGCTGCTGTAACTGCCTGGTGTGGTCTCTGGAGTGTGACCCTGGTCTCTCCCCTGCCCATCAGTGCGCTCCTCTGTGGGGACTGTATGTGATCTATCTGTCCCAAGCATAGGACCCTGCAAAGGGCAAGGACATGTGCCACTCACAGGGTATCTGCTAGTGGCAGGCAGGGCACTCGGCCCTCACAGTGCTGGGGTTTATGCAGTTCTACCAGCCCTCCCAGGTAGGTCGCACTCTCCCCCCGTCCGACAGCTGAGGAGACCAAGGCCCAGAGAGTGTCCCTAGTAGGCCTGCATGAAGCCAGGCAGCGGTCTCCACACCCGTGACGCTGACCTCAGATTGTCACTGCTCTCTAACACTAGGAGTTGAGCTGAATCAACTGTGTTCCCTTGTGGCCCAAGACCACCCCCAGGCTTTAGGCTTGCTTCATGGGTTCCAGCAGGGGTTGGCCTGTACCCTGCGCAGAGGCCACCAACCTCGTCAGTAGAGCTTTGGCTTCCACTGCAGTATGGACCGATCTGAGTTTTTCCTGGTTACCGTGAAACTGCACAGGGTGTATGTTCACTTCTGCCCCTCGGGGGCCTGCTCTAGTGTTAGTTCTACCCCCCCCCCGGGGGGGAGTGAGCTGTGAGGTTGTGACAAGAAAGACCTGAAGTTCAGAATCCAGAGCAAAGTCCTCAGTCTTGGTGAGGTCAGGCACATGTCAACCCACCAACCAGGGAGAGCAAAGCTGACTGAGGCCAGACACTGCAGCCCCTGCCCAGCCCCATGGTGTGGCCCTGACCACCTTCTCTGGGACCACACCACAATGGCTGACACCCACAGATCTTGGTCCATTGACCTTTTCTGGGAGCTAGATGTTCTTCCTTCGTCTGAGGTCAAACCCACCATCTTGAGCCCCTTCCTGGCTCCCTGGTTCCCTGGGTCGAGGCCGCCCCCCCACTTAGCCTGTCTCTTTCTCAGACACACCCCTCCTGCCTCTTCCCGCCTTCACAGCGACAGCTGGCACTGAACACAAGTAAACTTTATCCAGAACAAGAGGTCATGAGGAATACTGGGAATACTGGGACCCCTTTTATTCATTTCATTGTCAAATAGTCAGTGGACATTAGTGAGCACCTACTACACGCCAAGCATTGAGGGGTCAACTGATCATCTTCTTAAGAATGTTTTTTTAAATGTCTTAATATTCAATACACACAAAAAGGCTGTTTTAACCATCAACAAAATGAAAAGGCAATCTAAAGACAGGGGAAAATATTTGCAAAGTATCTATTTCATAATATCCAAGGCTGTAAAGAAAATCCAGGGTTAATATCCAACATTAATATCAAACTCATATAACTCAATAGCGAGAAAACACACAACCTGATTTAAAAGCGGGCAAAGGACTTAAATATACATTTCTCTAAAGATGACATAAAAATTTCCAATAGATACATTAAATAGCGCTCAGCATCACTAGCCATCAAGGAAATGCAAATCAAAACCACTCTGCCACACCACCTCACACCGTTAGGGTGGCTGTTCCCGTTAGCTGTTTCACTGCTGTGACTAAAAGACCCAACCAGGACAATGGAGAGGAGGAAATGGTTATCTGAGGGCTCACAGTCTCAGAGGTCTTAGTCCATAGAAGGCTGGCTCCATTCTTCTGGCGCCAAGGTGAGGCTGAACCTCATGGTGGGAGAGTGTGGCAGAGGGAAGCAGCCCACAGGGCAATCAGGAAGCAGACAGAGGCTCCACCCTCCAGATACAAAATATATACCCATAGCCACGCCCCCAGTGAACCACCTTCCCAGCCATACCCCACCAGCCTCCAGTTACCGCCCACCTACTCCCACCAGGGATTAACTCACTAATTAGGTTAAGGTTATAGCCCAATCATTTCTCCTCCAAACCTTCTTCCTTTGTCTCATACGTGAGCTTTTGGGGGACACCACATCTAAACCATAACAGTGGCCATTACAAGAAATCATAAGAGACAAGACACAATGATTGTGCGTGGACGCAGAGGAAAGGGAATCCTGGTGCGCTGGTGCGCTGTAGCTGGGACGTAGACTGGCACAGCAATCCCTGAAAACATCACAAAGGCCCCTAAAGAAATTAAACACAGAACTACTACAAAGCCAGCAATGCCTTTGGATATCCCCCAAAGGAAAGGAAATTAGCACCTCATAGAGGTATCTGCCCCCTCGTTCATTACAGCAACAGCAATATGCAGAAACAACCTGGGTGTGCGTCCATGCGTGGACCATAAAGAAACTGCGGGATGCGCGCGTGCGCGCGCACGCGCACACACACACACACACACACACACACACACACACTGGAATAGTATCCAGCCTTTACAAAGGAAGAAATCCTGCCTTCCATAATGCAGTGAATCTGGAGGACACCATGTTAAGTGAAATAAGCCAGACACAAGGGGGAAAATATATATAAATATAAATATAAATATAAATATATCACATGCTTTCACTAAATGTATAATTTAAATTTTAAAAAATGTTAAATATATAGAGAGAATAGAATAGAGATTATCAGAGTGGGAGGGGATGGGGAGGTGTAGACAGAAGGATACCAAGTAGCAAATATGTAGTAGGAACTAGTGGAAAGATCTAATTGGCAACAGGAGGGCTGTCCTTGGGAACAGTGTGTTGCATTCTGGATTTTTGTTAAATAAGTAGGGCATGGCTGCTCTTGCCACAAAGCCTGAGAAACGGGTCATGGTGAGATGATGGGTATGCTCATTTGTTCTGCTACAGTAGCTGTTTTCCTGCAAATAGGCATGCATCCTACAACAACACATTGTAGACCTTAAATATACACAACAAAAATTTATTTTAAAAATATATAAGATGAAAGACTATTTTACAATAGAAATGGGGAGAAACGGTGGGCCCTCCACATCTGTGGAAGTCACATCTGCAGTTGGCTGAAGGGAGTAGAGCACCCTCAGATTCTGGTACCCTCAGAAGACCCTGGAACATCAGTTCCCCATGAGTAATGAGGAACAACCTAT
Source organism: Marmota marmota marmota (assembly GCF_001458135.2). Taxonomy (NCBI): domain Eukaryota; kingdom Metazoa; phylum Chordata; class Mammalia; order Rodentia; family Sciuridae; genus Marmota; species Marmota marmota. Next base: position 1,750,893 of record NW_025999853.1, read on the forward strand.
ATTTCTAAATGATCTATAATCTGGTTGAGGGCCAGGGGTACAGCTCAGTTGGTAGAGTATTTGCCTCGCATGCATAAGGCCCTGGGTTCAATCCCCAGCACCACACACACACACACACACACACACACGTTTCCTCAGTCAATATAATCTGGTTGCATCTGTTCTTAATTTCATAAAAATGAAGTCATGCTGTGTGTATTTTTCTGCAGTTTGATTTGTTGGTTCAATGTTATGTTTTGGGAATTCATCTGTGTTGAACAGGTGTACCTGTTCATATACCAAAAGTAGCTATCACTTTTCTGGCAACAGAAATGTGGCTGATTCCCAGTACGATGCTGTTACAAGCTTTCTCATGTACATTTTCTTATGCATGTGGGTAAAGGTTTCTCTAAGATACATTTCCAAGAGAAATTGCTGAGTGGTTGCATATACATATATCTCGATGTTGTCAAATGACTTTTTTGTTGTTGTTTTGTTACTGGGGATTGTACTCAGGGGCACTCAACCATGGAGCCACATTCCCAGCCCTACTGTGTATTTTATTTAGAGATAGAGACTCTTAGCACTTCACTGTTGCTGAGGCTGGCTTTGAACTTGTAATCCTCCTGCCTCAGTCTCCTGAGACACTGAGATTACAGGCGTGCCCCACCACGCCCAGCTTCAAATAACTTTTAATAAGAGAAGTACAGAAGATTCTGGTGCCCAAGGGATTCTAATATTTGAGTTCATCTAATATTTGATGTTTAGAAGCATGGAAACATGTAGCACACTCTGCCCTCACGTGTGTGTGTACATACACACTGACTAGTGTACTTGTTCAATAAACTTTTGTCAGGTAGCCATTATCATTGATTAAAAGGCATAGCATCAATTTAATAATGATTTTTCAGGACAAGAGACATACACCGCTATAAATGAATAAATCAATAATAAGACAAATGCCAATTTCAGAAACATTGAAGTGTGCATCTAAGATTAGAACTGGGGAAAGTGTGGTATCTTCAGGACACTCTCTAGAAGAAATTCTATCTTTGAGGAGTTTGCAGACTTGCAGTTGTTTGTTCTCAATCAACAATACCAGGAGGAAATGGCATCACAGGCAATGCAAAGTGCAGGACAGCCTTGCTGACCCAACCCAAAGCAGGGTCCATGGAGGAGCCTGGAACTTATGAGAAATGCAGAGCCCTTGGGCCTTCTCCAGACACATTGACCCAGAGTCCAGCTTAGCATGATTCCCAAGCACTTCTGTGCCCAGGAAAGTCTGAGAAGGCCTGCACAGGAGCACGGGGAAGAAAGAGTCTTTCCAGCTGAGGCAATCCAGAAAGCCTTCCTGCAAGAAGTGTCCATTAAGCTGGGTGCAGTGGTGCATGCCTGTAATCCGAGCGGCTCAGGAGGCTGAGGCAGGAGGATCTCGAGTTCAAAGCCAGTCTCAGCAACTCAGCAGACCCTGTCTCCAAATAAAATATTTAAAAGGGCTGGGGATACGGCTTAGTAGTAAATCACTCCTGGGTTTAAATCTCTGGTACAAAAAAAAAAAGTGTCTATTGAAAAAAGAAATAGAACTACATTTATTGAGTACCTGTTCTGGGTTAGGAACCCATTGGGCCATTGGGACCTTCACTTCTGTTATCTGATTGAGTCTTCAGAATTAACCCCTTGTCAACCCTGTGCAAGGATTAATACCATTTTCTTACCCAAAGGACACCAAGGCAAAGAGAGGCCTGTAACTTGCTCAGAGCCACACAGCCAATAGCGAATAGCCAGACTCAGATGTCATATATTTTTTAGTTTGGAGCCCATCTCTTCCCTGGCAGCAAATGAAAAGAACTAACATCACTATGGGGACAAAGATCAGGAGCAGATACATCTGAACATTGCATGAGCAGGTGCTCCTCGTGGTCAGCCCCAGCACCAAGGACTTCTGAGAGGTCAGAGGGTGGAGCACAGAGGAAAGGGCAGATTCAGGGAAGGCAGGTGGAACAGAATGCCACCCGCTCCAACCCTACCTGGCGATTGTGCGGTACCTGGAACCGAGTAGGCATTCAGAACTAGCCGCAGAAGGAAGGAAGGGAGAAGCAAACTTACACACTGCCATGGAGCTGTCCTTCCAAACACCCAGACCAGCTGGTGGCAGGCGGTGCTGGGGCTGGGGTTCCTGCGAGGACAGAGGCAGGCGTGGCCCATCCTCCGCAGGTCTCTGGAATCCCCGCAGTCAGGGAGGGCCCTGCCAGGAAAGCAGAAAGCCAGGAGCAGAGGAGGTTTAAAACACAGAGAAAGCAGCTCCCAGCAAACCCTTCATTTGCTTCACTTAAAAAATTACTTAGACAACGTCCTCCCTGCGGCTCCGCGCTCCGCGTGCCCCCCCTGGCTCCAGAGCTGCGCTTTCAGCTTCTCTGAATGTGTGGAAAATAAACAGAGGCTGTGCAGCCCCTAATGACCAGGTTTACGAGGAGTTTATTGTATCTAAAGAAACAAGGCTGCTGTTGGTGTTGTGAGATATTAATGTGCCTTTGACAAAGCTGATGAACCGCCTTTTAAGCTACTTAATACCTGCAAGCCCAAGTTCCCAGGCTGAACCAGGAAATTCCTGGAGGCTGAACTCCAACAGCCACGGGCGCAGTCATTGGCCTTTTCAATTCCTGGTGGCTGGCCTGCAGTCCCCAGGCTTTGGGGCTGGGGCTGGTGACACAGCTGCCCTGCTGGGGTGGGCGGGTCAACGGACAGTCAAAGTGGTCAGCGGACAGTTGGACAGTCGAGGTGATCACATTTGTTGGAGAATAATCCTTCCTAGTTCCTGGTGGGCATGCCTCCACCCCACATTTCTCCAAGCTCAAAGCCCTTGAATGTGGGGGGGAGTGGACAGAGAGACCCTGCTTGGTTCGGCCTGGCCGCTGTGGGATCTGGCCCCTGCCCCTCTCCAGATGCCCCCTCCTTCAATCCCACCCTGCAAGTCCTGTAAATGGGACAGATCCTTTTGAAGATCTCCAAAACCACAACTCGTTGTGACTTTGCACTGCTGATCCGTCACATAGGCTTGCCCTCCCTGCAGTGGTGTGCTGGTAAAGCTCAACAACCGGCTCTCCGGGGCAGCAGGTGGGTGGGGGCCAGACTCGGTTTGTAGCCTTTGCTCATCCCTGTGGCGTATTTCAAGTTAGCAATGTCAGCCAGGAAGAACCCTCTGCCTTCCGCTCCCGTTCAGGCCCTGTGGCCCCGCAGTCTGCTCTGGGGAAACTTCTCTAACCCCAGACTGTTCTCTCCTGTGGCCAGTGTTTCCTTGGCCGCCCGGTTGATCTCTCTCCTTAGAAAGCGCTTCTCACCCCTCCACCATTTTCTCATCATAGCCCAACAGATGTGGGTGTGAGCGTGGGCAATGCACACAGTGCACACGCGCAAGCTGCTGGCTCCTGCTCCAAGTCCTGCCGGGCTCTGCCGCCTCCTCTGCAGGAGGACCCCGTAACATCCACTCACTCACAGACCCGGATGTGTGCTGTGCTCCAGTGCCTTGTCTCCCTGTCCCCGCAGCCTGCCTCCCCGGCAGTGGCTCTCTCTCCACCTGAGAGAGGTGAGCTCCTGGAGGACAGGCAGGGTGGTATTTTTCCTCTGTGTCCTCAGCAGGTTACACAGCGTGGCATACAGTTGGTGCCACATAAACGTTAGCTGGACTGTGCTCCCATAAGGCCTTGCACATCCCTCTATATGGCATGTGAGACCTTGAACTCGTCATCACCTCGGTCAACCTAAGGGACTGCTGGGACCCATCTCATCATGACCAAGTCTCACCTTACCCCCGTCACACACCACTACTTGCTTGTCCCTGGGGGCTGTGTTCATCCCCTAGGCTGACCCAGTCTCCCGACCCCGTGCCCTGGAGCCCTCTGGAATTTGTTTTCCAAGGTCAGCAGAATTCCCCGCACTCCCAACCTCCTCTCCTCCTGCTGGAATGGAGGCCTGGCTCTGCCCCGGGACACTTCCAGCCCCGCCACCTCTCCTAGGAGGGCCTCCTCCCTAACCCTGCCCTCTCTGAAACTCACCCCCCAGGTCTGCCCCAGCCCCCTGGGTGCCTTCATTCACAGATCCCTGGCTCCCTCCAGGGCGCCCCCTCATCCTCTGGCTCGCTGCCTCTGCCTCCTCCTGTAGTCATCCTTGGAGATGCCACAGCAGCCAGGCAAGGAACAAGTTAGAAATCCTGCACTCCAGGACCCAATGGCTGTTCCTCCCACAGGGAAGCTGGGGAAGCATCTGGTGCCGCTCCCCTGTCAAATTGTGGCCAGACAGGGCCATCATTTAGTTTGTGCGGCCTCATCATCAAACGATCACACCAATAATTTCTAAAAACCAACCAATGATTTGGGGCTTATTAGAATAATTTGATGAATCATTTGCACTTCAACTTTTTAACTGGGTAGGAGAGTCCTAATTCATTCTTGATGTACGGGGAGCGTAAGAGCGAATGTTTCAGTCTCGTCTTTATATTGATTTGTACAACCTTTCTGGTTGCCAGATACTTTCAATACCACCCCTGCCTCCACCTGAGCCCCCACGTTCATGGTCTTGCCTTGACCTTGGCATTGCCAATAGCCACAGCCCCCCACAGTCTCTTTCACCTCCCGCTCTCTGAACATTACATCCCACTTCTGGCCTTCTCCCCGAGCCTGACAATTCCTCAGCCCCCACCCACCCAAGATTCCCAGTGCATGGACACCCCTCCCTGGCTGTTCAGCACCCACTTGCCCCTCGGGTCCTGTCTCCCGCTGCCCAGCTCAGAGGCTGCCGTCCATCTCCTTACTGCTCCCTGCCCCTCCCATCTGGCTTCACCTCCCAGCCGCCTCTTGGCCACACTGCAGCTGCACCCCGAAAGGGCTGGAGGAAACCACAGAATCTCAGAAGGACCTCAGGCCACCAACACACACACCTCATGTCATGCACACACATGAGCGTGTGCCTGGCCCTCTCTCTCACCCTCCACTTCCTTTCCTCCCCTCCTCACTCTCAGCTAAAGGCCCTGCTTCCCACTGTGTGAGGGAAAGGAAAGCAACGAGAAGAGCTGTGTCAGTGAGGGCCACCGTCATGGGTGCCCCAGGGCTGCCCG
>NW_025999853.1:1756006-1786665 GCF_001458135.2 Marmota marmota marmota
CCGCCCTCCCTCCCCACACCAGCCTCCACCCTTGCTCTCTGCAGGTCATCCCTCCTTCCCTCTCCACTGGAACCACCCCGTGAGCGTCACAATGCCTTCCCCTGACACAGAGCAGCCAGCACCAGCCAGCGAGCCATGGACACCCCTGAACACAGTACAGGAGGCTGGAGGGAGGTTAGGAAAGGGAGACCACAAAGGAGGTGGTGCAGCCCAGAAAGGAACGCCAAAGGTCCTGTGGTAGGAGGGAGTATAGCTGGAGAAGGAAGAAATGTAAAGAGGGGGACAAGGTGGTTGGGAAGTGAGGCCAAAGATAGAGAGGGCAGCTGGCTGAAGATGCTAGAGATGTTGAGATTTCCCCTAAAACCTGGGACGCTGCAGCATTTGAAGCTGGAGCTCGCATGATCAGACAGGGACAGCTTCGAGGGATGCTGAGGCCCTAAAACAGGAAAGCTGTGGTGATGGATGGGAGCGGCAGTTGGGGGAGATGGCGGGGTGATGAGCTCACTGGTACCTCTGAGGACCAGGCTCCAGGGAGACCCGTGAGTTGGGGCTCAGAAAAGTCAGGAAAGTCACCAGACTGAGAATGGCAGCCCCCACCCAGGTACGGGCCTCTGAGGTAAGACCTGAGCTGCTCATGACTTCCACAGCCTCTCCACGCACATCTCCTGGGCCCCTCTGTGCCAGGAGCCACCTACCCAGGCACGAGTAGGGCACACTGGGTCCCGGGAGCAGCTAGGATGGGTGGGGAGCAGGTGTGGGCGGTGCCACCCACCAGGATGGAGGTGGGGCCCTGGAGAGAGATGGAGGCGCCACCCTCCAGCCCTCGGTTCCAGAGCTCTGTCCCCAATTTGCTGGGCGCCTCGGGGCACATCAGTGCCGCTGTTCGCCTGCTGCACCCGATTCCTTATAAAGACGCCTGGCACCGAGCTGGTGCTGACGGAAGATTTGTCAGACTGAATTGAAAGAAAATGAAAGTGCTTTGCAAAGTGCTTTTCAACTACACTGATTTGTAATTTCAACAATCAGGGGAATTTTTTATCTTCTTAACAGCTGGTAGGAGGACTCTTCTCCTGGGGGGCGGGGGACCAGATGCGGACATGGAGGGAATAGGTGCTGGGGGTGGCCAGGCCTCCTGTCCATGCCCAGATGCCAAGGGCAGAGGGCTGCAGCAGGGGGTGAGCAGTTGTGCCAGGGGATGGACTGCCCCAAATACTTACACAAGAGATCTGCCCCTGGGGTCCATTTTGACCCCACAAAGCTTCAGTACAGTGACTGGAAGTCCCAGCATGCTCTGGGGAACTGTTTTTCTTGAAGTCAGAAAAGAAGGTGAATTTGGTATGGGGACAGCCCATGTGTGAATGGGGTCCAGGGGGTCTTCTCTGTAATAGGTAGCACATACTAAGAACCAGAAAGACCTCAAATGCTGCTCTTCCTGTCTGAAGCATGACACGCCTGAACACCGCGTTTTAAAGTACAGGCTAAGTGTCCCCTACCCAAGACACTCAGCCCCTGAGGTGTTCTGGATTTCAGACTTCTTCAGATTTGGGGATATTGGCATATACATAATGAGATCCCTCTGAGTGTCATCTGCACCACGCACACGTAACCTAGAGGTAACTGTGTACATAAGATGCTTTCTGTGGCCAGTGCTTTGGCCTTGACCTCTCACAGGAGGTCAGGTGTGGAGTGCCACTCAGGGTGTCATGTGGGTACTCCAAAAGTTTTGGATTTGGGAGTCTTTGGGATTTGGATTAGGAAGGTCCAAGCTGTATGGATTCGATGTACAGGGCTAGATACCACCGTCTGAAAATTCTTGGATGCGTGGCACATGATGAAACCTGCACCCACCTAGTCAGATGTGGAATCTCAGGAATCTAAAAGAGTGAACCACTGACGGCTTCTGAGGACTGTTCTCATTAGGTAACACTGGCTCCTGTCATAGGAGACCCTCCTCAGTGGCTGAACAGTTAAAGTTTGTTGCTCTCTCACACCTGTGTCCCCAGGACTGGATAAATGCCCCAGGCATGGTTCCGAGCCCCGTGTGTACCTTCAGACAAGAAAACAGTCAGGTCCAGGAAGCTGGGCTTGACCAGACAGTTGGACCACTGAGCCTGCATCTGGCCCTGGCCATCCACCCCAGCTCGGGTCCGTTCTTTTCTCATTCAGAGGACATTAACAGGCATTAGTGGCCCCCGCTGATGCTGAGAGACCACACGCATGCAGCAGACCAAAGCGCCTGCTGTCCGGAAGCTGACACTCTGGTGATTATAAATTGGATTCTATTCATTGATTCGTATGACGGGTTGCTTCAATGGTTTGCTGATTCACTCAGTGAACCCTGATGAGAGCCCACTGGGGCCTTGCCTTGGAGTTTGGCCCTGGGCAGGTTCTCAACTGCTCAGCAATCACCGTGGAAATATTTAGAGTCAAAAGACCTTTGTTTGGACCCTGATTGCAGCTTCTTCTGGACACAAGTACTTATTCAGATCAGGGAGCGTCCCTGAGCCTCAACCTTTACATCTGGAAAATGGAGTGGCAACATTCCTCTTTAGAATGAGCCAAATGAGCTATAGTTTAAGAAGGTGAGGGGAGCCCAGCCCCCAGCGGGGCCTCAACCCCTGGATGCCTCAGAGCTGCTGGGGCCCAGGGTGAATTTCACATAATTACAGATGGGAATGTGCTCGAAGCTCCGGGGAAGGGCCAAGGGAACGTCTCCACATCACTCTGGGCTCTGCCTTCTTTGGAGAGCTGTCTACGTGCGGCCTTCTCACATACAAAATGCAGGCTGACTCCCCGCCGAGCCGGGACATCAAGTCAGGCCACTAAGCAACCAGCAGCATCCCCAGCACAGTCCCCAGCCCAGAATCAAGCCCCCCGCCACTGCCAAGCTCCAGCTAATCCTCAGAAGCTGCATCGCAGGGACCAGGGATGGAAGGCAGGGTTTTGAAGTTTAGCTTTAGATCCTCTCCGCAGAGCTACGGGTGGGTGTGTTTTGATCCACCAGGCCAATGTCCAAAACGACAAAGCAGCTTCCTTCCTTGGAAGGAGGGGGAGGCTTGGGTGAGCTTCAGAAGAGCAAGAAGTCGGAAGGGGCAGGGGCTGAGCCCGCACACTCTGTTCTCATGCGCTCCTTCCCCTTGCTTTGCAGGGAACTTCAAAGGCCTGTGCAAGCAGATCGATCACTTCCCAGAGGATGCAGATTACGAAGCTGACACAGCAGAATATTTCCTCCGTGAGTCACACAATTTTTCAATCTCCCTCCAGGTGGTGGTCCTGTGCTTTGAGCCGTCAGAGAGCCAAAGGTCTATCTAGAGGCCCTGGTTACAGCAGAAAGCAAAAAAAAAAAAAAAAAAAAAAAAAAAAAGATCTGCACCTGGCTCCTTTCCAGCTTTTAGGAGGGCAAAGTTTTGTGCATGCTGTTCCCTGTGCCCACAACACCCTTCCCTCCCCTTCTTTGTCTGGCAAACTCCTACTCAATAATCTCCAGGTCTCAAGGGAAACACCACCTTCACTAGGAAGTTCCCCTGGGCCTCTCCCCAGGGGTTCCCAGAGCAAGCACTTTATCAAGCTGTAGGTTCCTTTATGTGAGTAACAATCCCCCAGGTCCCCAGGAGGAGGGACCCTCCCTTCTTGTCCACCTTTATAGTCTCAACCCAGTGCAATGCGCACATTAAGAATTCAGTAAATATTTCTTGCATAATTGAATGCGGAAATCAGACCGTGCCAGATTGGAACTTCTACAAAAAGAAAAAAAAAGCAAAAGAGAGACATTTTTTTTCTTCCCCCGCAAGTCAAATCAAAGTTAAATCCTGATGCAACAGCTGTGATCTTAAATCCACCTGAGACATATTATCAAGAGAAAGCATTTTGAGGCCCCAAGGGGCCTCCAAAGCTTCAAGCATCAGCTAAAACTAACAAGGCTGTCAACTTCCCGAGAAAGGGATTTCCCGGAGAGGAGCTGAGGGTCCTTGAGACCTGGGACGGCAGAGCCAGAGGTTCTCACACCAGCTCTGAGGTTTGGTGTCCTCCCCGGGAGTGACCTGCCTCTGCCTCCCAGGCCTGGCCTCCTCCCCTCCCCCACAGCAGAGTGGTGACCTTCCCCCTCGGATCCCTTTTATGAAAAATGCAGGAAACATTTGATAATGTGATCGGCCCTGTCTCTTTCAATAATGACTCCTTGCATCAAGCCCAGCTCACAGGTGAGCCTGGAATCGGGTTTCATTGGAACACTGTCAGCCAGGAAGCTGGGGACAGGGAGGAAGGGAACACCCGGAGATTTATGGATTTTATTTTTTTAAAGGGGAAAAAGAAAACCTCATACTACACTCGCCACTTCCTTTTCTGAATTCCCTCAAGACAGTATTCTTAAATGGAAGTCCCAAAAGGGCCACTTGGTCATTGTTACCTGTTATACCTCTGGAGCTCTTGCCAAGCCTGATCTTAGCAGAGGAGCCCAGGGGGTGTAGTAAATGTGGATTGAGCACCTGCTGTATGCCAGACCCAGTGCTCAGTAATGAGGAGACGGAGATGGACAAAAAAAGACAGTCCCTGGCCCAGGAAGAGCAGAACCAACAGGGAGGATCCTCAGAAACAGCTCAACTAGGAGACACAGCCTGGCAAAGATGTAGAGGTGACCCAGGGCCCGAGCCACAGTGCTGGACCCAGCCTCACCTGGTGGAGCACAGTACCCTGTGACACTCTATTCACCAGGAAGTACCTTGAGGTAGGAAATTTGTCTCATTCATTACAGCACCTAGAACCAACCCTGGAATCTAGTAGGTGCTCAATAAATGCTTTTTATTAAAAGAAAAATAAAGATTCAGGAGTCTTCCATAGCAATTCTGGCCAGCTCTATGCCTCAGTTTCCTTAAAGAGAGAAGAGCTTCGAGTTTGGTTTATCTGGGTATATAGACTGCACTCTCATTAGCCATGTGGGATCCCCAAGGTCCCATTGGACTTAGCTCAACAATACTTCTTGAGCATTTATAACAGGGGTCAGCGTACTTTTTCTGTAAAGGACCACACAGCAAACATGTCTGACTTTCCAAGTCACACAGTCACCTCCCCATCACTCAATCACTCAGCTCTGGCAAAAGCAGCCATAGGCAACACAGAAGCAAATGAGCATGGCGTGTTCCAGCTGAACTTTATTTACAACGATGGGCAGCAGCCTGTGTTTGACAGTTTGCTGACACCTGATCTATAATATGCTGGTGTTGGACTAGATGACAAAAATGATTTTTTTGGGGGGGGGGCGGGTACCAGAGATTGAACCCAGGGGCGCTTAACCACTGAGCTGCATCCCCAGCCCTTTTTAATTTTTATTCTGAGACAGGATCTTGCCAAGTTGCTTAGGGTCTCGCTAAGTTGCTGAGGCTGACTTTGAACTTTCGATCCTCCTGATCCTCCTGCCTCAGCCTCCCAAGTCTCTGGGATTACAGGCATGCACCACCGCGCCCGGCAACAATAATTTTTAAAGCCGAAAGTGCCTATCATTCTCCAAAACTCTAACCTGATTGGCAAGAGAAGAGGGAAGAATGGCATCATTTTTCCAGGAGAACCCTGATCCCGCTGTTTATGCAGACCCTATCCGACCCACCACTTTGATTTGGAAGCCCGTCTGTGGGCTTCCTCTGCACATGACTCCATTCCACATTTGGCTGCAGTATTGCTGGCTCCAGTTCATCACCCCCTAAGACTCTGAGCACAGAGCCCAGCAAGGAACTGGGGCCCAATAAAGCACTTTGTTGCTGAGCAAGGAAGTAAATGTTTGAGTGAATAAGTAAGTCTAGGTCAAATGCCATGCGTACAATGCAGGTAACAGGGGCTTCCAGAGGAAGAAGCAGATGGCCCAGAGGTAGGCGGGGTTTCTCCCGAGGTGGGTGGGGTTTGGCACAAGGAGGTGGGTGGGGCTGCTCCTAGAGGTGGGCGGAGCCTGAGTCAGCCCTGTGTTCAGGTGTGTCAAACCCAGGGGCACAGTACACCTGCCCTGCCTGAGGCCGCGAAAGGGACAGAAGCAGCCACTGCCCCTGAGCCATAACCTTCTGGAAACAGATCCTTGGATCTAATCATGTTTCACACAGGAATTAGAGGGAGCCTGCCCCCCAACTCTCTCGGAAGAGGTCTTTCTAAAAGGGCTCTCTAAGAAGATGTCACCAGAGCTGAGAGTTAGACCCCAAAAGATTCACTCATTTATTCACCCACTCACAAGGTATTCAGCAAGCAGTTACTATGTGCTGACACCATTGTCAGTACTGGGGATCCCAGGGTAAGCCAAAAAAGCAAGCTGGTGCCTCCCGGAATGTTGCAGTCCCAAGGCAGAGACACAGTAGGCGAAGTGCAGGCACAGCTTCCCCGAGGTGGCTCACCTAGACAAGGCGGCCAAGACTGCTTCCCTGAATAAAGAAAGAGGGCAAGGTAAAAGGACTTTGGGGAAGGAGTGCTGGAGGAAGGCAGGGGCAGAGGCCTTAGAGAGGAGCCATGCACCCCATCTGCGGCCAGAGAGGAGCCAGGCTGATCGGAGCACAGCCCAGGCACTCGAGGGCCTGGGGACAAAATCAGACCCCCTTCTAGGTGTTGATGGGGATGGATGTAGCAAGCGCAGCCTGGCCGCCCTGGAGGAGGGGGTGATAAGAGCAACTGAACCCTCAGGGAGGCTGGAGTGCTGTTCAGTGGTCCGAGCAAGAGGCAAAGGTGGCGTGGACCAGACGCTGGCCATGGCAATGGTGAGCCCAGGCAAACCTGGCGGGAGCGGGGATGGCCACCAGTCAGGGTAGGTGGTAGGCAAGGAACTGCTGGCAGAGGGCAGTGCATTGGGTTCCAGAGAACAGTAGAGGACTGGGAGGAGGACAGGGGCCAGGAAGGCAGGGACCCAGTACAGTGGAAAGGATTTCAACCGAGAGACCCTGTCTGCCCACAGCTCCACCTTTGACCTTCCGTGAGTAGCCTGCCTCTGACTCAGAGGGGCTGCAGGCTGGCGGGTGGGCTCAGAAAGGCCGCTAGAGCTCCTGCTGCTACCAAGGTCAGGGATGACCTTCAGTGTGACCTGCGAAAATTCCAACCCCTGTGCCCTGGGGGCTATCACCCTCTGAAATGGCCCAAGGCCTGAGGTGTGCAGGCATGGGACATTAGGCCTTGCCAAATGTTCTGTGGATCCTGGGACCCCTTGGCTCCTTGGGGCCCAGCGTCCTGGTGCTGGAGAGGGAGAGGGAAGTCTAAGTAGAGTGAGCCCAGCCCTGAGCTGCTGCCCCTGCCCCTCTCTGAACCTAGTCTCCCTGACTGGAAAAAGTGGGACATCACCCACCAAATAGCATCATCATGAGAAAGAAGGTCAAGGGCCTGGCACAGGATCTGCATACCCGCTCCTCCCGCCCCTGCCCACTGTGTCTGACCTCAAGTTTGAAAGTCCACTAGAAGCAGAATATATGTAGTTTTAAAAACAAAATTGTGATTTTCCCAGGAATTCCCAGGCCTGTGTTCTTTCATTCACCCGCCACATGCTCACTGAGTCCGCACCATGCATCAGGCGCTGTTCTAGATGCCCAGGATTGAGGAGCCACAAAGTAGATCAAGTACACACTCAAATGCAAGGAGACAGAAAATAAATAAATCAGCAAACATAAAACCTCTCAGGTGGTGCTAAATGCTCTGGTGAGATGGAGCAGGGGCAGAGAGGGCCGGTGGATGCTGACGTTTGTACGTAGGACAGCCAGAGAGAAATCTCGAAAGACATGACATTCATTCCCCCCAAGATGTTGAATTCTGTGGCTGTGCACAAAGGTGTGGGTTTCAGGATAGGGAGGAGCCATCAGGCCACCTTCTGTCTCCCCAAAGAGCCGGGCTCAGTCCGTGCACAGCTTCCGAGGGGAGTTGGGCCCATTTCCCATGTTCCCCAATGTCTCCGGAGCTTCTCCTCCCAGAGAAGCGGAGGTGTGACATGCCTGTGGCCCCCATTGCTGGCCTCTGGGGTGGTCCCAAGCTCTGTTAAAAGAAAAAAAAATGGACAAAACAAATGGACCAGGCCAAGTCAGGCCAGGAGTGCAGACCCAGGGCCCTTCAACTTCTGATGAAGTCTGGCGTCTGTGAAGGGCACAACCTCTTCCTGCCCTAGCACTTTCCTCATGGAGTGGCCTCCTGCATGTCAGGCCCTCTTCTGGCTGAGGACAATAACAAAGCCTGTCCTCCAGACATGTCAGTCTACAACGAATGAAATGACCAAGTTCATCATATAGTATGCTAGACCGTGAGGAGTGATCGTCGAGAATCAGGCAGGAGAGGTGTGCAGAATTCTGCGTGGAAGTGGGGTCGAGAAGGTTTGAGCAAAGATCTGAAGGAGGTAGAGGAGTTAGCCAGGTAGATGAGGGGGGCGGAATGTTCCAGGCAGAAGGAACGAGGGTGCAGATGCGGGCCTGAAATGCTTGAGGGACAGGACCAAGGGAGGTCCTAAGACAAGAGTGAAGTGAGCGAGCCTTTCCCAAGTGTTAGCAGGAAGAAGAGCAAGTGCTGTAACAAAGAAGTAGAGGTTCCTCCGAGGAGGGACCCATCTCACTTGAGCAGGGCGCTGGTTGCTGCATTCAGAAGAGACCGCAATAGGATGAAGGTAGAAGCAGACAGGAGCCTGCTGTGGCCATAACCCAGACGAGACCCTGAAAGGGTGGACCCAGGTGGCAGCAGTGACGGATGGCAGGGGACAGATGCTGGAAGCCCGTGGGGGGCCTGTGATCAGGACTTCCAGAAGCCTGGTGTGTGGGCCAAGGGCAAGGGCAGAGTCAAGGATGACTCCCAGGAAGTGCCCTTGGGTGCCTCAGGTGGAGACTGGAGCTATGTTCTGGCCACCTCAAGGGAGAGGGGCGTGGAGACGGTCCAGGGAGGTGTCAGGCCCTCAGGGCAGGCTGCATCTGGGACTCACAGGGGAGGTCCCAGCCAGAGATCTGGACTTACAAGTTGTCAGCACACACAGGTGCCATTTAAAGCCAGAGATGCCACAGACCCACCAAGGGAGTGTCACCACGAGAACAGAGGAGGCCACACACTGAGCCCCAGGATGCCAAGACTTAGAGGCCAGGAAGAGGAGGAGGCCAAGCAGGCATACCCATGCGTGCGGTGTCCTGATGACCTTGCCCTCCTTGTTTCCCCAGTGGGACTGGGGAGGTGGGGCAGATGGCAGGAAAGAGAACCAGGCGGGCACCCAGGGTGGCAAAGAAAGGGGGGCTCACTTGCTCTCGAGCCTCAGGCACTACACGGTGCATCCTGGAGGACCTGGAAGGAAGGTCCCCAGCTTGTATCCCATGGACGAGGGAAGGAGTGAGCTCCCCTCCGCGTCCCCCAATGCAGGAGTCCCACGTAGGGTCCTAGGGCAGGGAGGACAGCCACAGCATCCCCTGGTCACCACCCTGAGGCCCCGAGACTGGAGCCCAACAAAGGTGTGGCTGGTGGGGTCTCCATCTACTGCTGCCCACCTAGAAAGGGACGGTGACCACACCTTGTCCCCTCCCAGGGCTGTGCCTGTCACGGCCCTTCCCTCATTCACCAAGGCTTAAGGAGCAGAGACAGTGGGGACCAGGAGCGCCTTCACGCCAGCATGCGTGTCTCTGAGGAGTCTGTGCTGCTCTGCTTTCTGTCCCTGCCTGTCCATGTGTCTGTCCGCCCCAGGTGTGTTTTCACGTGTCTGCGCGTGTGTACGTAGGTTGCCGTATGTCGAGTGTGGTTTTTGCCCAGGAGATGGGAGTTGGTATTTCTTAACTGTCCTAATGTGATTTGGAGTCAGGGGGGAAGGTTCAGAGGAATTCCGTTCCTTTCCACAGCCATATATTAAGCATCTGCTGTATGCTAGACCCCCAAATCCACTGCCTTGTGGCCATTTGTGTTGATCAACTTTCCATCTCTGTGACAAAGTGCCTGAGAAAATCACCTCAAAGGAGGAAAGATGTATTTTGGCTCATGATGTAAAAGCTTCAGGCCATGGTCGCTGGCCCCATCACTGTGGGCTCGGGGTGGGGCAGGGCATCGTGGCAGGGACCATGTGGGAGAGTAAAACTCTCACCTCAGGGCGGCTGGGCAGCCAGGGAGAGTGGGGATAAATACACCCCTCCAAGCACAGGCCCAGTGACTGCCTCTTCCCTACAGGCTCCCCCTCCCAATGCCGCTACCAACTAGAGACCAGACTTCAGCACATGAGGCCTGGGGACACTCCAGGTCCAAACCATGCGCAGTGCAGAGGGCAGGGTGGGCTTGGCCTCCACCCCACCGCCTTCAGAGCCTGGAGCTAGAGGGTTGGTAGGGGCCGTACTCCCTCCCAAGGGACCTCACACAGAGCCACCACACAGGCCTGCTCTGCAGGTCACACACTTGGGTCACATTTTCTCCAGAAAAAGAAGTGAGCAGATGGCGGGAGGGAGGGAGGACACAGCCTATCCCCCAGCCCACCCCAGGCCCCCAGGAGGGAGACCCTGATTACCCTGGAGCCGCCCCTTCTCAGGGACTCACAGACCAACTGGTAACAAGGACAGGCGACCAACGCAACACGTGTTCCCTGGGGAAGCCACAGAGACACCTGTGAGGGAGAGAGGTCGTGGCCGGCTGCCACCTGTCTGGGGGCTCCTGGGGTGAACCCACAGAACCTAGCCACCCATCAGAGACTGGAGGACATGATGTGGGGCTTGGCACCCCTGCAGGGACTCGGATCCAGCCCCGCCACCTCCTAGTTAAGGCCCCTGGCCTCCGTGTGCTCCCAGGGAGGCAGCCATCAGGTTACCCTCCCAGGTCACAGGTAGAGGGAACCAGCTGTCAGCAGGCGTCACCATTGTCCTCACCTGGTGCTGCGTGTGTAACGGCAAGGAGCCAGCGGGGCGAGGAGCAGGCGGGAAAGGACAGGGGCACCAGGATGGGGGCAGCCAGGTCCTCCCGGCAAAAGTGGCAGAGACCCGACAGGGCGAGGGGCAGAGGGCAGGGCATTGCAGGTGGGGGACAGTAGTGTGAGGTGTGGCAGGCTGGGGATAGCCAGGGGCCTGGTCTCCCTGAGGTAGGAAGTCCCCACAGGGTTATGAGCAGAGGACAGATGGGGTCTTACATCCAGGCTAGCAGTGTCACTCTGGCGTCTGCTGGAGACCTGACCACAGGGCCTGGGCAGCAGGGAGACCAGTCCAGAGACTGATTTGAGAAGGGGCCAGATTTGGGATGCTCTGACGGTGCAGCAGCAGGATTCACTCACAGCCTAGAGGGGTGCAAGAGAAAGAGAACCCTGGGGTGTCCGGAAGTTAGCTGGGAGGATGGAGGACCGTGCTGACCCTCTCTGAGTCCACGAATGTAGGGCAAGGCTGGATAGGCGGGCAGGTGACCGCTCTGTAGCCCTGTTTTATCTTGGTTTCTGTTATGGATTCTTCTCCCCACTGGACCGTGAACAGCTCGAGGACAGTCTACAAATAGAGTGTCCTCCCCCAACCCCATCCAGGGCAGAGCCGTCCCCAGCTCAGGCCAGGGAGTTGGCTGGGAGAACACATTAGGTGCTGCCCTCCCTGGGCCACCCAGAGGGTTCTCCTCCCTCTCAGAACGAGGGCAGCAGCGAATACCACGTCCCAGTGAGGAGGCATCCTCTGCGCTGGTGCAGCCACAGAACAAAGCAGAACATTCCCCAGAAGGCGCTGCTTCCTGCCCTCCCGGCCTCAGGTGCTGGCCCTGCCTGTCTGTTTATTGCTGGCTGGTCGCTGCCACTCCGCTGGGTTCAGGGATGAGTGGAAACGTGTCCTTGAAGACACACCAACCTCGGCCCAAAGCCAGCGGAAGCAGCGACACCAAGCTCTGCTGTCCTGATAAGGGACACCTCCTGGGCTCCTCAGGGGCCAGGCCCGTCCTAGCGGCTCAGCAGTTAACTGTCCCTCCCCACAGGAGGCCGGGAGCTGGCCGCGCTCATGACTTCCAAACAGCAGAGGGGAAACTGAGGCACAGGGACTAGGCAGCGACTGGGAAGGGCGCTCAGGTGGCTCCCTCCTGAGCCTGTCACCGCAGACAGCAGGGAACGGCGAGCATTGGGCACCCTGCACAGCTGGGGCTCCCAAAGCCAGGCACTTTCCATATGCAACAGCAGAGCCACAAAGGCTGGCGGGCCCTTGACCTGCGCCCAGCCCCATGCCTGAGACACCATCTGACTTCACCCTCACCACTGCCCTCTGAGGTTCAGATGGCCTGTGTCCCCCTTATGCAGATGGGAAAGGTGAGGCACAGAGGCCACGCAGTCAGTGGGGGACCAGGACCCCACCCCAGCAGTCCATCTCCGAGCCCAGGATCCTGGCAATCACCTCTGTCTTCCTTTTGGTTTTTGTGGTGCTGGGGATGGAACCCAGGGCCTCGCGCACACGAAGTCAGCCCTCTCCCAGGAGCCCTGTCGCGTCCCTGAGGACCGCCTCCCTCTCTCTCCCTCCCTCTCCTCTCCTTTCTTTTCCTTCCCTCTCCCTCCCTCTCTCTCTCTCTCTCTCTCTCTCTCTCTCTCTCTCTCACACACACACACACACACACACAGTGTGGCTACACCATCCAGCAGAGCAGGACTGAAGGGAGGGTGCGAAGCCCAACAGTCTAGAAAGCTCCTCCCGCCCAGCCCATCTGCGATTCTGTCCCATTGGAATGGATCAAATCCCAAATGGGACAACAGACATAAAGAGCAGAACACGGTGCCCAGGACTCAGGACCTCCCTCCCGTGCTGTTGAGGCCGCGGAGCTCAGGGTGGGGTGAGACACAGGTCGTTCTGGAGCACTAGTCTGAGGACACAGGACCACCCAATGAACAGGGCCCTAGAAATCCCCTCGGCCAGCTCCCCTGGAGTGAAGACCGGAGGCCAGAGAGGGGGGAGCACAACTCCTGTCGCACGGAGAGCCATCCCAACCCAGGTCTGCTGACCTCCCCATGCCCACCCCACTGGCCACACCCACCTCCTCTGCCAGACAGAGAGCAAGAACAGGGTGGCCTCGTCCCTGTGGTGTAGCCGTCTACCAACTGTGCCCACCCTGAAGAGCAGTGTCACAGCCTGGTGGCCACAGGGGCTGGACCTCCTGGGACACAGATCCCATGATTTGCCAATGGAACTGGACAAGAACAGGATCAGCAAGGAATGTGTGGCCCTGGCCACCCCTTTCAAAGGGCAAGAGGTCACTTCCTTCCTTCCTGGGCACTCTGCCTACTCCTCATTTTGGTCCCCAACAGAGAGAATCATAAATCCCAGTTTACCAACATTCTACACTCTCAAAACTTCCTCGTTCTTATTTAAATACTACAACCCCATAAGGAAAACCCGGGTTAAGATTTTCACCCCCATTTTGCAGAAAAGGAAGAGGAGGCCAAGGGACACTACATGACTTGTCCACAGTCTTCCTGAGCCAGTCACCAAATATGGGGGCTTCCTAAGCCTCAGGCCTAACCTGCTCCTCCCTGGGCAAGCCTTCAGGGCTCACTGTGTGCCCCTGAGTCCCAATGTCCAGCCTCAGCCCAGACCACAGCTCTGTGCCCACCCCCGACACTCAGTGCCTCTCCACACTCCGTGAGCATCTCCAACTCCCATGTGCCAAGCTGCCCCCCACCTCCCCCCACTCCTGGCCTGAAGCTCTTCTAGTCTCAAAAACTGCTTTATCCTCCAGCTTTCAAGTCCAAGATCTAGAAGTCATCCCTGCGGCGACCTCTTCTCTCTCCATTCTCCATCCACAGACCTTAAGCCACCTCCTAACACCTCCCAGACCCGCCCGGCTCTGCCCATAGCCTTGCGCCCCCTGGACCCAGCACGGTCATCTCTCAGCTCCAACATCTCTGCCTCGGGGAAGCCCTCCCTGATCCCACAGGAGCTCAGAGGATTGCTAAAGACAGCAGAGCACTGTGATCAGACACGGACCTGAGTTCACAAACCCTGGATAAAAGGCTCTCTGTGCCTCAGTTTTAATCTCTGTATAATGGATGCGATTGAAGGACTTATTTCACAGGGCTGTAACGAGAACGAGCGAATTGATGTACGTACAGTGCTTAAAAGTCCCTGGAATACTAATTCTCTGTACCAAATACACAGGGGAGTGTCACACGGAGCTCCTTGGGAATTTGTGGGGGAGTGATATTTGGAGGAGCCTGAGAAATAATCAAAATTGTTGCCTGTCACTGTCCACCTCCAGCGTTGTTCATGGTCCCAGTATTTCCCGGTTTGATCCTTATAAAGGCATCTCTCGCACTTTTATGCATGTACAAACCTTGTCATGAGCATATCCTGAAAACAGATTCTGTGGGGCATGGTGGCACATGCCTGAAATACCAGCAGCTCGGGAGGCTGAGGCAGGAGGATTGCGAGTTCAAAGCCTGCCTCAGCAACTTAGCAAGGTTCTGAGCAACTTAGCAGACCGTAAATTAAAAAAAAAAAAAAATTTAATGGCTGGGGTGCAGCTCCGTGGTTATATACCTCTGGGTTCAGTCCCTGATACCCACCAGACCTGGGATCTGCATTTCCCCAGCCCCACAGGGACGCAGATGCTGCTGGTCCACAGCCTGCGCTTGCGGGGCACAGCTCTCCAGCGCTCCCGGGAGCTGGATACTATTATTCCCACTATTGCCATTTTACAGGATGGGAAACTGAGGCTCAGACAGGTAAAGACCCTTGTCCGAGGGTCACCCAGTGAGTGAAAAGCCAGGGTTTAAATTCAGGTGTGACACTCCCCAAGCAGAAAGACCTGGCTCGAGAGGCTCCTCCACACAGAGGTCCCCAGGCACTAGCTCCAGCCCCTGCCCAGCCTGGGTCTGAGCCCTGGGCACAGTGCTGTTTACTGGCTGCTCCGGCCTCCTCTTTCCTGGTGAAGAGGCCTCTCTGAGAGAGGCTGGCCTGGCTGGATCTTCCGTGTTCCCTGCTGGCCGCCACTATTTAGAGCTAGCTTCCTGCCTCCCAAAGCAGGTCCATGTCCTCTACATTGTCCTCTGCTGGCTGCAACACAAACTTCTACCTCTGCCTCCCTCCATCTTTACCCACACATCTGTGCCCTCACTGCACACGTGCACACACGCACACACACGCACACACCCATGCATACACACAGGCAGCACCCCGGCTCCCTCCTCTGCTGGCAGGAGGGCCCAATTGGGACCTCTGGATCCCACAGCAGAAGCAGCTGAGCTGGAAAGGTCGGCCTGGGCTGCTGCGAGGTCCTCTGCACTCCCAGTGCCGTCCAGCCTGCCAGACACAGGCCCACCACGGGCAGGAAGAGCCTGCTTTCCTGCAGGGCTCTGGCCTCCCTCTGCCCTGCTCATCTGAGCAGGCATTGCTGCCCCTCAGAAGTCATGCCATGTCCTCCTCTTTGTCCTCCTCTTTCTTCTCCCCAGCCAGAAGTCATATCTACATGCAGAGAGAAGAACCATTGGAAATCACCTAATCATTCACACCACATCTCACATATGAGAAAAACAGAGAGGGTGAGGTACCTGCCTTAGCCACACAGCAAGTGAGCAGCACAACTAAAATCAAAACATGGCTCTCCAGACCCTTCGGCACCTTTTCCATGTTCCTTAGAAGTCATATAGGGAGAGCCCAGAGGTCATCTAGATTGGAATCCAGTCTCACTGGCTGGGCAGTCTCGGACAAGTTACTTCACCTCTCTGAACCTCAGTTTTGTCATCTCACGTTGGGACAAAAAACACATTCTGAGGGTTGTTATAAGATGAAAATACAGAATATGTGTTTGATGACTGCTCAAGACCCCACATAGAACGGGTGCTTAACAAATATTCCACCTCTTCTCCTGCCATCGCCACATGCTCGTAAAGGTGAGCGCGTCTCTGCCTGTGTGGGGTGCGGGGGTGCTTGTGCTGGGGATCAGGCTGGGGGCAGAGCACACTGTCTTAGAAATGACCTGCAGGACAGACCATCCCACTAGGACCTGGGGTGCAAGCAGCCACGGCCCTGCAGGCACCAAGACTGCTCCACAGGCCAGCTGCCCACACACCTGGCCTCACACTAGCTTCCACAGGTGCTGCTGGGTTCTGCCCTTTGCAGATCTGAGTGCAGAGCTCCACCCTCCTTCAAGTCTCCCCCCTCAACAAACAGTCACACAAACACACACACACACACACACACACACATTCTCTCTCTCTCTCTCACCAATAGCAGTAGTGAGCAGCGTAGACTTCACTGTAGACAGAAGGGAGGGGATGGAGGGTCTTCACAGCACGTGTCACATAAAACTACCTAAAGCCATCTTTGAAAAGTCTGGATAGGCTGGGCGTGGTGGCACATGCCTGTCATCCCAGCTCCTCAGGAGGCTAAGGCAGGAGGATGGCAAGTTTGAGGCCAGCCTCAGCAACTGAGCAAGACCCTAGCTCAAAATTAAAAATAAAAAGGGCTGGGGATGCAGCTCAGTGGTAGAGCGCCTCTTGGTTCAATTTCAGGATGGAGGGAGGGAGGGAGGAAGGAAGTCCGTCCATCAGTCAGTCTAGATAGATGTGGTCTTTCACGGATCCCTCTTGATCATTTTGCCACCCACAGAGGGGATGGGGGGAGTTCTTGTCACTGTGGCCTGGGCTTGGCCAAGAGCCCTATGCCTAACATGACTCAGTGTCCCCAGAAGCCATGGAAGCCACAGAGGCATCTGAAGCAGATCCTTCCCCACACCATAGCCTCAGGTGGGCTGGGATCGGCTCTGCCCTGCCAGGCCACAGCCCCGGGACAGGGAGTCAGCCACCATCCTGTGGTCCCTCACTGCCTATTTGAATTTGGATAATATATATAGTTGATTTTGCAGAGACACTTTGTGGAGGTCCCCACACTCCGGCCCTCAGTCAGACACTGGTCCTGCCAGGGCACCCCAACCTGGCCACCAGCCACTGTCCCCTCCACCTCAGCATCGGCATCCTCTTCCCACAGGAGCTGTGGCCTTTGCCCTCTGTCGTTTCTCCCTTTTTATTGAAATATTCTTTGGGGGCTGGGGTGCAGCTCAGTGGTGGAGGGCCTGCTGAGCCTGAGAAAGCCCCTGGCTCAACCCCAGCGCCTCAAAATAAACACAGAACTAAATATCCTTTTCTTCCCCATCCTGTCTACCAGCCCTTCCTTCTTACCTTATCCCCAAGGATTTGCATTTTGGGTGTTACTCCTCTTTTCTTGAAATGTGTCTGTTTCCTCCTCTTTCTGGACCATCCCACCTTTATTCACTTGACCAGCTTTTTCTGAGAGCCTGCTTTGCCCTTGGGTGGACAGAAAAGTACTGGGAAAACAAGCCAGGGTAGTCGCTTTGTGAGGCCTGTGGCTGAGGGCAGGGCGTCAGTGGTTATGGTCACAACTGTCACTGTTTTCCCAGGGACTTTCTCTCATAAATGAATTACCCGAATCAGCTCATTTAATCTTCACAACCACCTCAGGAGGCCAGTGCTCTTACCATCACTGTTTTACAGACAAGAAAACTGAGGCACAAGAGGCCAGCTCCCTCACTTACACAAGGCTAGCAAGTGCCTCAGCCAGATTCCAGACCCAGCCACGTGGTCACCTAACCCTACCTCATTGCCCCTCAGTGTGCCCACGTGCCCCAGAGCACAGAGGAAAAGACTAATGACTTGGCCTAAGGAAGTCAGGGAAGGCTTCATGGAGGAGGGACTTGGAGCTGGGTTTTGATGGATGAATAGAAGTTCACAAAATAAAGACCAGGAGAGACGTTCCAGTAAGAAAGCTTGGCCTGTGAGAAGTCGGCAGCACGTGACGCCATGGGGACCTGGAGCATGCAGCCGGGGGCAGGCGGCGGCCACCTCACACAGGGCCTGTGTCTGGAAGTGCTAGAGTCTGGTCCTGGAGGCAGCGAGGAGCCCCTGGGGACTGGCCAGCACTCACTCTCCTTCCCACTCCCTGGTGTGGCCGCCCTCCCACGGCTCCCCACGGTCCCCAGACTCACAGCCTGGCCTATCTCCCCCCATGACCCTCCTGTTCCGCAGGGGCTGTGAGGGCCTCGAGCATCTTCCCAATCCTGAGCGTGATCCTGCTCTTCATGGGTGGCCTCTGCATCGCAGCCAGCGAGTTCTACAAGACCCGGCACAACATCATCCTCAGCGCCGGCATCTTCTTCGTGTCTGCAGGTAATGGCCACCGAGCCAGGCAGGCGGGAGTCTGGGCCCAATGGAGGGGAGAGGACCCCCCAGCCCGGGATGGGAGGACCTGGCAGAGGTACTGAGAGGGCAGGGCACCTCGAGGCCTCGCTCAGGGGAAGGCCCGGCTGGGCACCACCTCCAGCCCCTCGGAGTCCCACAGGAACACCCCCTCCCTTGGCCCAGAGGCCATCGTCCTCCCACCATTTTCCAACTCAAATCCTGGGCCCTCTCAAATACTGGGCCTGTCCCCACCTGTCCTCTGCCCTCCAGTACCAGCAAACTGAAAAGGCCATCCACGTGATGCCCAGCTCCAGCCTAGAAGTGAAAGGAGGACCGGCCCTCACGGTCCCAGCCAGGTGGTAGCAGGCAGGTCCCCAAATCCGACTTCTAACCAGTCACACTCGCCTCAGAGGCCAGAAAAGGAGCATGTCATGAGCCACTTAGTAGAACTGACTAACATCTGAGGAGCATTTACCATGTCCCAGGAGCCAAGAGCATCCTCGAGTGTTCCTTTATGTAACCCTCCCCACGGCCCCTCAGGGGTCAGGTCTGCTATCACCCCCAGTTTACAGAGGGGGAAACTGAGACAAAGCTTCACTTGCCAAAGGCTTTGAACGCAAGCAATGGTTCCCAGAGCCAGTCAACCTCCTGTTATACCAGCTTCAAATCCCTGTGCTGCCTTGAGCAAGTGGCTTAACCTCTCTGACTCCTCATCTGTAAACTGTTCACGAAGCACTAAGCAGAGAAGGCTGCTCAATAAACAGCATCTATTGTTATTCCCGATCCGATGACCAGCACCTCTCTCCTCTCCACTCTTTCCACGTGTCTGTCTGTCCGTCCTTCCCCTCTAGATGGTACAGTATTAAAGTGAAGTCCGCCAGTGTCCCTCTCTACCCATCCACCTGTGCATCACTGAAAGGGAAGGCTACCCAGCTGTCCCTGCCTTGTGATCCTGCCTGGTGGCCCACATCCTCCGGAACTAACCCATCCTCTCTGGTCCCCCGCCCACCCCTGGTGCCCGCAGGTCTTAGTAACATCATCGGCATCATAGTGTACATATCTGCCAATGCCGGGGACCCCTCCAAGAGCGACTCCAAAAAGAATAGTTACTCCTACGGCTGGTCCTTCTACTTCGGGGCCCTGTCCTTTATCATCGCCGAGATGGTCGGGGTGCTGGCGGTGCACATGTTCATCGACCGCCACAAACAGCTGCGGGCCACGGCCCGCGCCACGGACTACCTCCAGGCCTCGGCCATCACCCGCATCCCCAGCTACCGCTACCGCTACCAGCGCCGCAGCCGCTCCAGCTCGCGCTCCACCGAGCCCTCGCACTCCAGGGACGCCTCGCCCGTGGGCGTCAAGGGCTTCAACACCCTGCCGTCCACGGAGATCTCCATGTACACCCTCAGCCGCGACCCCCTGAAGGCCGCCACCACGCCCACCGCCACCTACAACTCGGACAGGGACAACAGCTTCCTCCAGGTCCACAACTGTATCCAGAAGGAGAACAAGGACTCGCTCCACTCCAACACAGCCAACCGCCGGACCACGCCCGTGTGAAGGGCCAGGCGGCGGGCGGGCGGGCAGCCGGGCGGGCGGAGGGGCCGCGGGTGGGAAGGGCCCCGGGAGACCTCGGCAAAAAACACAAACAAACAAAACAAAACAAAAAAAGAGAAAAAAGAGCAAGTAAATTAAAAAAAAAAAAAAGAACAAAATACAAGAGGAACAAAGAAGCAAAACAGGCAATGCGGGAAAAAGATAAACGAGGAAAGACAGACTCTAACCTAAAGCGTGAGGGATAAACAATTAAAACTAGAAATAAATCTAAAAGAAAATGCATGATTTCCCATGTACCATTATTTTAACATTTAATAAAAACCAATTTAAATGAAAAAATAAAAGGGAACCAAGATAACATTAAAGCAAAGAGAGAGACAGACAGAGAGAGAGGAGCGGAAGGAAAAGGAATGCCCTTTGTATTTATTAGGGGTTTTTGTTACCTTCTTCTTTTTCTTTTTAACTGCGGGAGAATTTAAAAAATCAAAAGTATTCAGTTCCCTTTAACCCCAGCGGGCCCTGCCTCCCTAGGAGAGTGCGGGGTGGAGACTCAGGGGCCCCCAGGGGCCAGGGGAGCCTGTGGTCACTGCCAGGTCCCTGGAGCCCCTGGGAGTGTGCCCTGGGGACGCTGGGAATGCTCAGTGGCTCAAGAGCCGGCTCCGCCCAGCACTGATGGGGCAATTGTAGGCCTCCAGGTGACCAGAGCCCTTGGTCCCTCCTGTCCGTTAGGTGCCTGGAGGGGGTGCGCTAGGGGCTCGCCCAGCCCCAGGTTCCCAGTCCTTAATGGTCCTTAACCCACTGTGATGACTTCTAGCCTCGAGGAAAGGGAAAGAGAAGGGACGGCTGCCTCCTACCGAGACACCGAAACCCCGGAACCCTCAGGGTGAGCCTTTTGGGGTCACCACCCCCAAGCTCCTGTCATTGGGGTCAGGAGACACCCACCCCCCGGGGGATATAAAGCAGCTCTCCCTCCTCGCCCCTCCCCTCAGGGCCACCCTGTGACCCTGGGGCGATAGTGAACCCCCAACTCATAGGCCTCCAGACCCCTGGGAAAGGGGCTCTTTGACCCTTGGGGGTCCTTAGACTCACTGGCGCCCCCTTGGGGCCCAGCGGGTCCAACAGTGACACTGCAAAAAGGTTTCTTTTTACAAAAGAAAAAGGAAAAACAAGTGGTGATTTTTTTTAATAAAAAAACCACAAACTATAAATAAATGTAAATATATAATAAGTGGATTTACTTGCAAGAAAATCAGATAGTATTTTTCTTTTAATTCTTTTCCAGCTTTAAACTGTGAAAACAAAAATGGGGTGGGTGGGGGACTTAAAATTTAGCAGGGAACTTGTAAAGACAAAACAGAAAACAAATATACAAATCCATTAAAAATACAAAACTGTTGTGTGAGATGTAAGCTGGGCTTAAAGCCACGGGAGGAGGAGAAAGGCCCCAGTGAGCGTCAGGGAGTTTGCTGGAAAGATCTCTTCCTTCCACCAGGAAGTGCTGCTAATGTGGGAGAGAATGAGGCCCCACCCCACACCTCCTCACACACCCATCCAGTCCAGTTGGCTAAGCCTGGCACAGCCCCTGTGCACAGGGACACACACTCAGACCACACCCTCCCAATCTGCACACAGCCAGGGAGAAAACCAGCCCCCTCACACACAGAGCCATGGACAATGACACCAGAACCCCACGCTGGCCTCTGTGCTTCTGCATGCCCACCCACTGCACACACCACATACACACACACACACACACACACACGCTCACATGCATGGAAAGGGCACTGGTCTGGAACCCAGGACTGGATTCTGGACTTCCTTGTTCTGTGGCCTCTCTGGGCCTTCACTTCCCCTGAGTAAGCATGTACACTGACCAATGAGCTCCAAAGACCCGTTCTTGTCCCATGTATCTGACTTTTAAGATCGTTCCAGAGGAACACGCCAGGGATGATAAAACAGCTACCACTGTGTTCCAGTGACATTGAGAACATTCCCAAATTGTCAGTCAGTCTCTCTCTCTCTCTCTCTCCCATCCCCTGCACACACACACACACCATATGCCTCCTCACTGTGCTCCCCAGCCCCCTATCCCACATCCAATGTCAAAGCAAAAATATATACACGAGAGCCAATGTATCCTGCCATTCAATGAGAGAAAAGACAAAGAGGTCCCCAAAGCCACTCTTCATCTTGTGTCCCTTTTCTTTAATGCCATAGCCCCTTTGTAGAGAGTGAAGAGACTCCCTTGAGGGAAGAAGTCAGCCACCAGAGTCCTCCAGTGTCTTTGGGAGTCAGTAAAAAAGAGGATCTCTGAGGTTTGCCAGGAGGGGACAAGAATCTCCCTCTATGGAGACAGTTTCAACAGAGTGCCATCCCTGTCCCCGGGAGAGCCCCAGACCAAGCTTAAACTTCACTACCCACTACAGCGGGGGGACACCCAGATTTCTCCCTTTTCTTGCCCAAAGCAACAAGGGCCAGTTCAGACTGAGCAGAATCCAATAGCTTTTCCATGCTAGAAACTTACTTCCAACCAGCCTGTGAGCCAGTCCACAGACTGTGGCCCCTGCCGCCTGCAGCAGCCACCTCTGTCTGCACGTTCCCCACTGGCTGCCCCGAGGTCTCCCAGGTGGATCTCTGAGGAGCAGGAGGGGAGACTGGACGGGTCCTTGAGCTTCACACTCCTAGCTGCCCTTCCTGCCTTTTGTCTGTAAGAGAAGGTTCTTGCCCCAGCTCAGTAGCTGGAGCTTACAACCCAGCCCCAGCACAAGGCAGACCATCTGCCAGCTTAGCCCAGAGTGCAGGGGGCAGGCATGGGCCCCAGGCCCCGCAGTGGGGGCCACTTAGTTTGTGATGACAACAGAGTATCTCTCAGAGTGGGCAGGAATGGCAGTCTATCCCTTCCCCACCCCACTTGCAACCACCCCACCAGATTCCAAAGCAGTACGGATCAAGGCCTGGAGAGAAGGAGGGGCCCAGGGCGCACGGCCAACCAGTGGGCACAGTCCAGCCAGAGAGGCGAACTGGCCCCGGTTCTCAGAGTTCTGTGGAGGACTGGGGCTGGCGATCACACTTCTCTCCTGGCCAGGCGGCAAGGCCTGGGGCCTGAGGCTGCTTGGAGAAGGCCATGGGGGTGGGGGCGTGGGAGACACCAGAGTGGCCAAGAAAGGGCTAGGGGGCCAGGAGGGAAGGAGCTGGGACTCGGACTGCCGGGGCACTGCTTCCCAGGGTGGATGACTGCTCGTGTCCAGCTCCAACCAGTCCAAGAAATCAACCTCCATTTTATTTTCTTGGTGGGTCCTTTTTTTTTTTTTCAGACTGTTAACAGAAAAAAATTTTAAAAATCAGAAAACTAAAAAAAAAAAAAAAAAAACAAAAACAAAAACAAAAAATCCTGGTACATGAAATAAAGATTTTTTTTTTATAGCTTGGTCCTCACTTCAGTGGATTTCTTTCATTGGTTTCCCAGTTCTTGGCATTCCATTTGCAGCAATCCAAGGCCACGGATTCTCAGAGCTGGGGGATGGGAGGCTTAGATGCCATCATCATGAGCCCTCTCTGAAATATCCCTTACTGAATCTGCATGCCTCCAGGGACAAGGGGCTCACCTCCCCCAAAGGCAGCACCAGCCAATGCTGGGCAGCACCCAGCAGCAGCCTCCTCTGCATGGCCAAGGTCAAGGCCAATCCATATCTTCCCTCACACTCCAACAACTCGAGCAAACCTCCCCAGTTTCAGCATGGCAGCCCAGGTGGGCCCATGACATCCTTCAGCTTCCTCTTTCAGAATAAAGGAGCCCCACTCAACATCCCAGGCATGGCCTTGGGTTTCTGTTTTCCCTTGGAGAGCTGCACCCCGGAGTGGACATGACCTTGACCTTGCCAACTTATTCTGCATCCTGCCTAAAGAGAGAGATTGCTCAAGGGGACCACGAGGTGGCAGAGAGTGGAGAGGGTCTTGTGGGACCATCTGGAGCTCTCTCAACTTGAAGGGGGACACCAACGAGAGAATCTGACCCTTGACATTGGAAAAAGGCCCTATTTGAGAGCAGTTAAAGAACTAGGCCACCACCACCCAGCTGGACCAGCAGACTGCCAGGGCCAGTGATTTGAAGGAGGGCTTAGCACCTCTGAAAATGCTCTGAATACATTTCATTAATTCATTTGATCCTTAAAAAGCTGTCATGCTGAAGAGGATGGGGGTGGAAAGCCAGTGTTTCAAAATCAAATCAACACGTAAGCAAACAAAAACTTGATGCATCTGTTGGCAAAAAATTTTTTTTCTTGGTATCAGGGATTGAACTCAGGGGCCCTCAACCACTGAGTCACATCCCCAGGCCTATTTTGTATTTTATTTAGAGACAGGCTCTCACTGAGTTGCTTAGTACCTCACAGTTGCAGAGGCTGGCTTTGAACTCAGATCCTCTTGTCTCAGCCTCCCCAGCTGCTGGGATTACAGGCAAACATCACCATGCTCGGCCTGTTGGCAAATCTTAAAACACCCACCTGCCCTCCTTCCAGTGCTTTCTTCACCCACCTCCCCATTTCCTTACTGAATTTATCATCCTGGGTCTTGAAGGTCAGGTAGGAGCTCACCACAGATGCCATGGTGAACCACAGGGAAGAGAGCAGCCCAGCGGCACTGTCAGGGCACAGTGCTCAGGTCAGAGGAACAGGTTGCCTCCCGCCCAGCAGACATCAATTGGCACACACCAAAAAGGCTCTGAGGTCTCGTTAGTTAGGATGATTGGGACTCACTGACCTGGTTATTTTAATATTGTCATTTGGAGGTCCAGAAAAGTGACCAATGGAGGGCACCAAGTCACCTTAGAAATAGCCAGGGTCAACTGCCTAGTAGCAGGGCCTGGGGAGTACCACACGCTACAGTCCCAACCCTGACGCCAGGGCTGCATCAGAAGCCTGAGGGAGTAGGGGTCTTGGGGAGGGGAGAGGTTGTCTGAGGTTAGGGAAGGAAGCTCGGCCACCATTCAGCTGTCCTGGGGCTGAAGAGGAAGGAGATGGCCTTGGGTGAGACCTGAGAGAGGAAGCTCAAACCACAAAGCCCTGAAACAGTGTACCCTAGAACTGACCAATGTTCAAATCTCTCTGCTCAATTCAGACCCAGTCTCTGGGGGGTCACAGTGCCAAGCCCTCCCTCCCCAAATCCCAATCACCTCTTTTTTGGGCTCACCAGAAACAATTGCAAGGCCCAGAACAAGAGGCCAGTGGAAGCTCAAAGATCCCGAGTCTAAACACTAACAGCAATGAATCAAATTAGCAGTATGTTCTATCCTCTGTCCTGACACTGTTTCTTTGTGACAACCTCAGATGCTAGTTTTGGATTTCGAGTTCTCAGCCTCCTCTGAATTCTGCCCTGAGACTGACAGCACAGCACAAGCCCACCATGGTAGCCTGAACCCTAGCTTCTCACCCCCAGCCTGTTCCTTCCCTCCCTGCCCCAGCCGCATTCAGCATGTGAGGGGCATCTCCCAAAAAGGGAGCACACCCCAACAGCACAGCCAAGTTCCCCAAACAGCACTCGTTTGTCAGCCCTTGGGCCTGTCTACCACAAATGGTGGCCAATCGTGGAAGGTGGCTTGGTGGAACCCTTTGGGCAGAAATCTAGAGTAGGCAACAGAGCAAGGTCCAGAAGGGCAGGGGTTGGGGGAGCCCATCCCCTTGGCCTTGGTCTATTCCTCCTATGGTCTGTGGAGGGCCACAGCAGGGTGCCCTAAGACCCAGGGTCCATCACAGGCCTCTCTCCATCTAGTGACAATAGAGCCTTTCTCTGTCTGGCTTTTGAATATAGATTTCAATACTCAGAGCCCAGCCTTAGGTCTCTGTTCCCATAGAATCAGATAAGAGACCGTGGAGCTCCGAAGACCTGTCCCTTCATGGAAGGAACTCGAAATCGGAGTCCAGAGAGGGCAAGTGATGTATGTGCCCTGAAAATCCCTCAGGAAGCTCAGGACCCCAGCCTCAGCCGTTGTTCACAGCCACACCCCCTGCTGGAGCCTGTAAGTTCATTCCTCCTTCATTCAGTTCCGGGATGAGTCCTGCTATCCTGCTGTCCTCACCCAACTCCATGAACTCTCAAAGCATCTGCAGGGTGAGGCAGGTGGGCCTCTCAGAGAGCATTTAGACCAGCCTAACAAGGAGCATCAGTTTGGACTGGTTTCCAAGTGACGCGAAAAAGCTGGCTGATGGCCAACAACTGCCTGCTCCCCTCATGCCCGGGTTCCCCAAAGAAGTGGCTCCCAGCCAGCTTGCAGCTTCTCCTCCCTGATAAGGACTTGCCCACCGCCCTCCCTACCGCTCTCTGTCACACATCCCAGTCCCAAGGTGCGCCAGGCTAGCTCCTAAGGGCCCCTGCGAGTCAACCATATGCCTTTCTTCCCAACTTCACGTTCAGGTACATCACATAGGCAACTTGAAGTGGCCATGGCTCAGATGCCCAAATGCTATGAACAGGGCGGGCTTGTTTTTTAACGAAGAGCCAGTGTTAGACATTCACCAGCACCCAGTGTGACTCTGCAGGCCTGTGTGTGCAAACAGTCTCACTCGTATGCACCTGAGAGAAGTATCCAAACTCCAGCGTGTGTTCACATGCTCTGTCCACGTGCCTCGTCCTATGTGCAGACACATGCACACACCCCCTGACACACACACCCCCCTCTGGAATTAGATCCATTTACATAAACACATTTGTTCGGCCTCAGCACTTATTAACCATGTTTTCTCCACCAAGCCTTGATTTGCTCTGGAGAGCACACAGATGTCAAGGACATGGTATCCTGAGGACGCTCTCAGGAGAGGGAGAGACAGACACAGATGGGAACATGGAGACTCCCAGAGATTCCATAATGCCGGTGCAAGTGGAAAAAGGACTAACCCAGGGCGGAGCTCAGGAGAAGGACACCCGGCCCGGGGTGTGCCTGCCCTCCCCCTTCTCTCCCCTGCCCTCCTAAGGACACACAGAGCCACAGACACTCGAGTCCGTACTCCAGGGGTATTCCTGTGTGTGCAGCAAGACTGCACTCAAGCCCTGTCAGAGCAGAGGAGCACAGTGCCAGGTCAGATGGCCCAAATTTGTCACCAGGTGCACCAGCCCTGAAGCAATGAGTCCAGTCTTGCCCCACCCCCTCTCAATCCCTTCTTTCTCAGCTTCTCTCTCTCCCATCCCCCTCCTCCCTCCCTGAGGAACTACTGTCCCCTCAGTCCACCTTACCCACACCACTAGGGAAGCATTCCAAGGGACAAGAAGTGGATGGTGACAGGACCCCTGGCACCTCTGTCACTGGTGCTCAATGTAGAGAAGGAAATGAGGCCACGAATGGAACTCTGAAGTGACCCTCTGAGACTCGATGAGACTGGCAGGACCAAGAGGCCTCGAGGGAGAGAGGAGAGCTCCTGCCCTGCCCTCATCTCAGGAGCAGTGTCTGGGGGTGTGAGCCCAGACTCCAGCGTCAGGCCAGAGGCTAGTCACTGGTGGGGGTGGGAAGCAGAGGGGAAGGGGAGGGCTTGAACCGAACCACTGTTTCTTTATGTCACTCAGTCAGAAACCGTCAGAGGTTCTGCAGTGCCTCACAGTAGAGCCCGCAGAGCCCTCCCGAGTCAGGCCCTTGTTGATCTATCTTGCTACACAAACTGGGATTTACTGAGAACCTGCAACACACCAGGCGCTGCCAAAATATATTTTATCACAGTTCCATTAAGCAGATATCATCTTCCCCTTCACAGAGATGAAACCTGAGGCTCAGAGAGGCAGCATAGTGTGAGGGTTAAGAACAGGGGCTCTGGCGGGGCACAGAGGCACACGCCTATAATCCCAGCAGCTCTGGGGGCTGAGACAGGAGGATCACAGTTCAAAGCCAGCCTCGGCAACTTAGCATGGCCTTAAGTATCAGTGAAACCCTGTCTCAAAATACAAAATAAAAAGGGCTAGGGATGCAGCTCAGTGGTAAAGTGCCCAGGGTTCAATCCTTGGTACCAAAAAAATAAAAAGAAAAACAGGGGCTTTGGTACCACATCACCAGGGTTCAGACCCCAGCTCTTGTCACCCACTATCAGGAGTTCGGGCCAATAGTGAAGCATGAGTTGCCTCATCCATGAAAGAGGGGAAATAACAGAAGCCATCTGATGAGGTGACCACAGTAGTGCCCAGCATGCAGTCATAGTAGCACCAGCTCAAACTTATTTAGCACTTCCTCCCACCAAAGCGAACACTCAATAACTGTGACCATAGAACCAGGAGGGGCTGGGATTTCAGCACAGCTGGGGTCCAAAGGTGGGCATCTTTGAGTCCCAAGCCCTAACTGGTGCCACACTCTGTCCTGACCCCATCACCTATATACACACACCTCCCAGGTCCCCAAGAGAGGTACAGAGGGCAACAAGACAGGTGGGGAGGTTCTCCCAGGCAGGGGCTTGGCGGTCTAGGCACAGAGGCGGTGCCAGGATCACTCGGGGTTGCTGTGCTGTTGTGCCCCTGAGAGCGCAGACTAAGGTTGAGTCTAAGCTCGCCAACCTCAAGCACAGTCCCTTCTGGGCTCCACCACCACACTGGCTCTCGAGAGTACTGCAAGACCACACTGATGCCATCCGTTCATTCACTGGGGAACTACGACATGCCCTCCTCCTTGGTCAGTGACGAGGGGCAGTGATCAAGATGAACATGTTCCCTGCCCTGTAACGCATGTCTAGAAAGGAACAGGGGAAATTTGCAAGTTAAGAACCAAATAATTAGCTGAGCGCAGTGGCACATGTCTGTAATCCCAACAACTCAGAAGACTGACACAGGAGGACTGCAAGTTCAATGCCAACCTCGGCAACTTAGTGAGACCCTGTCTCAAAATAAAAAATAAAGAGCTAGGATGTAGTAATCCCTACTACTGCAAAAAAAAAAAAAATCAAACAATTATATAATTATAGATCATCATGAATGCAAAACATTGGGGCAATGTTTAAAAAAAAATAACAGGAGTTGCCCCCTTTAAGCTACCTTAGAACAACTTCGTGCCTTAGAGCAACTGCCATTTTAGTATCTGTCACAATTCTGCAGGCTCAGTGGGGCAGTTCTCCTGTTCCACGTGATGGTGGCTGGGGCTGCAGTCATCCGGGGGATCCCAGAGCTTGAACCCCCAAGCTGGCTCTCGCACAGGGCCAGGGCTGATGTGAGTGCCGTTGGCTGGGAGCCTGCTGACCGGGACACCTAACTTTCCCCACTGTGGTCTCTCTGTGTGATGCAGGCCTCACACAGCACCTGGGTTCCAAGTGACAGAGAGTAGAAGCTGCCAGTCACCTGAAGGTCTAGTCTCAGAAGTCTCAGCACAATTTGTTGGTCAAAGCAAATGCAAGGCCCAGTCCAGTTCCAGGGGATGAGAAGTGGAGTCCAGCTCTGGATGGCATGCAGGAAGGACACGAGGGGAACCTCTCTGAAGCCCAACAGGACAGCTGCAGGGCCTCTCTGAGACGCAGCTGTTTACATGAAACTCAAGGGGTAAGGAGAA
Source organism: Marmota marmota marmota (assembly GCF_001458135.2). NCBI lineage: Eukaryota > Metazoa > Chordata > Mammalia > Rodentia > Sciuridae > Marmota > Marmota marmota. Next base: position 1,785,151 of record NW_025999853.1, read on the forward strand.
CAGGCAGCAAAGCAGGGGGTGACAGACAGCAGAAGGTTCCAGGCAGAGGTAACAATAAGTGCAAAGTTCCCTTTCCTGAGACATGGAAGACCTGGGCCTAGGAGCAGATCCAGACCACATGGCTATCCCGGTTAAAGGGACAAGCAAGACAGGATGAGGCAGAAGGGCTGGGGCAGGCCTTTGGGTTAGAGTCTAACAGGAAGCAACAGGACAAGAAGCATAAGCTTCCCAGCATGCAAGACAAAAAAGGAAACAAACGTGCATTGTGTGCCTTTCACGGCAAAGTCAATGCTTTAGGTACTGTAGGGAAGAAAGCATTTTTTCTTGCTTTCCGGCTCTCTGGGGAAGAAAAAAAACACACAAATAATAACTAACAACAACCCAATATGAAAAAACAGGGATGGCCAAAAGAGTGCAGCCCAGGCAGACCGTGGGACGGAAGTCTTAGAATCTTGGCATCTCAGAGTCCTCACCCTTGAGAGGCAGCGCAGAGGGCAGGCAGGAGAGAAGGGCCAGCCGAGGGGAAGGCCTGTCCTGGAGCCCAGACCTGCCTTTCTCCACTGTGTGGTTCAAGCCAAGGGCAGAATCCTTGAGCCTCTGTTTCCTCATCTGCGAACTGGGCTCTGTGATACCCACACAGGGTTGGTGGTTGGGATGCTCAGAGGAGACATAGCAAGTGGAAGCTCCCAGTGCAGCACCTGGACACAGCTGGCATGCCCAGAAAAGTGGTGATGATCCCAGCAAACCCATTCAGCTCTCCCCTCGCACAGGCATACACTGACAGCAACACTGAGACAGATCAATCATCTTTCCCATTTTAAAAATTAAGAAATTGAGCCTCAGAGAGGTTATGCTATGTGCCCGAGTCACATGGCAGAAATAAGTGGAGCTGGGAAAATAAGCCAGGCAGTGCACGACCCTGGAGCTCGCGTCTCCAGACCCACACTAACCCACCCCGTCACCCCTAATTCCCACCTGCTCAGTCCCTGCTAGAGCACCCACCGCTGAAGGGAAGCTCCTTCCCCACAGAGCCAAGCCCCTCCCTTGCCTCCTTCCCACCTCCCGCCTCTGCCCACCGTTGTCTCGGCTTTGTCCCTGGAGTTCACAAAAGCCAGACATAACTGTCTTCCACAGGAAGGCCCCTCACAGCCAGTGGTGTCTGCTGGAGGGACTGGCACAGTATGAACAGGGGTGAGACTCAAAGCCAGCCGTGGAGGGTTGGGAGGAGGCCGGGCCCAGGCTCCTCGAGAGTCACTCACTTGGCACGTGGTGAGCCCCATAAGCCTGTGAATTGAATAAAGATGAACCAAACCAAACTGAATTGGGTTGAAACTGACTGGATTGGACTGAGACAAATTGCAAGATGGACAGATGGATGGATGGATAGACAGATGGACAGACAGATGGAAAAATATAAATGGCTGATTGGATGGTAAGGCGGATGGTTGCTGGGGTAAGTGAAGCAATGGATGATGTCTGTATCTTATACAAATCTAGATGTGTATACGAGCAAGG
>NW_025999853.1:1786679-1844391 GCF_001458135.2 Marmota marmota marmota
TTGCTGGGGTAAGTGAAGCAATGGGATGGATGTTGGGTCGGGTGGGTGGGTGGGAGGAGCCTGGTAGTCATACCTGACAGGGGATTCTGGTACCTGAAGGCACAGATGCAGGAATGCCCAGGTGTTGGGAAATAAGTCAGTGTGACAGGGGCAGAGGGAAGGAGGAAGCAGGGAAGGTGACCATTCACATCTCCCCATAGGGAGATGGGTGCACACCCAGGGTGCTGCACAAGAACCGGGCTGGGTGGAAGGCGGCTGCTGGGCAGGGAGGAGTTAACAGCAGGATGGCTCCCGGGCCAGCTGCGACCAGGGTGACACTGACAGATTACAACGTGTCCTCCGCACTAATAACACTGCAGCGTCCTACTCCCGCTGCTCCCCGCCAGCACCAGCCCAGCGGATCAATACCAAAGGCACGCACTGAAGAGCCTCAGCCCACTCCCTCCACAGCCTGACCCAGGGTGGAAGGGACTTCAAGTTCAGCTCTGCCCAGCCCAGGTGCTCCTGAGGCCAGGGGTGGGATCCCATCCACCTTGTTACCCCTGACCCCTCCCAGGCCAGTCTAGGACAGCCCTCTCCAAAAGTTTGCCAAATGAAAGATCAGCCCTGTGGCCAACGCAGAGTCCTCACGAAAACACCTCCATGGCACGTGGTCCCTCATCCCTCAGCAGTCTCCTGTGGCAGGAGGTCCTCAACCGCCCTGGGCAGCCAGCGCCTTCCCTGCTGGACAGCTCTGATGATCAAATCATCTTCTCTTCTCTGAGTTCATCCAATCCCTTTCTTTATTTCCCAATTTCTTCCTCTTCCCTGGCCACCCTTCTCCCGTCCCAAGCCATCTAGTAATCCAGTCTTCATCTCCTGAGGTGCTGAAGCGCTTACAGATGAGGACCCGAGGCGCAGAGAGATTACATAACAGCCACACAGCGGCAGAGCGAGGGCCTGGACCAAGCCCGTGGCTTCCACATGCCATTCCAGGCCACAGGCCATTCCAGGCCACACGCCATTCCAGGCCCCAGGCTCAGGGCACGGAGGTTCCCACATCTTCTTGGCCTCATGAGAGTCCAAAAAGGACATAAAGGGGTCCTCTAAGGTCCCACCCCCAAGGGAGGCAGAGGGACTTGCTTGAGGTCGCAGAACCAAGGAGCTACCTGATCCGGGGCTCTTCCCCTCCTCCCTGCCACCCACCCAGACAGCAGCCTCCAAGAAGCACTTCCCATGGAGGAGCCCAGGGCAGTTCCAGGCCCGGGGCCGCGAGAAGACAAGACAGGGCTAGAGCCTCTTGTTCCTCCAGGGAGCCAGGAGGCAGTCAGTGACTCTGCCACCAGGTCACAGGTATCTTTCTCACCTGTGTGAGAAAGAATGGGAGGCTGTCAGAGAGCCAACTCATTTTTTGAAAACTGATTTCAAAAATGGGAGGCAGGGATCGAGGAAGATTTCATATGTGTATCAATGCAACTGCTGCATTAGCCCTAGTCCTGACAGGAGACTGCTGCACACTGTGGGCATGCACTCACCTGGGGCACAGAAACCTCTGGGCCCCAGCCCGACCCAGCCCACACACCTGCCTCCTAAGCCCTCCCCCACCCCATCCTCCCCTGCAGTGTGCAGGAGTGGGTGACGGCCGCCACGAGGCCCTGACTGCACTGAAGCCTGAAGAGGGACATGCTTGCCCAGAATCCCCCACCACCACCCAGGCCAGACCTCCCAGCTCCTGAGCCCACAGCCACCCTCCCAGTCCAGTCCTGGGGCCTGTGGGCGGGAACTGTCCAGGAAGTCAGCATGCAGCCCAGATGAGAACTGGTCACTCCCAAGCCTGTGGGCACCTATGCCCTCTGAGTGTACCTCCAACCCCAAATACCCAAGTGCCCTGGCCACCCCTAAAGGGCTCTCTTCCCTGATTCACCGCATTCATTCTCTCTCTAGGCCTCAGGGTCCCCCTTTCCTCGTCTCCACTGCTCACCCTCAGCACAGGCCTACACCACCACACGCGGGCATGGGACCTCTGAAAGTCCACAGTCCACCCCCCGCCACACGCGCCTAGCCCTCCCATTTCCTTTCTGAAACTATAATTTAGTGGTAACTCTTCAAGCTTGCCTAACAATCAAGATGGAAACTCCTGCTGATGTCCCCAAAGCCCAGCCTGCAACCAACATGTCCTTGTTTCTTCTTAGTATTGGGCTTGTTTCTGGATAAAACATCTCTATGAGAAAACACAAGAAATAGTAAGAGTGGTCACCCCTGGGGAGGGGGAGGGGGCTTGGGAGCCAGGAGGTGGGGGAGGTGGGACACCTTAAAGCCTTCTGGATTTTGTACCATGAACATGAAAATCTATGCAATGTTAATGACTTCACTTCAGTAAAGGAGACCATTAAAATCTGAAATAAAAGGGCCCAGGAATGCAGCTCAGGGGTAGAGCGCTTGCCCAGCATCGGGGAGGAGGCCCCAGGACCACCCCAGCACTACAAAGAAAGACCCTTCCTGACTCCACTGGCACTAATCTTCCGACCATGGACCACTTGCTTGCACCCTTTAAGCCTCAGCTCACTCATCTACAAAGTGGGGAGGTGCATCACAGCACCTGCCTAGAAAGAGAGTTAATAGCCAATGCTCAGAAAGCACGGGCAGCCACAACGGCCACCAGCCAGGGCTTGGTAAACATGAGTGACAGTCATCTCTTTGTCCACCTTCTCCATGGAACTCTGAGCCCCTGGACAGTAAGAACTATAATATTCAACTCTGGATCCCAGAACCTGGGCCAGCTCCCGGCATGATAGCTCCCTGACGTCTACGGGGTGCCAGGCACAGGCCCCAAGGCGGCCAGCACCATTGTCTTCCCAGCCCTAACCCCATCTCATCCTCGAAGGTGATGACACCCTCTGACAGCTCTGGCCTGGACACACACCACTGGACACACACACACTTTTCTGCCCTCCATCCCCAGCACCTTCCTGTTATCCGCAAACTCGTCTCATCCTTCAAGACTGCTTCTGGGCATAGGCCTCCCCCTGCTCAGGCCACCTAGTACAGACTTCTGAGCGTCTCATCCCAGGCTGTATTGTCAGCTACTTGCTACACACACACACACACACACACACACACACACACCCTGCTCCAGAAGCTCCAGGGCACCAAGCTGCTCTGCGTCTCTGCAGGCCCAGTGCCTAGCATGGAGCAGGCACTCTGAGAACATTCCCTGGATGAAGAAATGAATGGATGTACAGACCACTCCTGACCACACAGCCACCAGCAGCCTTCAAGGATCAGATCTGGTGAGTCACTCATACCCTGCAAATGCCATGCAGCAAAAGCAGTGACCTCCTCTCTTTGCATCTCTCTCACCAGCTCCAACCCAGAAGCTGCACCTCTCAGCCTGACGCACCCTGGGAGCCTCCCGGCTGCAGCTCGCACCCTCCCACACTGCAGCTTCAGAGGGGCTGAGCGGCCTGCAGGGAGCTCCCCACCTCCTCTCCATGTCGCAGAGGTCTGCTGAAGCCCTTGGCCAGGAGCTGGCCTAGGAGTGGGGACAGAGCCCTCACAAAGAAATAGTGGCAGGAAGAGACAGTCCACCACCTATGGTCAGTGAAAGTCTACCATGCGCACGCTACTCTGTGCTAGTGCCACCACCTCTGTGTGCCTTGGTTTCCTCCTCAAAGGGCGGGGGGGCAGAAAGACCTATCCCATTTAGTATACGAGGATGGTTTGGTAGATGGAACTGGGGATCTAAGTAAATTGCTTGCTATCCATGAAGCCCTATATCCAATGTTACTATTGTTATTATTTATTTATCTTAACACAGCACTGATGGATAACCAAACAGCCACACTGACTTGCACATAGTAGGCGTTTAACTGGTATTTGATGCATTGAAATGCAGTCCTGACACCGGACATGTCTTTTCACGACTTAGGGAGCAGCGCCATCTAGTGTCCAGAAGGCAGAACACCTGGACCCTCAGGTCAACAGCTCAGGGAGGTGGGTGCCCTGTCCTTTCAGGACAGATGCAAGGAAAAGTCAGTGTGACCCCACAGAACATGGAGAGACTTCTTCCTAGATGTGGTACAGGCTCAAAGTGTAGACAGGTGCAACAGAATTTGAAGCAACATTCAGATCATTTCTCTGCACAGGAGTTTGGGGTGAATCGATTACCCAAGGAGCAGTCCAACCTCATGCTCGGTGCTCCAGTCAGACCCTGCGGGAGGGTTGCTCATCCCTCACCTAAGAAGACTTGAATGTAGCTCTGCCACTCACATACTGTGGCCTTGAGTGGACTGTTGACCCTCCCAGCTCCTTTCTCATCTATTCAATGAGGTCCCTAACCTGCACTGGTGGCCCACTTAAAGAGTTATTGTGAAGATCAAATGAGATTTTTTTTTAACTTTTTTAAAAACCCAACTAGTTTATAAATTGTAAAGTGCTGCACAAACATGATGGATGCTGACTGTTATAATTTCCAATGATAGTGGTAACTGACCTCTGTAGAGCCTCTCACCATGCTAACTCTTGTTTGCACACAATATCATTCAATGCTCACCAAACCCTACAAAACAGGTATTTTGAAGAAGCCTATTTTGTAGATGTGGACATTGAGGTTTACAGAAATTTGAAATTTTGCCCAATGTTTTTAGAAGGAAAGCCAGGATTTAAACTCAGGGCAATGGGGCTTTCAAAGTGGGGTTGTCAACCACAGGGCTATATTGTCTTGATAGTTTCATCCAAAAATAATAAATAAATAAATGTTTAAAAAGCAGTTCTAACTACTGGTTGGGCATATGAATGAAGCCCTAACACATAGTGGTAGGTAGACACCCTATAGAAAACAAAAGAATTATTACCATTTATCTTCTTTTGCCCATTAAATTCTGCTTCCCGCCCATCTTACCCTAGTGTTGCCTTTGACCTTGGAGCCTCCTGGAAAAGGGGGGGCCCTTGGGTCCAGCACCCAGGGCCTCACTCACAGCCAAGGTCAGAGAATCTCAAACATTCCCTCCTGGGCTCCAAGCTTAGCAAAAGGCCACCCATGCTCCCATGGGAATGGCAAAGGCAGATGTGGGGACGGGTCCCCTTCAAGGTCTCTGTCAAACAGATGGTACCAAAATCTGTTGGAGAAGGTGGCAATTTTCCAACAATCATAGTGACCCTCACATGTCTAGCATCCTCTTGTGCTGTTTTCTCAATATTTGGCCCTTAGAACTCTCCTTTGAGATTAGAATCCTTAGCCCTACTTTACAGATAAGGAAACAAGCCCAAGGAGATGAAGTGATTTATCCCAGGTCACACTGCAGATCAATGGCACAGACAGGACTTGAGTCCAAGACTCCAAAGCACAAACCCTCTGACCTCCAAGGAACCCAGAGACAGGGAGGCCCACAACCACTTCTGTCCACAGTGGTGGTTCCAACACTGCTGCTATCCATGGACCATATGACCCCAGGCTCGCCACAGAGCCTCCCTGGCTTTGTGCAGAGATCCCTGCCAGCTCCGACTTGTTGTCCTTTATGCCTGTCCTTGAGCCATAAAGATGAGGGTGTTCAGCAGCATCTGCAGGTTTTATAGAGAAGCAGCTGTGACTTCGCCTCCCTCGGGAGCTTTTCCCGGCTTCCCAAGGCTGTTATTACCTCAATGCTCTCGCGGCACCCACAGCACTGCAGCACGATTTGTGTGCAAATCCCGGAGAGCCAGGCAGCGGGCACACGTGGACATGAAGAAGGATGGGTATGGGCAATAGGGCACAGTGGGGACTGCAGCAAAGTACAGAGCCACGGTCAAGGGGATGGCTCTGTTCAGCTGCAGGTTCTTATCATGCAGAAAAGAAAGAAGGCCAGCCCAGCATGGCCATATCTTAGAAGAAGTGAAAAATCTGGATTTTTAGTGAAATATAACATTTAAACGTAGGTTCAAATTACATTTAATTAAGTACCCCAGAGCTATGGCAGCCCCTGGATTAATCACATCTAATTTCCTCACTAGAGTCTGACTGGATCTCTGAATACTGAGTGACAAACCCTAGGCCATCCTCACAGGTGACCAGTAATTTGATTTTTGAAATGTCTCAAGATCTTAGCCTGGTCAAAGCCACTCTCCCAGGTTTCCAGAGACTGTATTTATCCACTGACATGTATTAAGGATCCACTGATTGCCACGTGCTGTCTTAGACCCAGTAACTGCATTCACAGACCTGATTCTCATTCTCTCCCTCGATGGTGCATATGATTTCATCCATTTTACAGATGAGGAAACTGAGGCTCAGAGAGTCAGGCAACTTGGCCAAGGTCACACAGCTAGTAGTAAACCTGGGATTCAAACTCAGGCAGTCTGACTCCAGACAATGGGAACAAGGGCATGCAGCACGAACAGAAGAGATAGGCTGTGCTGCAGGAGGCAGGCCACAGGTTCAGAGAGCAGCGCCTCCCAGCCCATGACTGCATAGAGAGATCAAGCCAAAATTCCCATTTCTCTTTGTCCCTAGGACACCAAACCCCAGCTTCCAGCAGAAGAAAACGTGGAGCCAAGGGGAGGCCTGGCTATTGCTCATCCTGTTGAAACAGTCAAACACTCTGTAAACTAGCTAAATGGTTCCAAAGGAAATGGGAATCTATTTTGTCTCCTGTCGCCAGGGCTGCAAATCCTGATATATCTCAGGCACAGCAGAGAGGCGGATGGCTCAGCACTTGGAGAGATGCCTGCGTGCGGCAGGAAGTGGGGTGGATGGCTCAACAGGTCCCCCTCTATTCTGAGAGCCGGTCCTGTGACGGCTGAGTGTACAGCCAGCTGAAATAAAAAATAACTTTGAACGCCAACCATTGGAACATACAGCAAACCCCTCTTCCTTCCTGGGGACCAGCGGGGGGTGGGGGACCGACTTGGAGCATTCTCTGGGGCTTTAATCCTTCCAGGGTTTTGATTTCTAAAATTTTGCTGGGGCAACAAGACTCCTGGGAGGCCGGGATGGGCTGATGACTTGGAAGCTTCCCTTTGCACAGGTGCATCCTCCAGCGGATGATTGTGCTGCAGCTCCACAGAGAGTCTGCCTGGGGCAGCATATCTCTACCCTCCCCTCCTCACCTGTAAACCAGGGACATGACCTCTACCTCGCTGAGACAGGAAAATTTGATTCAAGTCCACAATTCCTCATCTGAAATCCTCATGACTTAATGTGATTTACAACTTTAAATTGTTTGGATTTTGGCCAGGCCTGGTGATGTGTGGCTGTAATCCCAGCAACTAGGGAGGCTGAGGCAGGAAGATCACAAGTTCAAAGCCAGCCTTGGCAACTTAGAGAGACTCTAACTCAAAATAAGAAAATAAAACTACGGGTTTTCCTCAGGGTACAGCACCCCTGGGTTCAATCCCAACTACAAAAAATAAAATCTGGATTTGAGTGACGGGGAGCCTACCCCACATTAGGCAAGATGCCCAACAAACTCTGGAGCTGTGTTCCCTAAACCCTTGAAATTTTCTGTAGCAAATGTATAAATAATGACACAAAAGAGGATACAATAAAGGCTCGACTCACCTCACATCCAGTCCATATCAGGTTAGCCACCGAGTGCTTTTGCTTTTCAGAGCTCTGGGGACATGGGCAGTGAACGAGGGGCACAAGCTTCCTGCACGGGCACGCTGGCTTTCACTCCTATGGCACCTCCATCAGCAGCTCTCAGCAAGACCCCTCTTCTTGGGCCTGTCTTCTCATCTATGCAGTGGGTGATCAGCCTGAGGACCAGCTCCTCAGCAGCACATGAGGAAATGTAGGTAGCCACCCTGGAAGCAGAGCCAAGCCATGCCATCAGTCCCCTGGAGACCTTGGAGAACCCCTGCAGTTCCTCAGGAAGCTCCAGGAGGTGACACTGGGGTGTGCCCTTAAAAGAGATCCTGGGACCCCCCCCGGCTCCTCCCTGCTCCTTTCTTTTCCCTTCCTGGCCTGCTGAGGGGAGCAGCCTACTCCACCGCGCACTCCAGCCACAGGCCCAAAGCAACAAGACCAAGAAACCACACAGAGAACCCGCGAACTGTGAGTCACAATAAAGCTCCCACCATCTCCTGATAGTGCCGCAGGCTGGGGATCAAGCCTTCACCCCCAGGCCTCTGAGGAAACTCTGCTGGACTATGGCACACATAGAAAAGTCAGATACGTGCACACGTAATCATTTAATGACCGTTGCTACAAGTGTCAGGAAGATGAAGCTCTTCGAGGCCAGTGCAGGGCTAGGAGGACAGGTGTCCCCTAGGGAGTGACATTTGACTAAGAGCTGAAAATTAGGCAAAGAACAAAGGTGCATTCCCAGCAGAGACAACAACTCCTGGGAATCGTGGGGAAGAAGAAAGGCAAAATCCAGGCATAGAAAAGATTGTGGGCAGGCTAGTGCCAAGCAGATGTCCAAGCCAGGAGCTCCAAAGTAGCTCATCTGTCTGTGCAGAAAACAGCCCTAGAAAGATGGAAGTCCCCAGCAGGGGCAGAGGGCAGAGGGCAGAGAACCTGCTGCAATGAAAGGGAGGCAGAAGTTAAGAAGTCCCAGAGAGAAAGATAGGAACCCAGAAGGGACAGTGAGGACCTGGGGACTATTCACCACCCCAGGGCCCCCAAAGAAGGGGGTAAGAACAATTCCAACAGTAGTGATTTTGCTAGAATCTAAGAAAGTAGAAGTCATGGGAAAATGAGGTCCAAGTGGGACTTAGGTGACCAAGTGAGATTGGGGACCAGACAAAGAAACTGGAAATGTTCACCAAAATGAAACCCACAGGGCACAATAGCCTCAGCAAGGCAGTGAGTTCTCCAGCACCAAGCTCATCCAAGCAGAGGTGACAGCAACCAGGTAGCCCAGTGACAAAGGGGCACTTTCCTGGAGTGAGGGGTGGACCAAATAGATGATCAGGAGGATCCCCCAGTCCCAGTGGAAGCCACCTGTGAGAGCAGAAAGGGCCTGACCCTCTGCCGCAGTTCCTCCCCAGATCCCAGGCCCGCTCCTTCCCATCCTCCTAGTCTCAAGTGACACCTCTTCACTGAGGCCCCTGTGCACCCCCACTCTTAAAGTGCTGCCCTGAAATGTTCTGGAACACATGCCCTGTCGTCCCTCACCACTTCTCTGGCCTCTTTGTACCTTCCCTACACCGCCAGCAGAGCACCGTGCCACCCAGCTCAACACCCTGCTTCCTGCACACCTTGTCCCCCACACTGGCCCCTACATGGGGTTCCACTCGTGTGCGTTAAATATGTAAATGAAATCCCAGCTCTGTCTCTCACTAGCTGTGTGACTTGGGTTCGTTAACTTGCTTTTCTGAGCACTTTGGCCATCTGTAAAATCAGTGTCAAAATGCTGTAGTCACGAGGCTCAAGTGAAATGCAGAATTTTGCCACACAAATTGCTGTGCTAACATCAGCCATTCTGAGCAATATTGAGAAGTCAGTCGTTCAAATGCCCAAAGAGAATTTGTGATTCTCCAGACTAGGAAGCCACTGTGAAAGCTTCCTTAGAGAGGAGGGCTTCATTCCCAAGGCTACACTTCCCCACCAAGAAGGCTAAGGTTCTGATGGCATATCTCTAAAGCCGAACCTCAAGGCCCTGGATTCATTAAGCATTTCTTGGGCAAAGTCCGTCTGCCAGATATTGCAAAACTCACTCCGGAAGAACCCTGGCCCACGGCACTGCTTCTCCACTACAGAGCTTCCCAGGGTCTGGGGTGGGAGGTGGGGACACCATGTTAAAAAAACAAAGCAGGAAGAAGGCACAGCAATGGAGGGCTCTGCCCAACATTGTAGACACGTAGAGGAAGAGGCCTGGACTCAGGTGTCAGAAACGAGCCCCACACATCTTTTCTGAGGACCAACTCAAGGGTAAGATCCATTCTAGATCCTGGGGATACAAGAGTGGAAAAGACACATAAGGTGGCATGTGAGGACATGATCAGTTGACAAGCAAACCAACAAGACATTTTTTAATAGAAATAAACGCTAGGAAGCCAATAAGACACTAACAGGATATACAAAAGTCCCAGGAGCCAGGCTGTCTCCTGAACTGGAAACCCTCGCTGATGGACCTGGAGCGTTCCTCTGTGCCTCCATGTCCTCATCTGTAGAAAGGGGTGCAGCAGGCCCACCTCATGGGGCTGTGGTGAGAACAGGATGAGGGGAAGGCGGGGACATGGCTCAGTGGTAAAACGCTTGCCTAGCAGGCAGTAGCCCGTGGGCTCAATCCCCAGCACCACCAAAAATAGAGAGAAAATTAGATGAGGGAATTTAAGTTCTTGGAATAGTACCAGGCACGTGGCAAGCTCTACATAAGTAAGTGAGAGAGAGAATGAGGGCGGGTGAGGCTACTCAGAGGGGTGGTCAGGAAAATGCCTGTTTGATGGGGGCATGGCTCATCAAAACTCAGGGACCTGCAATCCAAACAGCAGAAAAACCTCGATTGAGGGTCTCCAAGAAGGAATCTGGAGTTTGGGTGTCACCCAGAATGGGGAGGCTGCCAGCAGGAAGCTTCCCCTTAGGGCCCTGGAGGTCGTGGTGAATGAGATTCCACCTTCCGACAAAGGGAAGCTACTGGAGGATCTTACAGTGAGGCACAGAAAGGCCATTTGGCTGCCCTGCAAAGAACAGACAGAGGAGCAGGCAGAAAGACAGGCTTGGGGGCCAACCAGGGGAAGGCAAGGTCTCCCAACCAAGCCCAGGGACCCATAAGTGAGAATGAGACAGGACACTCCAAATCCTTCTCCATCTGGGGTGGGCAGGGACATCTGGGCCAAAATATGGAAAAGATGATTAAACTCTGACATGAGACAGAGGCTGCAGCAGATGGCCTGTGGGCCCACAGCAGGAAAAAAAAGAAAAAAGAAAAGACCTATAGTCTAAGCAACCCATTATATTTTAAAACACATCACAATTTATTATTATTGATCCTAACTATACAAACATTCATGGAGTGCTTATTTATGCACCCAGGAAAATGTGCTAAATTCATTTTTTCATTTACTTCTCACAAAACACATTTCTTTTCATTCCACGAATATGTTATATTAGGCACTGTTCTAGGTAAGAGAGGCAAGACCCCTACCTATGAGCTTCCACTCTAAAGGGGGACCTAGAGCCTAAAGAAAGAAACAATATTTCCGAGAGGGATGAGAATTATGAAGAAAACAAAGCAGAGTGAAAGGGCAAGGAGGAATTCAGAGGAGCAGCTGTTAGGAATGGTGGCCGGGAGGGTGGCCTCCGTGAGCAGCCAACTTTGGTCATGCTGAGAATCAAACTCAGGGCCTTGCACATGGTAGGCAAGCACTTCACCACTGAGCTACATGCCCAGTGCAGGAGTCAACTCTTGAACAGAGACACAGGTAACAAGACCAAGCCTGAGGAAAGAGTACCAGGCAGGAGGACAAGTGCAGAATCCTGCTGAGAGGGAAATAAGGACCACATATTTGAGGTGCAAAAAGAAAAGCAGGGAAGAATACAGGATGGCAGGATGCGAAATCGAAAGGTAAACAGGAACCAGACAGGCCACAGGAAGATAATCCTATTTCACTCTAAGTACATAATGGGAAGCTGCTAGGAGATTGTGAAAAGAATGTTTGGACCACCATGTGAAAAGGAACCCAAAAGGAGTAAGAGTAGTGGATCCAAGCATGAAGACAGATGGTGGTAAAAAATGAGAGCATTCACCAGGCATGGTGATGGCCAGTTATTCCAGCTACTCTGTAGACAGGCAGGAGGATCTCAAGTTCAAGGCCAGCCTGAGCAACTTAGCTCCACTCTCAAAAAAAGTATGGGTGGGAGTTGGGGATATATGTAGTTCAGTAGTAAAGCAGCCTGGGGTTTCATCGCCAGTACCACAAACAGAAAGTGGTAAAGCATTCAAGATGTATTTTGATAGTAGAATAGGCGACTTACTGAAGAATTGAATATGGGAAGAAAATGATAAGCCATTACCAACCAGGATTCCTGACAAGGTACCTGAAGTACCTGGTGCATGAGTATGATGCACCAGGCACCACTAAGAAAAGTGAGCAAAACTGGAAGATGGGCAGATTGGGAGACATTTTATTGGGGGGCAAGGGGGTGCTGCTATCAACATTCGCATTTTACTGATAAACAAACACGTTTTAGAGAGGTCAAATAATCTATCCAAGTTCACCCAGGTGGTATACAGGAATCACCCGAAACTACAAGTACTTTCACATACTTTGATTTTGACCTTCACAGAAACCCCTTATCATCACCTCCAATTTTAAAGAGAAGGAAACTGAGGCCCAGGGCCGTGAAGGCCACACAGTGGCAAGGTCTGGACATCAGACCCCGTAACTGATACAGGGTCCGATGAAGGAGACGGGCTGAGAAACACAAGGGAACCCGGGGCCAGGCAGAAAGGACCCCGGGCTTAATGAAAACCTAGCCCGCAGACTCCCCAAACTCAGGTCGCAGAGAGGGCAGCACTGCTGTCCCCTGAAGCAAGGTCCTCGGAACCTCCATGGCTGATTAAGAAGCAGATCCCCGGGTCTGCAATCTGAATTTTTTTAAAATCAGCGACCCTGAAGTTTTTCAGAAAAGTAAGTTGGAGAGCTGCGGAACAATGGCTTGTCCCCTGGAGGCCGCCCTGAAACTAGCTGCCTGAACTTCGCAGGTCACTACCTGCTGGGCCTCGACTCCCGCCACTGTGAACTAGCAGGAGCGGAGGAGCTCGGCCTCCCCCGGACACGAAAGTCACACCGCGGACTACGGGTTAAGGCGGGCGGGCGCCGCGGGGCACTGTGGGAGGCAGCGGGGCCGAGGCCGCGGAGCATTGTGGGACACAGCGGGGCTGTCAGCCTCGCCCCACCTCCAGCTTCTCCGGCACCAAGTTCAGCCACATTTCCACTCGGGAACGCCCTCTCCGGACGTCCCCGGATGCAGCCTGACGTAATCACGTCTCTCGCGTCTTGGCGCCTCAGAGGCTAAAGAGGACGCCTGGCAAAGACCAGCGATGAATTTCCGGGTGCGCCTTCGCTTTACGGCTCGCGCGCTCTTCCGTCGAATCCGGAAGAAGCAGGCAGGCGTTTACGACAGTGCCGGTCGTGTTTACGGCGCCGGCCTCTGAGTGCGCATGTTCTGTTTTCCCGGTTCCTTGGAGTGCAGTGCTGGCGAAGTCTTTGGCCCGGGCCATCTGTCGCCATCCGGGCGGGCCGAGGCCGTTGCAGGTGAGCGGCGTGTTTTGTATGGTCCTACGGACCTCCAGAGTCAGCTCGGGTAAAGCCTGGCCTTCGGGACCTCCCGGAAGAGGCCCCTTACGTCCCCTCCTGCCGTCGCTCTCCCTCCGTTGGGCGGGGCAGGAATCTTCCTTCAGTGGTCCCAGGCCCGCCACACTGTGGGATGCGGGACATGTACGTGTCCCTTACCCTAGACTCCGCTCGGCAGCCGAGGGCTGGGTAAACTCCATCGTCTGACTTAAGCCACTGGGGCCACAAGACCATTCTAAAGGGTCCAAGTCTCCCTGAGTTTCTTAGTGGGGTGTTTGGGTGCCCAGCCGAGCGGTTCGACCCCTGCCTTGAGCATGCCTCACGGAGGTTTCCTTCCGTTGTTTTGTGATTTAGACGGCAAAGGTAGAAGACCAGATTTCACTGATCTGACACCTACCCCAACCCGAGCCCGGGGATCTGTATGGCCACCAGACCCGCCGACTGCCCAGTTGGTGCCTCACTACCTTGCCCTTGTGGCCAGTGCAGCTGTCACATCGTTTTAGTTGAATGGCCTAATTTCATTTCTGCTCGCATTATTTTACAGTGCTGTTGACAACTGGATTTTAATGTCTAAGACATCGTTGTGGTGTTAGGTATCACCTAAAACCCAATTTTTTTTCAGATTCCTTTCTGCCTGACTATGATATAATGAAAGAAAGCTGGAGTTATGCAGATAACCCTGGAAGTCAAAAACTATTTTCAAATGATGGGCAGATTAACTGCTTGATTTGTCTGAGCTTCAAATTTTTATTTCTATAATGGGGCGCCAGAAATTAGTGACATTAAAGGATGTGGCATGCAATGCCTGGAACAGGGTTGAAGCTCATAAAGATTTATTTAATGTGAATTGCTCAAGACCACCACCCTTTCCCATCTGTTCTATTCATGTAGCTTAGTTTAAGTTCAGATTTGGAGGCTGAAGTTCCCAGATAAAGTCACTGTTCTGTCACCCAAATGTCATCTCTCAGCCTCAGAGAAGCAGTGGGCATCAGAGTTACTAAGTACACTATGCTGGTGCTCTTTGATTGCTTTCCAGCCTCCAGGAAATGTTGGGGAAATGGACTGGGAATTCCCCTGAGCATTTTCAGAGTGTCAACCTTGGATGCTGAATTCATAGTCTTTTGATAGGCAGTGACAGTTAAGTATCTGCTAGAGAGCCTCTGGTTTTTTACTCTCCATGAGTTCCACCATTATGCAGAGTGTGGCCTCTGGGACCTTGTCCATCAACTGGCATTGTAAATTTGGGCAGTGTCTTAATTTCGCTTTGCCTTAGTTTCCTTTTGCAGAAAGTGGGGATGATACTGGCCACAAGATTGTTGGGAGGATTGAATGAATTGGTGTGTGGTGAGCACTGAGAGCTAGTCATTGTATGGCATTTTACAAAGAAGGTGTTTTTTCACATGTTAACTAGAAGAACTTTCACAATGGTGCTGTGATATACACAGTTAAATATTATATGCCTTGATGAAAATATTTCTGAAAACCAGAAGGTGGTTATTACCCATCAGAAAATGTTACTGTTTCATCAAATCTTCAAGACACCAGTCAAGAAACACCCTTAACTTACGAGACACTAAGAAATAAAAGCTACACGTTGAGGTTTGGCACCCCATCAGGTGTAATGGGAGCCTCGTTTCAGATCCTTTGCAGTGAAAAACAAAGTGTTCTAGAATTAATGAAATATGGCAAATCAATTTTGTTGGCAGGTTTCTGAGTTTTAAGTATTCAAAGAAAGATGAGGAAAAGTAGCTAGACGGCTGAGGGTTGTTTGTGTACTCTCTTTGAATTTTAGCATTTTTGTTTTTACCCCATATGAGGGTGTTATATACTTTGAGACTTTCCTTCATGCAGTGACTTATGTTATTTGTTTCTAAGGTTTAAAAACATGGCGAAGTTCATGACACCGGTGATCCAGGACAACCCCTCAGGCTGGGGTCCCTGTGCTGTTCCTGAGCAGTTTCGGGATATGCCCTACCAGCCATTCAGCAAAGGAGATCGGCTGGGAAAGGTACTTGCCTGCCAGCGGGAGTCTGGATCTTTTAAGCTGTGACTGCTCCTCTCCAGGAGTTTCAGTTATTCTCTCAAAAGCACAGTCCTGTGCTCCCTACAGAGCTAGCAGCTGAGAGAGGGTATAACCTCTGGAGGGAGTGCTGGGGATTCCAAAGGCATCACGAGCCAGCTCTGATACTTTACCACATGGTGTCCCCTTGCTTTCAGGGCTTTCTGGGTCACCAGTGACTTGCCTGGTTGACCTGAGCATTCTCTTTCTTCATTGCTCTCAATAGGTTGCAGACTGGACAGGGGCCACATACCAAGATAAGAGGTACACAAGTAAGTCTTTTCAACTGGCTGCCCAAACCAGGACCTTGGGAGAATTGTTCCTTTTTTCTAATAAGCTCTGTCTGAAAGCTTTCTTCTAGGAAAGGAAAGATGCTAACAATGATTGATAGTTTCTAAGGGGATAGTCTTGACTGTGGACCCAAACGACATTTAAAAAAAATAGCTCCAAAACTTTATTCATTAAAGCAGTGTGGACCATTATCATGGGCGTTTTCCTCCACTTTGAGTCTTAGACCCCTCAAAAAATCTATCAAACACATTGCCAGTTTACGTTCTTTGCTTGGAATTTACTAAGCCTCTGAAGCCAATCAGTGGACTCCAGGTTTAAATCCCGTGGTTTAAGATCCTAGTAAGGACCAACAATAAAAAAAAAAAAAGATCCTAGTAAGGTAAAAGGTTTTTGTGTCAATTGAAACACAGTGGCTGCCTGGAGTGCCAAGTTAAGATACCTGAGGCTGAGGCCACAAGAGAGTCACTCGTCCACTAGACATGTCTGTCTTGGGCTGCAGACAGTGATGTGGTGTGCGTGCCCCACATTCTCACACACAAACACAAGCTCTCAACTCGGATTCTTGCACGATGAGGTGGAGAATGAAATGGGACAACTCGAGTTCCCCAAACTCTTGAAAAAAGTTCTTTAGCCTGGGGCTTTTCATGTTTCCACGTACATACGAATCAACTGGGGATCTTATTAAAGCCGTGGTTCTGGTTTAGTAGATCTGGGGTCGGGTGGGAGGCTGCACACCAGTCAGCGCCAGGTCCCCAGACCACACTTGAAGAGCAAGACTGGAATAGCACGTATGTGTATGTATACACCCTGTGGGTGATGGTTATTATGTTGTCACCTTTGCCTCCAGATAAGTACTCCTCTCAGTTTGGTGGTGGGAGTCAGTATGCTTATTTCCATGAGGAGGATGAGACCAGCTTCCAGCTGGTGGATACAGCCCGCACCCAGAAGACAGCCTACCAGCGGAACCGCATGAGATTTGCACAGGTAGAGCCTGAGCTGAGAACCTGAGGCTTGTGCTTTGGTCATTGCCTGCTGCTGAATGTTCATGAGAGAGGAAAGTATATCGTGGTCTTCTAGTGAATCCCAAATGGCTATTCAGTGACAGATTGTATTGGAGTAAACTTGTACTAAGTCCAGGGACGCGTTTAATAAGAGACCTGTTCACCAACAGCCCCAGCATCATAGTCCCCCACTAAGAATGGGTGTTGGTCATAGATAAAAAGGTGCCATGTATTCGTCACCTCACTTAATTGCTATATGAGGACTTTATGAAGTCGATGGTCCAGTTGGGCTGCGTCTTATTACATAAAGAGACCAACTCAGCAGCCCGACTACAACCAGTAAACTTACTTCAATAGAAAAATCTGTCATGGGAATTTAAGTCTAAACTAATTTCAGTATTTCTTCCACTAAAACTCCCAATCTGTTCATGCTGTGGAGTAAAAGCACAGAATGAAATGTGAAGCTTGGGCCTTGCCCCCCACCCTTACTCTAAAGACCTCCCATTAGTCCCACCAAATCCCTAGGGTCTTGACAGGGTTGCTTTTTCCTAATTCCCAGCGGAACCTCCGCAGAGACAAAGATCGGCGCAACATGTTGCAGTTCAACCTGCAGACGCTGCCCAAGAGTGCCAAGCAGAAAGAGAGGTGATGCTCCCACCCTGCCCGCACAAGGTGTCCTTCCCAGACAGGCTGTTCCCAGAAGACACCAGGCCAGACAGGAGGGGGCTCACTTTCCCACCATGGGGGCTAGGGGACTTTCCTAAAGCCAGTCATAGCAGGTAGCACAGGGAGGAGACTGCTTGCAGTGGACATGGCCACTGGGGAGGGAAACAGGCAGACAGGTGGTGACTGGGGTTGCCCAGTCTCAGTCCCACCAGGTACAACTCTAAGAAGCCCCGTTTATGCTGCATCCTACAGACCCCTGTTGTACTCACAGAGCTGTGAGGTTGAGCTAGTACACCTGGTTGGTATTTGGGGACAACATGCTTCTGCTAGCATCTCCATTTTGTGCCCGTTTAGTCTCTTTCTGGGAGGCCGTTTTCCATCTCAGAGAAGTCGGTGATGATAGTGAAGTTCAGCTGAAGAAAGGGCCGTTGACTTAAAAACCGGCACTGAGATCACAATGTTCTATCTTTTCAGAGAACGCATCCGACTGCAGAAAAAATTCCAGAAACAATTTGGAGTGAGACAGAAGTGGGACCAAAAGTCACAGGTAGTGTATCCACAGCAGAATTCTGTCTGGGAGTACAATTTTGTTTCTTTTTATTGCAGTTTTGAGGTATAATCACATGCCATAAAAGTGAGTGGGTTTAGTGTATTTGCGGAGTTGTGCAACCGTTACTGCAGTCAATTTCAGACCATTTTCTTCACCCTAAAAAGAAGCCCTGTGCTCTTTAGTAGTAACCCCATTCCTCCCAGCCCTAGACAACCACTAAGCTATTTTTTATGTACGTATATTTTTTTTATTTGTTCTAATTAGTTACACATGACCATAGGATGCATTTTGACACATCATATATAAATGGAGTTTAACTTCCCATTCTTGTTCTATGTGATGTAGAGTTACACAAATCATGTAATCATATATGCACATAGGGGAATAATGTCCGATTCATTCTACTATCACTTCTAACCCATACCCCCTCCCTTCCCTTCCCTCTGTCTAGTCCCAATTACCTCTATTCTCCCCCACCCCCAACCCTTAATTGTGAGTTAGCATCCTCATATCAGAGAAAACATTCGGGCTTTGGTTCTTTGAGATTGGCTTATTTTGCTTAGCATAATATTCTCCAGCTCCATCCGTTTACTAGCAAATGCCATAATTTCATTCTTCTTTAAGGCTGAGTAATATTCCATTGTATAAATACAGCACATTTTCTTGTATCCATTCATCTGTTGAAGGGCACCTAGGTTCCATAGTTTAGCTATCGTGAATTGAGCTGCTATGAACATTGATGTGGCTGTGTCACTATAGTATGCTGATTTTAAGTCCTTTGAGTATAAAACAAGGAATGAAATGACTAGGTCAAATTATGGTTCCATTCCACATTTCCGTAGGAATCTCCATACTGCTTTCCATAGTGGCTGCACCAATTTGCAGTCCCACCAGCAGTGTAAGAGTGTGCCTTTTTCCCTACATCCTCACCAGCATTCATTATTGCTTGTATTCTTGATGATTGCCATTCTGACTGGAGTGAGATGGACTCCGGAGTAGTTTTGATTTGCATTTCTCTAATTGCTAGAGATGTTGAACATTTTTTCATGTTTATTGATCAATTTTGTGAAGTGTTGTATCTGAGGTGCATGTGGGAAAGATTTTCTCTCCCATTCTATAGGTTCTGTCTTCACATTACTGATTGTTTCTTTTGCTGTGAAGAAGCTTTTTAGTTTGATTCCATCCCATTTATTGATTCTTGATTTTACTTCTTGTGCTTTACAGGTCTTTGTTAAGGAAGTCAGTAAGCTGACATGATGGATATTTGGGCCTAGTTTTTCTTCACTTAGGCGCAGGATCTCTGTTCTAGTGCCCAAGTCTTTGATCCACTTGGAGTTGATTCTATCTGTTTTTGTGCAGGGTGAGAGAAAGGAGTTTAATTTCATTTTGCTACATATGGATTTTTAATTTTCCCCCCACTATTTGTTGAAAAGGCTATCTTTTCTCCAATGTATGTTTTTTGCACCTTTGTCTAGCATGAGATAACTGAATTTATGTGGGTTTGTCTGTGTATCTTCTATTTTATACTTGCTCTGTGTATCTGTTTGGTGCCAATACCGTGATGTTTTTGTTACTGTTGCTCTGTAGTATAGTTTAAGTTCTGGTATTGTGGTGCCTCCTGAATTTTCCTGTTTTGAACGTTTCACATAAATGAAATTCTGTGTGATATTTTGTGACAGGGCTAACTTAATTTAGCATAGTGTTTTCAAGCTTCATCCATTTTATAGTATGTATTGGCGCAGTGGCTACAGAGGATTGATTCCCAAATCCCTTGAGGAATACCAAAATTGCAGGTGTTCAACTCCTTGTGTATAAAATGTGACAGTATTTGCATGTGACCTGTGCACATGTTCTCCACTACTTCTGTTTTGTTTTTGTTTGTTTGTTTGCAATGCTGAAAATTGAACCCGGTATCTTACATGTTAGGTAAGCATTCTACCACTGAGCTACACTCCCAGCCCTTGGGTATTTTAAATCATTTCTAGGTAACTGCATAGATTATTCCTTATCTGCTTATCTGAGATGCTTAAGACCAGAAATACTTCCAGTTTGGGTGTTGGGTTTTTTTTGGGGGGGGGGGGCCGTGTCTTTTAGAATAGCATCTAAAATAGCATCATCAAGCATCCTTAATCCAAAATCAGAAACTAATTGAGCGTTTTGTCAGCGCTCATATTCAAGTTTGGAGCATGTCAGATGTTTGGATTAGGAATGCTTAACCAGTAATGCTTAATACAATGTAAATGTTACGTAAGTAGACTTTGTACTCTACCATTGAGGGAGTAACTGACAAGAAGAAAGTGAGCCAGGTGCAGTAGCACACACCTGTGATCCCAGTGACTTGGGAGGCTGAGGCAGGAGGATCATGAGTTCAGCCTCAGCCACTCAGAGAGGTCCTAAGTAACTTGGGCAGACCCTGTCTCAAAATAAAAAATAGGGGCTGGGATAAAGCCCAGTTGGTAGAGTGCTCGCCTAGCATGCCCTGGGTTCAATCCCCAATAAAAAAAAAAAAAAAATCTGTACATTCACTCCATTGCCCAGGCTGGTCTCATGCGACTCTCCCACCTCAGCCTCCTGAGTAGCGGGGAACATAGGATCCCCACTGCTCTCAAATATTTTTAGTCCATGGTCTGTTCGATCCTCAGATGCAGAACCCTTAGGTGTGGAACTGCCTCTGTGGCGGCCCCACTGTACTTCGTTTTCTTTTTATTCTAAGTAACATCCCTTGGTGTGGAAGTCCACACTGCAGTGCTGGTGTGGACACTGAGGACAGTAAGCACGGGTAAGTCAGGACACGAAGGTGCAGTGGTGGAATCCAACCTGCCAGATCCTGTGCTTGCTGTACGGGAATGCATTTGCCCGCCAGAGGAGCTCTGGATGTTCCTGGTGGAATCATTGCCCAAGCGTAGAATTATGTTTTTAAAATCATGATCTGTTCAGTCCTTTTAGGTTATAAGCTCCCAGGAGTCAAGAATTCTGTCTCATAAAACAGCCATAAGTGTCCTTCCTAGTGTTAAACTGTCTTTTGCTTATATTTTGCATGGACTCTAAGTCCCTTTTCCAATGGTTTCCCACGGCAGAAACCCCGAGACTCTTCAGTTGAGGTCCGCAGTGACTGGGAGGTGAAGGAGGAAATGGATTTCCCTCAATTGATGAAGATGCGCTACTTGGAAGTCTCGGAGCCGCAGGACATGTGAGTGGCACTTTTCCTGCTATCCACCCTGATCCTGGGGGTGGACTCTCTTCGCGGATGTTCCCTTAAGCCCTGGTAATTATAGAAAGGATCTGAAGCCACTTACTCAAAAGAGATTGTGTTAAGATTAATGGGTGCATTTTTAAAAATCAAGACTAACCCAAAAAGCAGAAAGAAGTTTATTAATCTAAACTTCAGGTTTCTTACAACTTCCTGGCATCCTGAGCAAAGGAGAAATAAATTATACAGCTCTTGTGGCAGAAAGAGAAAAAGAAAAAAGCAAGGAGAAATATACTCATAGTAAACCCCAGATTTCTTTCAGTTTTGGCAGAGAGAGGGAGACAGCAGTTCTTGGGGCGGCTGCTTCTCCTGACATTTCAGAGAGCTCCTCACTACAAAGGGCAGATGGATGGAGCTGAGCCTATAGGACTTGAGAGCACCAGACCAGATGTCTGTTCTCCATCCCTTCCTCTTATTAGACTTCTGGGCAAGACTTAGGATTCTATGATTAAAAGAAGAAAAGTGGGCTCACCTCTTTCCTTGCTGTCTTGCCTGCTCTTCCTCAGTGAGTGCTGCGGGGCCCTGGAATACTACGACAAAGCCTTTGACCGCATCACCACCAGGAGCGAGAAGCCCCTGCGGAGCATCAAGCGCATCTTCCACACCGTCACCACCACAGATGACCCTGTCATCCGGAAGGTGCGCATGCCCTGCTGGCCCTCTCCTGCCCATTAGGATGCTTTCGGCTTCTACAGCTGAGACCTCAGAAAAGCAAAGGCCTTGGGACTACAGACACCCGCATTCCACACGGGGATCAGTTCAGGACCCCTCCACAGTGCCGAGAGCTGAGCGCTCAAGTCCCTTAATGGAAAGTGCCATATGATTTCCACATAACCTGGGCAGATCTTTTATACACCTTAATCATCTCCAGGATACTTACAGTGCCCAAGACAACGCGAATGCCACGTAAATGATTGTTCCACTATATTGGCAGTCTGCATGTGTCCAGCACAGACACAGTGTTGTTTTGATATTTGCTGGTGTCTGTGGGTGTGGAGCCCACAGAAAGAGAGGGCCAAGTGTGTGTCTGGCCTGAGCAAATTCCTCTAAATAGACTTAGATGAAGGCAGGCACGTAGAAGGTAGACCTTGAGTCGTGCTGGTGTTGAGCCCCCACTCAGTCCTGCGAGCTGGCTTCATGGCTGTTTTCTCATCCACAACAGTGGGCAAATGTTCTTACGCATGACATCGTGGCAGGGCGGAAGCATCAAGAAGCACTAACAAGTGGCCATGGCCTGTGGTTCCACCTTAGCCCAGCATGGTGACCACAGGCAGAGTCTCCACTGATTTGCTGCAGCCTCTCAAGCAACGGGGGACATGTGGGTGTGAAAGGCGTCCTTGTTCTTAAGAGATTGGGGCAATGAGCAAAGGAGTCTTCCCCGCCATGCTATTGGGCAGTCGGGCCTAAGAAAGAGTCTCCTCAGACCTCCCTTTTGTCCTCCTTTCAGCTGGCAAAGACCCAGGGGAATGTGTTTGCCACCGATGCCATTCTGGCCACACTGATGAGCTGCACCCGCTCTGTGTATTCCTGGGACATTGTCGTCCAGAGAGTTGGGTCCAAGCTCTTCTTTGACAAGAGGGACAACTCCGACTTTGGTGAGGACCCTGTCTGGGAAGCAGCTCAGAGGCCTTGGGTGATTTTGTTGGTTCAGAACAGTTCCCTGGTACTAAAGAGGGGTAGGAGGTGGTCTGTCCCCTGGGGTGGCGATGGCTCATCGGCATCCCTCCCAGCTCCTTGAGAATGGGGAAGGGGCTGGTGCTGCAGGCTCAGGAATGTGAGTTTGCTGGTCCCTTCTCAGAGCACCCCACCAGGCCTCAGCTGCCACTCGTCGCAGGTGTTCTGGCCTCTCCTGTCTCTCAGACCCTCCTCGTATTAATGTTTTTCTAGACTGATGCTTTTTGCTGCTGCCTTTCTGTGATACTCATATTGAGTATCAGTCACTCAGAAAAATGGCAATATGAAAGCAAAGCAAAGTCGTTCCAAGCCTGAAGTCTGAGGCTGCTCCCTTGTTAAAAAGATATCAAAGTCAAATGTGCTTCTGACACTTTGGGATTCCTCAAGAGCACATTTGACTTTGGTCGTGACTGAGTTCACTGTCAGGTGGTCTCTAGGCTGCTCCCTCCTGCTGTGTGTCCTGCACTTAGGGGACCAGGCTTGTAGAAGGCGGTTTTGGGGGGAAAGGGCCTCTGGTTTGGGTCTGCACATCCCCTAGTTTGCTGTACATGTTGTCAGAGACTCTTGGTTACATCCTATGTGACCATGTCCCCTTTGCAGACCTCCTGACTGTGAGTGAGACAGCCAATGAACCCCCTCAGGATGAAGGCAATTCCTTTAACTCGCCCCGCAACCTGGCCATGGAGGCGACCTACATCAACCACAACTTCTCCCAGCAGTGCCTGAGAATGGTGAGGCAAGCACCTGGGTGCTGACCGTGCCGGTTTAGTTGACTCCCATGTATTGAGCCTGTGCTTCCCACAAGGTCCTGGGACTGTGGGGCTGATTGAGTGGGACCAGTGTGTTCCCTGCCTGTAGCAGAGGCTGCAACTCAGGCCTTGAAGTCAGACTCCCCGATTTTGAACTGTAGGTCTACCACCTGCTAGCGCCAGAGCCTCAGGCATGTTTCCTCTGTTAAGTTACAGTATCCATAATGCTTGTCTCTCACAGACACGTTGTGAAGATTCCTTCAGTTCTTTAAAAAATTTGTTGTACAGATGCATCCTTTTAGGTCCTATGGACAGAGCAGGGAACAAAGCAGAGCTTCTGCCCTTAGGGAGCTTTGTTGTAGCGGAAGACGAAAGATAATGGACACCATGTTGGTGTGACTTGGTAGCCTCTGTGCCATGGTGAGGGGAGAGCAGGGCTGCTGGGTCATTGTTCTAATCCGCTGGGCGCTGACAACCAGGGGGTGGGGGGTAAAGCAGACATAAAGCACAGTGAGCTCAGAGTCCCCTTGAGGGCCCCAGGCCAGGGATAGAAATGCTGGGTCTGGCTGTTTGGGTTAGGAACAGAGTTAGCACTGTCTTGTGACAGCTTTGTCATTTTTGCAGGGGAAGGAAAGATACAACTTCCCCAACCCAAATCCGTTTGTGGAGGACGACATGGATAAGAATGAAATCGCCTCTGTCGCTTACCGGTACGTCAGCTCCCTGGAGGGCCACTGGGAGCAGAGACAAGAGCCTGTTTGGGGGGATGCACCTGAAATGGAGGGTGTCAGTGACCAAATGAGTTCCTCCTTCACTGCAGTTACCGAAGGTGGAAGCTCGGAGACGATATTGACCTTATTGTCCGTTGTGAGCATGACGGCGTCATGACCGGAGCCAATGGGGAGGTGTCCTTCATCAACATCAAGACCCTCAACGAGTGGGACTCCAGGGTGAGGCGCCGCCCCCCGCACACCTCCATGTCTGTTCCCTTCCGTGTGCGTTGTCATAGCCAGCGGAGTTTTCCCCGCCAAGTTCCTCATGGGGGGCAGGGTTCAGCTGACAGCATTGGGAAGGCTTCTGCTTGCTTTGCACACCCGCACCCCCTTCTTCCAGCACTTTCTTCCTCCACCTTCTGTCTGGCCTCCTCTTACCTTCTGCTCTCTGCACATCTGGTTCTACTCTTTTGTCGTCTGGGCTGGCGGTTTCCCGCAGGCCCAGCAGCTCTCCCTGTCGCCTCCTTACTCCAGCCGTTGCCATCTCTAGCTTTGATCCCTGTATCCAGTTCCTTTGCCGTGAACTCTAAAACCCTAAGACCCAGCTTAGAACCGACTCACAGATATACCTAGAAAGAGACGTGTTCCCCATCCTCCCCCACGCTGTGTCCCTGGTGGCTGGGCCATTGGTAGTTCTCAGACGGCCCAGGCTTGTGCTGCACGGGCTTTCCTTGCCACTCTCCAGGACACTTGGATTCAGGACACTTGATTCAGCAGGAAAACACTGGGGCCATCTGTTCTGCACCCTTGGCCCCTCACCTGCAGAAAAGCACCAAGGAAGGTTTGCTGTGGCCTTGGCTGCAGGCCAGCGGCCTTCTCTATTCTGTTTTGTCACTCAGCTCATTGGTTCGCTGACATCGCCAGGCACAGGGCCCTGTTCACTCATGTTTTACATCTGCCTGCCTCCAGACCTCCCTCTGTAACCACAGCTCCTCCTATGCCTACCAGTGTCCTGCTCCCCTCGCCCAGCACAGATCAGGGAAGGGCTCTTTGGTGCCTCACCAAACCCACACTCCTAGTCAGTTTGGAACTAACTGGCTAATAAAATGAACTTGTATGTTTATTTTTTGCAATGAACCAAGAAGGATTGGAAACCTCCACCATGTGACCTCTGACCAGTTACTTCACCCTGGACCAACCCAGCTGCCCACATCTGTAATTAAGGTGCCCCGAGACCCTACTGGGGTCCTTTTCTGGTATCCACATGTGCCCGCTTTTGTGGAGCCTCAGACTTAGCTCCTCACCCTGCCCGAGGCTGCCCTAGGTGTCCTTCCCACCATGCCTCAGATCAGTATCCACCCCTCCCCTGCAGCCTCTGCCAATGCCTTCCTTCGGTTGACCATCACACCCACATAGCACAAGTGCTTCTGTGGTTTATATGGCACTTGATGCCATCTCCATGTCTTTACTTTTGTGTGTCCATCCCATCTGGATGGCGCCTAGAGAAAAGGATTATCCCATTGAGTAGCTGCTGTGTAGCAGACTATGCAAGGGGGACCATGTCTCTGTCTCCATGTGCTGACAGTATTAATCCTGATCAGCCGCGTCCTTCCCTGCTCCCTGGTTAGCAGTCAGGGGAGGCCCTGCCTTGCACCTCTAACTGGGCCTTCCTCTTGCAGCACTGCAATGGCGTTGACTGGCGTCAGAAGCTGGACTCTCAGCGTGGGGCTGTCATTGCCACTGAGCTAAAGAATAACAGCTACAAGCTGGCCCGATGGACCTGCTGCGCTCTGCTGGCCGGATCCGAGTACCTCAAGCTTGGGTGAGATTCCCAGCAGGGGGCCAAGGACTGGCCTTCTGAGAGGCTAGAGACAGGCTTATCTTTTCCTTCCTCCCTTGAGGAGAGCAGTAAACAAGGTGTCACCATTTAACTGACATTTGACCGCCAGCACTGCCAGCTCTGTGCCACCCGCTCCTGCCACTAACATCCCTTTCCCCACAGTTATGTGTCTCGCTACCACGTGAAGGACTCCTCCCGCCATGTCATCCTGGGCACCCAGCAGTTCAAGCCCAACGAGTTCGCCAGCCAGATCAACCTGAGCGTGGAGAACGCCTGGGGCATCCTGCGCTGCGTCATCGACATCTGCATGAAGCTGGAGGAGGGCAAGTACCTCATCCTCAAGGACCCCAACAAGCAGGTCATCCGAGTCTACAGCCTGCCTGATGGCACCTTCAGCTCCGATGAGGACGACGAGGACGAGGAAGAGGAGGAAGAGGAAGAAGAAGGTGTGTGGCAAGCCTCTCTGAAGTCTCAGGGATCTGGGGGCTGGCAAGGGAACGAACCCTGGAGCCACTGGCACAGTCACCCTTGATAAAAACCTTTTGAGAGTCCCTGGGACGTTAGTTAGCACCCGCTTCGGCTCCCAGAGCTTCCTCCAGAGCCTTCAGAAACATAAGGCACTGAGGGGAGCCAGGTCCTTGGAGGAGCTGCTAGGGTTGGGGGAGCTAGGCTGTGGAGGTCCCTGACTATAGCTGGTGCTCTGGACAGGAAAGGTGGGCTCTGGCAGCTACATAGGATGGAATCCCTCTCAGGCCTCACTGGCCAGTGACTGAAGAATAGCCCAGCCCCACGAGGTTCCCAAAAGCCAACTTGGGAGTAGAGGCACTGGACCTCAGAAGCAGCTCACCAGTTCACAGAGGAGAGTGCACATCACATCACACAGCGTGGCTCATTTCTTTTTTAACATTTTGTGTCTTTCAGAGGAAGAAACTTAACCAGATGGTGGTGTGGCACTGGAGTTTGATTCTGCTGAGCCTAGGAGGGCCTTTGGTGCCTGGTCTGTCTGACTCCTGCCCTCTGCCCTGCGGCAGATGGAATAAAGTATAAGTCTTCTTGGTCTCTTTCCCTCATCGTTTGCCTCTTCCTCCCAGCAGCCCTTGGGTTAGGGAGTGAGGCCTAGCTGCTTCTGTCTGGCCTTCATTCTTGAGCATTGCTAGAGGCGCTCCTGGTACAGATGAATTTCCCAGAGTGTCCTTTTGGAATCCCTCGAAATAATCCTTTCGTGGGCAGTGTTAATTGCGAGGTAAGTGATGGGGGTCCCCGCAAGGAGTCCACTGGCACAGCCCTCGGGCCTGCTGGCGTGTGCAAGACCAGGCTGTTGCCTTAGAAGGCCAGATGTCTCTGGGTCACCACCAAGGCAGGATCACTGCTCTTGAGAATGCCACCTTGGAAGATGTTGATGGATGTTCCATGGAGTGGTGATTGTGTTGGTTTCGTAAATTGTTTTCAAGCTTGGCTTGGGCAGGTGACAAAATCTGAAGCCAAAGCCCACAAAAGCTCTGGTTGTTTTGGCTGAGTCAACTTTTCTGGGTGGATGCTGTTCTGTTCTGGACACTGAAGTGATTACCCTGCTGGATAACCAAGCATTCTATAAGTACCTGGCCACCCCTGCTTTCAGAATTTAATGCTAATGGAAATAACAGCATCTTACAAGTGAAATAGATTCAGCTTTGTAGTAGAATTCCCAAAGTTAGAATTTTAATCAAAATAATTGTGCCTCAGGAAGCACAAATATATGTATATATTTTTGTGTGTGCTTTTCTGAGAGTTGAACCCAGAGTTTCAAGCATGTCAGGTGCTCTACACTGAGCCATGGCCCTAGCCCTTGCAAGCAAAAATTTACTGGGGCAAAATTTACTTTGTCATTAGGGATACTGGAGAGAGAAAGCAAAAAGTTTGTGTGGAGTTTTCATGGTAGTTTTAAAATACATAAGGTGGTTGGGCTGGGGTTGTGGCTCAGTGGTAGAGCACTTCTCTAGCACACGAGGCACTGAGTTGGATCCCAGCACCACATAAAAATAAACAAAGGTATAAAAAAGTACATATATATATATGATGGTATGACAGGTCCCATAAAGTTTCAAGCTTAGAATTCAAACATGTGGCCCAGTCTCAGGATTAACTGGGGCTGGCAGTAGCCAAGGCTCATTCTCTAAGTACTTTGCATCAGATTCCATTATGTCTGTGTCCTGCACCGGGCTGCCAAGTCCAGTGCTAAAAGTGGTCCTGCACTCAAAACCTAGTAGATCCTGTCTGCAATGCAGGCTCTACCCAGCTTTAGGGCCCTGAATACATCATCCTTACCTCCCACTACTTAGCAAATAAGATCCTTAGATTTTTTCACTATTCTCCTAGCACCCACTCCAGTGCTTTTTCAAGTGCTTATCATGGGATCACTAAGTGACTACAAAAAAGCTTATGTTCTCATGGAGCTTTTCCTTGGTGGTACAGGGTGTGAAGAAAATAGACATGCGGCATTCTTTAGTGGGTACTTTGGCTCGAGAGACCAGGGAAGTGTTTTCCTAGAGGCCCAGCTATGATTTTTAATGAAAAGCAGCTCCAGTCATGCAGGCGCTCAAGACCAGAGAGTTCTTTCCACACTGTCTTTCCGGAAGAACCCTCAGTTTCATTTCCCTGGAGTACACAATACCCTTAGAAGGTTCTCATCCTTCCCTCAGAGGTACACCATATTCTGCCCACATCCTGGAAGCCACCTGCCACAGGAGAAGCTGACATCGATCGTGTTCGCACCTCTCCTGTCATTGATGTTTCCCCTCTGGGCTTCAATTCCAGGATGTACTTCCAAACTGTGATCTTATGCAAACCAACCACTAAACCTACATTTGGAAACTGCCCCTTGCTCCAGTCCTGACTGAAGATCAAGTTAGTCCGGTGGCCTGTTGCTCTATAGACACTACTGAATCACCGCAGCAAAAACTAATTGTTCTATCTGTCCCATAAAACTGAGGAGGCCAATTAGGTTGTATTTAGCCTTGGGCTTCACTGGGAATTTAAAAACATGGGTTTTCTCCAGAACTCTTCTCCCTTCACTCACATGTGAAGAGGGATAGTTTAAAAACGAGACTATCCCAGATCCGCTCTCCAGTCCAATCCCCAAATCTCGCCAGCGCCAGACCCCCTCTGCTAGCACCGGCAGCACGTGCGCCGCTCCCGCGCCCCAGCCTGGGGCTGCTGCAGGCCAGCGGGTCCCGGCGTGCTGTGCGCCGAGCACGTGACCCCGCCCCCTGCCATTGGCCGGGAGGGAGGGGAGGGGCGGGGCCGGGACGCAGCCTGTGCACGCGCACGCGCAGGCAGCAGCCACCCGGGCGGGCGAGGCGCGCTGGACGTCCGTGTCTCTGCCCAGGAGGGCGGGGGCGGGGCCTGCACGCCACACCTCCTTCAGTCTCCAGCCCGGGGGCAGGGACGTGGCTGAGAGATTGTGCCGGCGGAGGGTACCGCGGGCCTGGGGCGCCTCTCGAATGAGCGGGAAATCGGGGGACACCCTCTGCTTCCCCCGGGTGTCCAATACGAAAGGGGATGGCACCTGCGGGAAAGGAGATGGGAGATGAGACGGAAGGGTCCGGGACTCCTGCGAGCCCCAGAGCCCTCAAGGAACAGACCGCGTGCGGGCAAGTGAGCTCCAAGGTCCTGGGGTTCCGGTCCCGGCTGCGCCTCACGTTGCGGTGAGGGCGCACGCAAGCCCTTGCTTCTCCCTGGGCATCTGATCCCCATTCCTCGGAAAGACAAGGCTAGCACCTGCCGGCACCCGCGAGGTGCGAGGCCTCCCCTCTGGTCTGCCGCAGGATGCACCTCTCCGCCGCGGCCCGGCTCTGGGGACCCCCGGGGCTGCTCCTGACGCTCGTCCTGCACCCGACTCTGTGCGTGAGCTCCCACCGGGACTACTGCGTGCTGGGCGCGGGGCCCGCGGGCCTGCAGATGGCCTCCTTCCTGCAGCGGGCCGGCAGAGACTATGTGGTCTTCGAACGTGCGTCGGCCCCGGGCAGCTTCTTCACTCGCTACCCGCGGCACCGCAAGCTCATCAGCATCAACAAGCGCTACACAGGAAAGGCCAACGCCGAGTTCAACCTCCGCCACGACTGGAACTCCCTACTCAGCCACGATCCCCGGCTCCTCTTCAGACACTACTCCCGCGCCTACTTCCCTGACGCCGGCGACATGGTGCGCTACCTGGGCGACTTCGCAGACACGCTGGGGCTCCACGTGCTGTACAACACCACCATCACCCACGTCACTCTAGACAAGGACCAGCGAGCCTGGAACGGCCACTACTTCATCCTGATTGACCAGAAGGGCCATACATACCAATGCAGGTAAGGGACCTGCGCCGGAGCTGGCCAGCTGCAGCTGAGGTCTTTCCCAGAGGGACACTTTGGTTACCTGGAGATGTGGGAGAAATGGGAGAAGCAGGGCATTTCTCCCACTCCTGGATCCAACTGAGGTTCTGCTTAGGCACCATTTCTCAAGTGTGTCCTTTAAAAGTTGTGGCAAATTTCTTTCCTCTGGATTTGCCAGTCTTTGCTACTTTCATATTCACTGTGATGCTGGTGTCGAGCAGAAACAGTTTATGTGTCCCCAAAATCTATCTTAAAGAGCATTTCCTAGAACTAGTGTCCCCAGAATGCATGATGGGAAATACTGGGTCAAGTGTCCAGCCAGGGTCGGCCCAGTGGGATTTCAGAACCAAACAGAAGTGAGAGGCCCAACAGGAAGTGCTTCCAGTGACCATTTTTAGCTTGTTTTGGCTTGAGAGTCAACTTAATATTGCCTGGGCCCCCAAAATTTGTTTAATCTTCACAAGGAACTGAGGGGGGAAGTTCACTGATCCCATTTGACAGGTGAATACCTGGGGCTCAGAGAAGTTGGGTAATTAATGCTGTGTCACACCGCTTGTATGTGGTAGAACTGCGATTTGAGCTCATATTTTTCTGACTCCAAATCCTGTGTTCCATCCGCTGCATTAGACTGCTTCTCCTTTCCTGGCCATTAGCCTTGAACTTGGCCCCAGGCAGGTGCTCAGCAGTGTTCACCTGCTCTGTTATGTAGGCCCAGCATTGCTTCTTGCCTCTCACAGCCCAGGGGCAGAAGACTGTGCTGATCTAGACTCTCACACTTCAGGCAGCTGTGCTGCAGCAGAAGGGAGTCAGTTACGAGCAGAGTGGATAAAGATCAGAAAAAAGGACCAATAGGGCTCTGTGTGCTCCTTCCACAGGCCATCCAGTTCTATTTTGAAACCACCCTGTGATCAAAGCATTCTGCAGGCCAGCAGGATCCGACTCCCAAACTGACCACTGCTGGATCCTATGCCCTTCTCCTCTCCAAAGAGCAGGACTTTGGAATCACACCCATCTGAGCACAAAGTGCTCTGCTGCTCTTAGGAACTCACAGGAGCTGCATCTCCTCACCTGGAGAGAGACCACTCAGCTCACTCCAGGGTGCTTTGAGGAGTAAACACACGCACCAGTATAGGGCCCACCACCCAAGTATTGCTTAGCAGACATTCATACCTAGGAGGCAGGTCAGGAGGGGAAACAGAATTCAGGCTCCATTTGCATCACCGGGGGAGGTGCTTCACCTGATGGCTGTGATCAACGTTAGGTTGATTTTTCAGTTTTCTCACAGTATCACTTTCTCCTCAATCAGAAAGCATAATTAAGCCTGTCGAGATGGCCCACACCTATAATGCCAGCAGCTCGGGAGGCTGAGGCAGGAAGATTGTGAGTTCAAAGCCTGCCTCAGCAACTTAGCAAGGCCCTAAGCAACTCAGAGAGACCCTGACTCTAAAAAATATATATAAAAAAGGGTTGGGGATGTGGCTCAGTGGTTAAATGCCCCTGGGTTCAATCCCTGGTCCCAAAAAAGAAAGAAAGCATAATTAATCCCCAGGATCAGTGTGATGGATGGAGCACACTGTGCAGGCATGTGTACCCCCTGGGCTGTGAGGTCTTCGAGAGGAAGGTCTTGCAGTATGGGCTGGGTCAGCAAGTGGCCGAGTGATGAGTGAGTGAGTGAATGAACGTCTGTCACCTGTTAGGAGCCTGCAGTCGGGGTGAAGCAGGTGGTTTTAACCAAGTAATCTTATCGCTGAGAGACTGCACTATCTTTCCTGTGTCCTTACCTGCAGTGTCCTCCTTGTGGCCACTGGTGTGTCAGTCCCCAACCAGGTTGACTTCCCTGGCTCTGAATACGCGGAGGGTTATGAGTCTGTGTCCGTGGATCCTGGGGACTTTGTGGGTCAAAATGTGCTGATACTGGGCCGCGGGAACTCGGCCTTTGAGACGGCAGAGAACATCTTGGGTGTCACGAACTTCATCCACATGCTGAGCCGCTCCCGGGTGCGGCTCTCCTGGGCCACCCACTACGTTGGAGACCTCAGGTATGCTGCATCCTTGTACTGAAAGCCTGTAGCAGTCCAGGATCTGTGTCACTGTAATAAAATACCTGGGGCTGGTCCACTTACAAAGAAAGGAGTTTTAGGGCTGGGGATGTGGCTCAAGTGGTAGCGCGCTTGCCTGGTGTGCATGAGGCCCTGGGTTTGATTTCAGCACCACATAAAAATAAAGATATTGTGTCCACCTAAAACCTAAAAAATAAAATATTTAAAAAAAAAAGAAAAGAGTTTTATTTAGTTCATACTTTCAAAGTGGGAAGTCCAAATGGCCTGGTATTGGCTCTGTCAAGGTCTCCCCTGCCTGTGTCACCTCACGGCAGATGTCATCAGGATCACAGGAACACAGGAGGGAGCGGTCACGTGGTGAGACGGGAAGACAGATGAGGGAAAGGGTCAGGTTTGCTAAAACTGTCTCGCTAGACAGTGGCCTTCTCTAGGCTCCACCTCTGAAGGTCCCCCACCCTCCCAACATCACCACGCTGTGGACCAAGCTCCCAACACTAGTCCTTGAGGACACGCCACTGCCCAACCCTCGCAAGCCCCAAATGTGGGAAGAACCGCCTCTCACACCCCTCCTGGCCCCGCCGGACTCACCAGCCCTCCTGAGTCCCCTCCTGTCCCCTTGCATTCTCTTGGGGCCCCAGAGCTATCAACAATGGCCTGCTGGACACCTATCAGCTGAAGTCCCTGGACGGGCTTCTCGAGTCGGACCTGACGGATCTGGCCATCGTGAAGGACCACGAGGGCAGGTTCCACATCACCCTGAAGTTCTTCCTGGAGGAAACCAGCACCAACCAGAGTGCTGATGCCATCCCCCTCCCCCAGGACGACAATGACAACTTCGCCATGCGCGTGGCCTACGACCGGGTCATCCGCTGCCTGGGCTGGAGATTCGACTTCTCCATCTTCAACCAGTGAGTCCCACGGGGAAAGAGGCGGAAGCACCTTCTGACCTCCTGGGGACACAGAGGCCACACAGTGGGCCATTGAGAGAGTTTTCAGAATGTCCCTGAAAGATCTGAGGTAGGTTCCCCTGGTTTCCCTTTCAGGACAGTGATTCTCTGTCCACTGCAGCTCCCAGATGGTCCTGAGACCCTCCATCAGGGGTCCTCCCCTGAGTGGTCAGGTGGGCGGTCAGGCCCAGACAGGGGTGAGCTTCTCCAGGGCCATGAGCACAGGCCAGGTCAACCTGGAATCTCTGCTGGTCAAATATGGGTGCCCTCGGAAGGTCACTTGATCACAGTTTGCCTCAGTTCTTTATCTCTGCCCTGGGGATACTCGTTTCCTTCTTATATGGTCATGTGAGGATTAATATAAGACAGTGCTTGGCATATGCTATGTGCTCAGTAAAATGTCATTTCCTGTCTGGCATGATGGCACACGCCTGTAATCCTGATGGCTCAGGAGGCTGAGGCAGGAGGATCTCAATTTCAAAGCCAGCCTTAGCAATTTAGGGAGACCCCGTCCCAGAATAACGTAAAAAAGACTATGGATGTGGTTCAGCGGTTAAATACCCCTGGGTTCAATCCCTGGTACCAAAAAAAAGTTAATCTCTGAGCTGGGTGCAGTGGTGCACACCTGTAATCCCAGTGGCTTGGGAGGCTGAGGCAGCAGGATCACAAGTTCAAGGCCCTAAGCAACTCAGTGAGACCCTGTCTCAAAATATAAAAAAGAGCTGGGGATGTAGCTTTGTGGTTCAGTGTCCCTGAGTTGAATCCTTGGCACAAAAAAATAAAAAGTTCCTTAAGTTATTCATAATGGATTTTGAAGGACTGCCCAGTGGAGCCTGGCCTGTAGAGGTTGCTACTCGGACACGTGTGAGGGTTGGCCCAGAGCATCCGCTCACTCTCTCTTGCCTTCTGGCCAGGGCACAGGAGGACAAGGGCCTGCCCAGACCCTCCTTTCCCCTCAGGTGACAGCAGGCCTCAGGTTTGGCCCAGAGCCTAGCCTTGGGCCAAGCTTGGATTGGGCTCTGTCCCTGACCTGCGTGTCCTTGATCTAAGCCCAGGTGCTTCATCTATGAGATGAAGACTTCGTCCCCACCTCCAGTGGGATGGGTGGAAAGGGCTTCCTCCACCGAGGACTGTGACTGACCCCTTTCCACTCCCAGGTCCCTCAGACTCAGCTCCGGGAGCGAGTTCAGCAAGAAGTACCCGCTGATCAGAGCCAGCTATGAGTCCAAAGGCAGTCGCGGCCTCTTCATCCTGGGCACCGCCAGCCACTCGGTGGACTACCGCAAATCAGCTGGGGGCTTCATCCACGGATTCCGGTACACAGGTGAGTCCAGTGAGAGGGCCACTGTCCCCAGGCAGGACCCGTCATTATCCCTGGGGCTTATGAATACTCCAGACCTCCAGAAGCGTTAAGGGACTGTTCACCAGCAGTCAGTGGTCATGACTTCCTGTTAGGCAGCTGACCCCAGGTTTTCACGGCCTGGGGGTCTGCCTAGAAAAGTAGCAACAGATACAGCATAAAGGTGGGTGGCTCTGGGGTGGCCTGTGTTGTGCTTAAAGCCTGAGGGGTTAACAGAGTCTAACTTAAGTCAGCACGGTGGACACGCCTGTAATCCCAGTGACTCAGGAGGCTGAGGCAGGAGAATCATAAGTTCAAGGCCAACCTGTCAACTCAAGAAAGACCCTGTCTGAAAGTAAAGTAAAAATGGGGGGGAGGTAGCTCAGTGGTAGAGTCCAATCTCCAGGGCCACAAAGCATGCTAACCTGGATGGGTGGTCTTAGAGGTGACCTTACCCTGGCTGAGCACATCCCTATCATCAGAGGTGAAAAGGAGGTGACTTCTACCCGCTCAGTGCTGTCCTGAGGCTGAATAAGGTGATTCCTGGGCACCCATCAGCCAGCTGGGTAGCTCTCTCAGGCACAGGCTGCCTGCTGAAAGATTGAAAGAAAAGTTGCAATCAGATTAAATACTTGTGATTCACAACTCTCAGTACTGAAGGTATAAATTTTCTGCTAACTTGAGAGTGCACATCAAATACTAAAACATAATTTTGAAAAATAATTTGACTTATTGTACAAGAATAATGCCCAACCCAAAATTGATGCCTTGTGATTTTAAGGATAAATGGGAACTAGACAGTGGGGGGGGGGGGCTTCCCCTCCCTCTGCCCTCCCTTTCCCTCTTTTTTTTTTCCTGTGCTGGGGATTAAACCCAGGGCCCTTGGCTCTACTTGGGGCTACACCCCAGTCCTTTTTATTTTAAGACAGCGCCTCCCTAAGTTGCTGAGGCTGGCCTTGAACTTGCAATCCTCCTGCCTCAGCCTCCTGTAGTCACTGGGGTTACAGGAATGAGCCATTAGCCAAATCCTCATTTTTCTCAAGAAAGATCTGAGGGTCAGAGTTTTGATGACTTTCTCACTGTATCTGGGGCCTGTTGTTAATGGAACTCCAGTTGCTGCATCCCCCAATTAAGATAGGTATTACTATGAAAACGATTATCACGAATACCCAAACAGTAATGATGATATTATAACTTACGTTATAATTAGAGGCCCTGGATTTTCATAGCTTGGCTTGAATTAAAAGGTATAGGGTGCTCCTTGCTCCTCTGATGAAGCACCAAAGAGTAGGTATAATGTGCGGGATCGCTGTGATTTCTTGAGAATAACTGACGTTGGATAAATGTGAATCTAAAAGTTGGATCCTCTTTTTAGCAGATCCCAAGTCAAATATTCATGTTGAATTGCAAATTCAAGAGAGCAGTTTCAGTTCTGCTCAGGCTTCTCCCGACTTCTTTACCCCTTAACAGAGAAAGAAGTAGATCAAAGCCAGTTGACTGGGATATTTAACTGCTAACTAAGTTTTCCTGGGGTTTGATCCCACCAATTTAGTAAATTTTTAGCTTAAAGTGTTTGATTTGCATTCAGTGGATGTAAGATTCAGTCCAGAGTTCAGAGCAGAAGCAGCATGCTAGGCCCAGGGAAGATCAAGCCTCTTAGGTCTGGGGTGTCTCAGTGGTAGAGCACCTGCCCGCACCGGCAAGGCACTGGGCTCCATCCTAAGCACTGCTTATGAATAAAAGTCCATCAACAAAATATATATATATATATTTAGGTGATGGAAGGAAAATGTTTCCGGCGGATGTGGCTCAGGGCCCCGGCTTAGTGTGTGGGAGTGTCTGGTGGGAGCCAGGCCACTGACATAGGCCAGGCACGAGGGAGCCTTTCCACAACCGCAGAATTTATTGAATAAAATGAATCCATAAGGCCAGGTGTGGTGGCGCACGCCTGTAATCCCAGCTGCTGGGGAGGCTGAGGCAGGAGGATTGTGAGTTCAAAGCCAGCCTCGGCAAGTTAGTGAGGCCCTGTATCAAAATAGAATATAAAAAAAGGGCTGGGGATGTTGCTCAGTGGTTAAGAACCCCTGGGTTCAGTAATCCCTGGTACCAAAATAAATAAATAAATTCACAAGTCGAATCACTTTGTTGGCTTTAATTCTCATGTCCCTTTGGTAATCGGGGTCTTTTCTTCCTTTCCACTCTCGATTACTAATATGAAGTCACACTTAACAAGAGAGTAATAGGTTCCAGAATGGCTGAGAAAGGTTAAGGTGGCCACAGGGATTCAAGAGCCTTGCCCAGGGCAAAGGCAGAGAGCAGATACAAGTGAAGATTAGATCACAGCCAGAGGCCTTGCTCAGGCACAGAGCTGTGGAGGGTGAGGGCTGGGTGCAGGGTGAGGGGCTGGGTGGCAGCAGGGCAGGGTGGTGTCTAAGCAGCCTCATCAGACAGACGGGGCTGGGGCTTCACCAGAGGTCTGGTAAGAGGATGTCTCTGGTGCCTCTCCTGTTACCCTCCAGGTGAGGGTGACACCATTCAGAGGTCTGTTTGATAAGCTCCTGGGCCTGGTTTCACAGTCGTGAGCTTAATACCTCATGTGCCCATGTGTCTCTGATTTAATCCAGTGAATTCACAGGCGTCACTCTGGTTTGTTTTTTTTGTTTTGTTTTGTTTGTTTGTTTGTTTGTTTGGTGCTGGGGATTGAATCCTAGGCCTTGGACATGAGTGGCAAGCACTCTACCAACTGAGCCATATCCCTAGCCCACAGGTGTCACTTATTAGCACAGTTGATTCACTTACCGGTTTGTGCCTTCTGATTGTGCTGGGCAGCTGTTTGGTAAGTTCAGCATGTCCAGTATCTGGTGGTTATCTATCCATTTGCCCAGACGTGCTACGGAGTCCCCCTGCCTTAGCCCTGAACTGAGTAGCTCAGGGCAGGCCCTGCTTTGCAGGATGGAGTAACTCTGCTGTTCTGCACCACACCGACGAACTCGGCCCGGGCAGTCTGTCCTCCACAACTAGGCCCTGGGTTCAATTCCTAGCACCGCAAAAAAAAAAAAAAAAAAAGTGTGTGTGTGTGGGGGGGGAGTTGTTTCATATTTTCCAGTGGAAATCTTGTTTTAATATCATTGATTGTTGGAAATATTATTAGGGTTGTGCAATAAGTTAATCATATGCAAAAATAGAAATTTAGTAATGCCTGCACAGCTGTGAATGTTTTTGTTTTGTTTTGTTTTGTTTTTGCTTTCCACCAATACTGGGGATTGAACCCAGGAGGCTCTACCCCTGAGCTACATCCCAGTCCTTTGTATTTTGAGAAGCTGATAAGCTGCCCAGGCTGACCTCAAACATGGAATCCTCCTGCCTCAACCTCCCCAGTAGCGAAGATCATAGGCAAGCACCAGCGTGCCAGGCTGGCTGTGGATGTTGGTATAATAATGCTGTAATTTTTTGAGTTTTTTTTCCCCCCAGTCCTGGGGATTGAACCAGGGGTGCTTAACCACTGAGCCACATCCCAGCCCTTTTTATATTTAGAGACGCTGTTGCTGAGGCTGGCTTTGAACTTGCGATCCTCCTGCCTCAGCCTCCCAAGCTTCTGGGACTACAGGTGTGTGCCACCTCACTGGGCTGTTAATTCTTGAATAATGATATATTTAGTTAAAAATCCTATGAGGGAAGCTAAATCTCTTAGGGATAATAAGGGGTAAGAACTATAGGAATTATAGTGGTACTCCGTTTCATGGTGTGACAAGGATAACGTTATGGTACCTCTGATTAAGAGTTATATTATGAATACCATAGTTGTCAATATGAAATAAGTCAGCATTTTCTGAAGAATCAACCGAGGAGGGGGGACTTCATGCCTCCTCCTCCAGGTTAGAGTGGGTGGGCTCAGCTGTCATCACCAGCCGTGGCTTGAGAATGAGTCCCTGCTCCTTGGGGCCATCAACCCCTGAATCCATGGCTGCCTCTGGAACTGGAGGGTCCAGGGGAGGCCCCACCCACAGCCTCGCGCCCCACAGACAGTGGCACTGGCAGCTCCTCGGGCTGCTGAGCGGGTGTTCTGCCGCCTGCAGCTGCTGCCTAAACCAGTTAATTTGCCATTAAAATCCCTAAGGGTCCCATTGCTGCCCCACTTGACCTTGACGGTGGTCTGGCATCCCGCTGCCCTTCCCACCTGGCAGGGAGAGGTCATCGTGCCTTGCAGTCCATTCCCAGATGATGTGTCGTCAGGAAGGAGCTGGAGGGCTCTGGCTGTCTGAACACCATCCCGGCTGCCAGGCCTCACCATCCCACATGCACTGCCACCTATTCCCGCCGTCCTGGCCACCACTGCCCAGCCCTCTTGCTTCCTCTGTCCCCATTTTTCCATGCACTTCATCCTCAGCCCCATGAAACAGATCCTGTTAGTTCAACTCCATTTTCCGGATGAGAAAACTGGCACACAGAGAAGTCAAGTAACCTGCCCTTAGCCACCCAGCCAGGGGATGGCAGAGTGGGATTCACATCCATACCCGCTGACTCTAAAGCCACACCTAGGCAGTAAGCTTCAGGCAGGTGGGAAGCAGTCCTGGGTGCACAGGCAACTGACCACTGTCCCCAAGCAGCTGACAGCTCTCCCGGGGGTGGGACAGTGGTAACCCTGTGGGGTCGGTCCGGACCTTGCCATCATTCCGCTGAGAAACTGTCCCAAGGGAAGCAAAAGACAGCAAGGCAGCAGGACGTGATGGACGACAGAGACACCAGACGGATGCTGGGTGGGACCCCACAGCCATCCGCTCCCTCCTGAGCGCTGTCCAGGCCGTCCCCGCGGCCTCGCTGGCCCGCCCTCCAGGGCTGTGGTGCCCGCGGGAACTGCCTTTCGCTAAGCACAGACCTCGGCCTCCTGGGCTCACAGTTCCTGAGCTCCCTTCCCTCTGGACACTTCTGGAGCCTCTGCAGGGCTGCTGCCCACGGTGTCATGGTGTCCCCCACCCCTTCCCACGCGGCCACTGCTGGCACTGCACCTGGCACTGCTACGGGCTTCGCCTCCCCAGGCCTCGGGCCGCAGCCTCCACGCCCCCCCCCAGCTCTGGCTGCTCCCCTCTCCACCCTCAGCCAGGTCCTGGCGCCGGACTCCTCCCGGCTCGTGGCCACCCGGCTCCTCCACGCAAGCCCTGTTGGCGCCTGGCCTTCACTCTCTGGGGCATTTGCTGGTCAGCTGTGGGGGAGCAGGTGTCTGTGTGCAGTGCTCCTCCCAGGACACGCCGCCAGCAGCCCCAGGGAAAGGAAGCCCCTCCCTGTCACTTAGCTACCAGCTGCTCCTGCACCCTGTATAGAGATAAGAGCCCCTCAAAATAGCTAGAGGCAGGGTGCGGGAGGGGCACCATCCAGGCTTTCCAGGTGGGCGGCTCTGGTGGGAACGGGCTGGAGGGCAGCGAGGCTCTGGGTCTGGGTGGGGCTCCTCAATCGAGGTGACAGTGCAGGGACTTCCACTGCGAGGGCCTCAGGCAGAGGTGGACAGACCCAGGCTTGTGGCCCCCACCTGGCCTCACCCATTCTTCTGCCTGCTCACCCCAGGGGATGCCCCTGAGTGGCGTCCCTGTCCGTCCCCATGTGTGCATGGCCACAAGCAGAGAACAATTACTGTTTGGAACTAGACCCAAACCTTTGCTGCCCCCACTCCGCCCGAAGGCCTGCACCTCCCGCAGAGTGAACACAGATACGATCTGCAGTGCCACAGACTCTTCCTCCCTCTGGCCCTTTCAGTGCGAGCCGTCCACCGGCTGCTGGAGCATCGGCACCACGGTGTGGCCTGGCCCTCCACCGAGCTGCCTATCACACAGCTCACCAACGCCATCATCCGGCGCGTGAACGAGGCCTCGGGGCTCTACCAGATGTTCAGTGTGCTGGCTGATGTCATCCTGCTCAAGGAGTGAGTAGCTCGCCTGCCCCCCGCCCAAGGCTTCACCCACGCACCCTGCAGCACACCGCTGCCCACTCTGTGGGGGAGCCCAGCTCTTCCCTCCAGTGTGCACTTCAAGGTGTGGAGTGTTGTGGAATCTCTCCGAGGTCTGTGAGAGAGTGGTGGTCACAGCAGGCTCACACGGGTGTGTACAGGCTGGTGCTCCGTGGTAGTGNGTGGAGTCAGACAGTTGGTCCTGGGCGTGAACTCTGGGT
The DNA here is from genome assembly GCF_001458135.2 of Marmota marmota marmota. Classification (NCBI taxonomy): domain Eukaryota; kingdom Metazoa; phylum Chordata; class Mammalia; order Rodentia; family Sciuridae; genus Marmota; species Marmota marmota. The sequence goes on from NW_025999853.1 coordinate 1,827,530, forward strand.
TTATCCTTTTGCTGTGTGACTTCAGGCAAGTTAGTTAACCTAACTGAACCTTTTTTGCACAATGGGGATGATCATCTTACAGGGGTAAAGGAGGAGGTCAAAGTCACTGGTGGAAACCCTTCGGCACCAAGGTGCAGAAACAGGGCACCCCTGGGAGGTCAGTCCCCAGCATCGGAGTCAGAGTTCCCACACTCCGGCCAGGACCCACTCGGTCCAGATGCTTATCCATCAAGAACAAGCAGCAGAGCACTGAGGACCGTGCCTCAGAGGACACCTCGCAGAGCACCCAGGGAGCCGCCTGGAGGGGCAGCTGGGGAGGGGACCAGGGAGGGGACCAGGGGAGGGGAGCAGGGAGGGGAGCAGGGGAAGAACTTCTGGCCCCTGGATCAGAGCGTGGCCAAGTCCAGGGACGCGCACTCAGCACAGCCCACGTGGCCCTCGACCGCCCCCTTTCACCTGGACACCCAGCCTGTGGGCAGATCCCCGAGCACCGCCCGCCTTCAGCAGTGTCCAGAACCCGATGGCTCTGGCTGGCTGCCCCATCTGCTGAGGTACCGCTGCTGGTAACCTGGGCTGTTTTCCACGCAGTGGCCAGAGGGGCCCCTCGAGAGGAGGTGGCTGATGCCTTCTCGGCTGCACTGTTGGCCCAGGGAGACCGAGTGCCCATCACTGAGCGCTCGGCTCCCTGCTGCCCGACCCCTCCTGCTCTGTGGCCCAATCCCCGAGCTCCCAACTAGCTCAGGGCGGCCACTCCCTTCCGGCCTGTACGGCTCTTCCCTCCAGTGTGCACTTCAAGGTGTGGAGTGTTGTGGAATCTCTCCGAGGTCTGTGAGAGAGTGGTGGTCACAGCAGGCTCACACGGGTGTGTACAGGCTGGTGCTCCGTGGTAGTGCACTCGCCTGACACGTGGGGGCCCTGGGTTCCACCCCAGCACCAGACAACAAGGAGAGCCAGCCAGAGTGGCCGCCACTGCGCTGGCACTGTGGGGAAGGGCCATGTGGCCAGGCAGCCGTGCCCACACCTGTCCCCGGCCACAGCTCTGAGCCCCGTGTTGCCCCCCAGGAACGCCTCGGCCTTCGAGTACCTGGAGGAGTTCCCCATGCAGATGCTGGCCCAGCTGGAGACGCTCACCGGGAGGCCGGCCAGGCACGGGCTCTTCGTGGTCAACATGGAGTACGGCAAGAACTTCTCTGGGCCCGACAAGGATGTCTTCTTTTATGACCGGTCGGTGGGGCACACCGAGGACGCCTGGCTGTCCAACTTCCTCCACCCTGTCATCTACTTCTACAGACGCCTCCCCACCGGTGAGCGGGCACTCGCCACAATTCATTCCTCCCAGCACTCCTTCAGCTGACAGAGGGGACCCTCGGGGACTCTGCCCAGAGACCTGGCCGAGGCAGAAGGTCCGAGAAAATTTCCATTTCCAGATTCTGGCACATACTGTGACCTGCATAGGCCACGCTGGAGTGTCATGATCCACCAAGCCCCACACAGGAAGAGGGGCACTGTCATACCAGTGTCTCCAAAGGACAATGACCACAGTGGGTGAGGGGCTGTAGGTGGCATGTTAGAAGGAACAGGGCAAGGAACTGGAACTGACTAGCACAGGACCGAAAGAGCTGGGCCAAGTCTGTCCTTTCATTGCTGTGTGACGTTGGACTGCTACTAAACCTCTCTGAGCCTGGCTTCCTTGTCTGTAAAATGGGGATGACAGTAGTCCCCTCCTGGTAGGATTGCATGAGGATACATCTGACGACTCACCTGGAATGGCAGCAGCTCTGGCACGGCTTAGCTCCAGTAAACAGGCAGCCTGGGGAACGTGGCTTATCCTTCGGAGCTCAAAGGGCTCCAGAGAAAGAGGGAGGCCAGCTAGGCCTGTTCCCCAGGGCAGGTGGTGCCAGCAGGGGGAGAAGCACTGAGAGTTAAAGCTGCCCGAGGCTGCGGCTGGCCTCTGGAGAAGGTGCCCGCACCGGGCTGGCCGGGTCTGGGCTCAGCAGGCTCCTCACCGGGGGTCCCCGGGTGGGAGGCTGGACCAGCGAGCCCTAGACCCTTTCATCGCGGGGCTCCGAGCCTCTCGGGGAAGGACGGCTGGGAAGGGGCCTCAGTCCAGGGAGGGGGCGGACACCAACCTTGAGCTGCGGGTCCTGGCGCTGCCCTCGGGGGCCACAGTGACGATCCATTTCCTCCCGCTCTGTCAGCCCTCCTCCTGGAGCCAGCCCACAGCCCTCGCAGGCGTGGATGGGAGCGCGGGAGGTGGGGGACACTGCGTGGCCAGCCTGGCCCTGACCCCCGCCTCCTCCACAGAGCAGGAGGTGAGGTTCCGCCCTGCACAGTGGCCCCTGCCGCGGCCCACGGCCATCCACCACGTCGTGGAAGACTTCCTGACCGACTGGACCGCGCCCGTGGGACACATCCTGCCCCTGCGGCGCTTCCTGGAGAACTGTCTGGACACCGACCTGCGGAGCTTCTACGCAGGTGACGCAAAGGGACCAAGGTGGAGGTGCAGGGACCGCCAGGGAGACCAGGGGCCCAGAACTCCAGAGCCCATGCCCATAGGGGGTGGACAAGGTGTTCCCTGCAGCCCCCTCCCAGGACAGTGCCCCAAAATACAGCTAGACCAGCAGGGAAAGAAGGCAGCTCCCCAGAGCCCAGACTCTACAAAACACACCGACCGAGCGGGGCTAGGCCCCCGAGCATCACCGCACACAGTGGGGTGGGAGAGCCCTGTGTAGAGGCCCTCAGCCAAAGCTTGGATCTCGGGGTGAACAGGCAACAAACACTCCACGGAGGGAAAGAGGAGATTGTGGCTCAGTAGTTAAGTACCCCTGGGTTCAATCCCCGTACCAAAAAAAAATATATATATATATATATAATTTATATGTTATATAATTTACATGTATATATTTATTTTGTATATTTATATATTACAGAATTTACATATTATATATTTATATATTATAAACACATACTTATATATAAATATGTATTTTTAACTGATAATCTGAACATATGTAGATGCACAAGGTTAATTCACAGAGCCAGAGTCAAACACCCTTGAAGAACTGGCAGTCTTGGAGTTCTCAGCTTTGATCAGACTCTGATTCCTGAAATTATATCAGAGGTTCGAGTCCTTGGCTCCAAATGCCTGTTGGTCTCCTGAGATTTCCAGACTCCACAAAAATGCTGTCTGTGTTAGTGGCACGTTCCCACCTTGACTGTGGGCCCCTCCAATAGGCCATGCCAGGCCATCGGGCTCCCACCTCCCTTTCTAGACAGTTCTGGACAGGGCGAGCCACTGAGCCACTGCCTTGAACTGGGAGGACTCCTCCTGGAGACGGCCAGCGGGCAGATGCGGCTCCTCTCTGCCCCGCGCCCCCAGCTGTCCAGCAGCTGCTAGCTCTGGCCTCCAGCTGCTGGGCGTCCGGGCCCACCATGCCTTGCAGAGGGGGTGACATCAGCAGAAGGTTGTGCTGGAGAGATAGCCACCTCACTGTCCTCTGTCCTCCCTGGCACCTGCTCTCTTCCCTGTTCAGAGAGGACTATCTACTTGTCCTGCTGGGGTCCCCTGGTAGAATTCAGAGAGTCAGAGGGACACCATGGGGCCCCTGTCAGCCTGTTTGCCCCAGGAGCCCCACAGTGTCCCCTGTTACATACCCCCTACGTGAGATGAGGGGGCCTGGGAGGTGGAAGGCTTCTCCGCAGCTGCAGGAGGTCTCGACCCTCCATGTCCCAGCCTGTCGCCAACTCCCCAGAAGACCCAGCTGACATCCACCTTATCTCTCCTGAGCTTTCAATCAGAGCAAGCCCCGCTTCTCTTCAGGATACACGTTCCAAAACCCCCAGTGGATGCCTGAAACCATGGATAAAAACAAACCCTTGACCTGCAGTGCATGGTGTGGGCTCAGTCATGTCTGGGGCCTCGCTGAAGTCTTCACATAGGCTCGATGACTTTGGGTGCAAAATGTTGATGTCAGTTGGAACAAGTTTCCTGCTCATGTCACCCACCCGCTGGTGTCATGCCCTTCCATCCTAGCACGCACGAGGCACTCTGGCATGACTTTTGAAGCTTGTAGTCAACAGAATAACCAGCATGAATTTCTTTCCCATCACAATTTCACAGATAGAAAATGTGTTCCTATCATAGATTTTAGCAACCACAGCATGTGATTTTTTTTTTTTTTGTCTTATTAAGTCTAGAACAGTCATCTTTTCACTGAAAAGAAGTATTTTACAGCTTCTTTTCAGCACATCCAAATTGCTACCATGATTATTCTCATGTTTGGGAGGCATTATCAAGTAAGGGTTACCTAAACACCAGCACTGAGATACTGCCACTGTCATCTGATAATCACAATAACGAAGTAACTAACAGGCAGGTAGTATATACCATGTGTATACACTGGTCAAAGGCAGGATTTCCATCCTAGGCAGGACAGAATATTTTATCTTTTTTGTCCCCACAGTGTTTAGACAGAACTTCGCATGCAGTATTTGCAACTCAAATACTGTTGCAGGAGGCTTCAGCTCACAATTCCACTGAATTCCCACCACATCCAAGCAAGTCTCCAGAAGAGAAGGCTGAGGGTGTGCTCAAGGGGAATGAGCTCCTGCCCTAGTTGTCGATGGACCTTTATTTTTTTTATTGATACGTGGTGCTGAGAATCAAACCCAGTGCCTCACACAAGCTAGGCAAGTGCTCTACCACTGAGCCACATCCCCAGCCCCCCAGTCATTTCTGTGGTTGGCTTTGACCTTGGAGCCTTGTTCTCCCAAAAGGTCAAGGCAGCCTCCTGTTTTCGTATCCTCATGGAAAGTCATGATCCGTGACTACCCAGGTTGTGTGTGAGGCACCCAGAAAGGTCAGACAGCAGTTTCAAGGGATGCAAGGTCCTGAGCGAGCCCCACTGCGGTGCCCCGGCCCCCCAGCTTTCCCTTCCTGCACCTCTCCTCACCCTCCAGCCTGACTCCCAGCCCGACTCCTCCTCCTTCTGCTTTCGTGCAGAGTCCTGTTTCCTGTTCACCCTGACGCGCCAGAAGCTGCCCCCGTTTTGCCAGCAGGGGTACCTGAGAATGCAGGGGCTCATGGGCACCGAGAGCCTGCGGCGGCATGGCGTGGAGAGTGGGCTCCTGCAGGACTATGCCACCATGGACGAGCCCCTGGAGGACAGCAGCCAGCAGCCTGGGGAACACGGGCCAGAAGGTCACCGCCTGTCTCGGGGGCCTCCACACCCGTCCCTTGACAGCAACAAGGAGGAGCTCTGACAGTTCTCCTGGGCTGTGGGCACCGCGGCCAGGCCTCCCCACAGGCCACGGTCAGCCCTCTCTCCCCGCAGCCCCCTCCACTGATGCATGACGGCCCAAGGCCACTCAGGCCTTGCCAGGTTGACACCGGAGCCACCCGCAGAGCCAGCAGCAGTGGGGCTGCTACAGCACCACGGTCCCCCTGGCCTGGTCCCTGGTGCCCAGGAAGCGGGGTGAGGAGAAGGGCATCCTCTGCTGGTGTGAGCTGCCTTCTAATGCCAAGCTCTTCCAGCTGGACTGTCACTGAGTGCCAGGCTGGCCCACTCTGTCCCCTTCAAGGGCCCATCTGCTCCTTTCCCTTCACTCCACTCTTGTGACAGGTCCAGAGCCCACCTGGGACCCTTCATGGTGAAACCCACCCTCGTTGTCATCAGGGTTTCTGGAGGCACTTATCTTCAGGCGCCCCGAGGGTTTGCATGGCAGAGAGAAGTCCCTGCAAGGCCACCTGGTGCTGAGCTGTGGCTCTCCCAGGGTCAGGGTCATGCCCCAGCCGCTCTGCATCCTGTATCCTGATCCCCACCCCTCCCCTGGCCTCTGGCGTCCTGAAGCACACCTTGCTTGGACCCGCCCCTGCCCAGTATAGTGAAGCTGTTTTGCACCTGTCACATGCACCAGGGGACATGAGCAGATGCCCCTGGGTGGCAGCAATGGTGAGTCATTCCTGGTTCCCTTAACTCTGCAGCTGCTCTTGTCCCTCGTCACTGGGTGCCCTTCGGGGGTTTCTCTCATTCCTGAGGCAAGGCCTGCGCCTGAGCCTGGTGGTCACTTTCTCAGGGCTGCTCACGAGTTCTTCATGCGGCCATTGAAAATTCCAGAGCCCCTTCCTGGGCTCCCCCTCTTCCCCTCCTGGCTAGTTCCAAAGCCCCTTAGCCACTGGCCTAGCTGTATGCTCAGTCACCTCCTGTCCCTGGCAGAGTTCCAACACTGCAAGTCCCACACTTCGCCCACAGCAGGGTGACTGTCACCCCCATGATCCTACCTGGGACAGTTTGCACAGCGCTGAAGCTCGTGAATTAAGGGTTTTTCCTGAATCCCAGGTGTGGTGTTCACTGAATTTCACACAGATCTGAGGCGAGCCCACGTAGGACCCTGTGGTCCCCCCTGCCTTTTCCAAGTCATGCTTTAAATGAGTCTTTTAAATGGGGCTGTGCCCAGTGTCCAATCCTGTTCCCGAAGCCCTGGGGCTACCTGAGCCACTTGTTCAATAACAGTTTGAGGTGCCGTAACAAGTGGTTGGCGATGCCTCGACATGTGACATTCTGCTGCTGCCTTCATCTGCCAAGTCAATCATCCCACCAAAATATCAGCCAGCCTTATTTGCTTTTAAGAAGGCAGGATTCCATTCTTGCTCAGTTGATTGGCGATGTCTTCTCTGGTTTTCTTGATTTTAATGAAGATCACTGTGGCATTTGCCGAATCCCCCAGCTGATGGTCACAGCGATCCCTGCCCCTTCCCTTGGCCTGCCTCAGGTGCCTGTGGCCTCGGGGTGCCATGTGCAGGTGGCTGCTGCCTTCCTGTGGTGTTAGAGAACATTTTCTTTTTTCTTCTGTTTCTGTCTTGGTTTCTGGTACTGGGGGTGAACCCCGGCCTGGAGTAGGTGAGCACACACCCCACCACCCAGTTCCCCACCCCCGGGCCCAGGTGGGTTTCTAACATTGCCCTGGCTCTGCGAATGGACGTCTTCTATGAGCTTGAGTGTAAGGACAGCGAGTGCTGTCACCCTCCAGCACGGCCAGCTCCCTGGGTGTGGATGAAATGGATTCACATTTCCACTTTTATACCTCGATTCATTTTTTTGGCAAGTCTGAGCAGCACAGGAGTAGAGCTTCTGCAGCTGGACCAAGTTCCTCTTTTAACTGAGGCCTGACTTCAATAATTCCTCCTTTTTTTAATATAAAGTTATTGGTGCAAAACAGATGAGCCAGTGAAACAATCTACCATACGTAAATGTTTTCGATAAGAGGTGATTTTAAAAGGAACCCTGCCATACGCAGGGCACACCTGTAATCCCAGAGGCTCGGGAGGTTGAGACAGAAAGACCTCAAGTTTGAGGCCAGCCTCAGCACCTAGTGAGGACCTTCTCAAGGACTGAGGATGTGGCTCAGTGGTTGAGCATCCCTGGATTCAATCCCTGGTGCTATAAATAAATTTAAAAACAGAAAGGGCTGGGGATGTAGCTCAGTGGTCAGGTGCAGCTGGATTCAGTACCTATTAATTAAAGAAAAGGAGATGTGGAGGGTTTTCCCAGCAGGCACAAGGCCCTCGTTCCATTCCCCCTCAAGGAAAAAAAAAATCACAAATCAATGAAAAGGATCGTGCAGGACCATGCCATGAATAATTTTAGCCCAACTGGTTTGTAGTTTCTGGGGAGGTTTGTTTTAGACCCCTCTGTCACACTGAATTACAAATTAATTCCAGATGAACCTTTGAAGCCATATAAAAACTCAGGTTGAGGACTTTTCCAGTTCAGAAGTAGGAGAAATGAATTTCCAGAGAAAGAGGTTTAACACTCCCAGGACCCACCGCCAGCCCCTGCTGGTTAATGTGATTAAAGAAAATGGTAAAAAGGCAAAATAGTACAGGCAAAAATAATCACACTGGAATACACACATTAAAATCAACGTATTTATTACACAAGAGTGGTGGACGGCGGGAGAAACGTGAAGCCAGGTGGACTCTTACTGGCTCCTGAAATGTGGAAAGACCGCGGAGCCCAGAGCACGCGTCACACAGTTAAGTGAAAAGAAGCAGGAGGTGAAGTCGCTTCGGCCACCCGCCTGTAACTGAGTAAAGCAGGATGGCTCCACCCAGGGGCCTGGGGACAGAGCGTCCCCAAGGACAGCCATGTTACCTCTGGGTTTGAAGAAGTAGGTGGGGTTCGGACTTGTTTCCTTTCTCTGCTTTGTTCAAATTTGTGATTATGATCATAGTGAAATAAATTAATTTTTGAAAAATAATCTCTGGCTTTTTGAAATTTAGAATTGCCAGGGATGAGCAGACACGGAGCCCTTCCCAGAGGACATGTTCCCTTCTTGGCCCGGTGGTGCCAGGGGCAGTGTCCTCTAGCAGGAGCTACTACTTCCTCCCTGGTGGGGAAGAGACCGCAGCCGGTGCCAGGACGAAACATGCTCCGCCAAAGAAGCGAACTGTAAGTGCCGGGCAGGGGACACTGAGCTGACTCGGCACAACCAAGGTCCTAAAAGACAGAGAATGAAAAATAAATGTCTTCCCTCTGTGGGGACCTCCTGGTTTAGTCTCCAGTGTATTGTAGAACCCCGAATTCCTTTTGCCTCTAGGATGTGGTGGCGCATACCTGTAATCCCAGCAACTGGGGAGGCTGAGGCAAGAGGCCAGCCTCAGCAAATTAGCAAGACCCTGTCTCAAAATAAAAAACTGTAGTAATAAATAGGGCTGGGGGGCTGGGGCTCAGAGGTTGAGTGCTCGCCTAGCATGCGGGAGGCACTGGGTTTGATCCTTAGCACCACATAAAAATAAAGGTATGTGTTCTCCTACAACTAAAAAATAAAAGTCTTGGGGCTAGGGTTGTGGCTCAGTGGCAGAGCGCTTGCCTCACAAATGTGAGGCACTGGGTTCGATCCTTAGCACCACATAAAAATAAATAAACAAAATAAAGATATTGTGCCCATGAATAACTAAAAAAAATTTTTTTTAAAGTCTTCAAAAAAATTTTTTTAAAGGGCTAGGGGTGCAGCTCAGTGGTAGAGCATCCCCGGGTCCAGTTTCCAGCACCCAAAATAAAGAAAATGATAAAAAGGGACCTGCAGCCCTGAGCCAGGACCACTCAGCCAAGCCACTCCCAGATACAGAGCTACAGGGACTTTGAGAAATCAATGTTTGCTGTTCACGTGTTAAATGGGGTCATATGTTACTTACTCAGCAATAACTATTCCATGCACTGAATAGTTAGACTCGCCACAACTACATGAGGAAGACAGAACTCTCCCATCCTACAGATGAGGAAACCAGGCCAGAATGGTTGCACAGAGGACAGTGGTGGGTCCACAGAAACTGCACCATCTTCCAGTCAGGGGCCATCCACTTACTGACGGCAGCCTGCTCCTTGTCACCCTCTGATGGGTCCTTCCTGTGGACACTGGGTGACAAAAAGTTAAGAGATCAATTCTCAAACCCAGGAACATATGTGGTTCCCACAAGAGCACAGAGAAGTTATCAAAATGAAATGCTGATTATACAACAGGCGCCTCCCTCAGAAGGAGAATCAGGTGGGGTGCAGCTTAGCATGCATGAGGCCCTGGGTTCCCTCCCCAGCACCAAACAACAGCAAGGAGAGAGAATTCATCTACTCTGTCAACCCCGAGATCCCGACAGAAGCAGGGTGGGATGACCTGGGGTGGGAGCAGGGAGGGATGACCTGGGGTGGGAGGGGAGCCCTGGAGTCTGGGTGTTGGCCTCAGCACTGTACGCTCTGCAGCCAGCTCCATCAGCCCCAAATTGGATCCTTCCCTCAAAAATCAGCCATGACAGCATCATTTCACCACAGATGCTTATTTTTTAAATATGGTGAAAGTGCTGACTGGATAAAGATTTTTGTCAGACTGCAGACTTTAAAAAAGCATTTAATTCAATCTGGCATCCCAGACGGAATATAAATCTGCTACAAAGTGAAGTTGATGGGCAAATGTGAGATGCTCCAGCCCCCAAGTATTTTATCCAAATGCATCACACAACCAATCCACGGAGCCCGAAATAAAAAATAGCACGAACAGATGTACCTAAGCAGAGAAGAAAGGGACAGCAGGCTCTCCCGTCTCGCTCCTGTCTCCATTCTGCATCAACAAGCCTGAGACGCCAACTCTTCTGGAGAAGCCCCAAGCTTGGTGCTCACTGCACAATCTTCCAAGTATCATGGGCTTTCTCAGCCTATTGAAGATGTTACCATCTCAGACCCAGTCTCTCAAATTGTCCAAATCATCAAAAAATAACTGGGTGCAGGAGAGCCCCACTATAAGAAAAAGACGACAAAGACATATCTAAATATTCAGTGTGGGGCTGGGGATACAGCCCAGTTGGTAGAGTGCTTGCCTCACATGCACAAGGCCCTGGGTTCAATTCTAGCACCATAGGGGGGGAAAAACAAAACATTCAGTGTGTTGTAATCTCTCAATGTTGTATAGAAATAAAACAATGGCAGCCAGGTGCAGTGAAGCATGCTTGTAATCCCAGCAACTCAGGAAGCTGAGGCAGGAGGACTTCAAGTTTGAGGCCACCAGCCTCAGCAACTTATGGAGACCCTCAGCAATTTAGCAAGACCCAGTTCTCAACATAAAAAAATAAAAAGGGAAATATGATATATCAAGAACTATGTAATGTTTTGAATAACCAACAATAAAAATTTTTAAAAAATAAAAAATAAAAAGGGCTGGGAATGTAACTCAATGATAAAGCACCCCTGGGTTTAATACCCAATACCAAAAAAAAAAAATGACTACATTATGGATCAAAGGACATTAGGCAGGAGAGGACACTCCTCTTCTCTTACTGTAAACTCAAATCTTATCTTTTTGCAGCTGGGAGTGATAACCAGGTGCAGTGGTACATATCCATAATCCTGGCCACTCAGGAGGCCAAGACAGGAAGATCACAAGTTAGAGGCCAGCCTGGGCAACTCAGCAAGACTTTATCTCAAAATAAAACTTCAAAAATGCTGGGGGTGTAGCTCAGTTGCATAGTTCTTGCCTAGAGTATGTGAGACCCTGGGTTTGATCCCCAAAAGAAAAAGATATGTACGTGATGATCTCCTTACACCAGATGGATTTAAGTTCAAACAAATCTGTTGGGAAAAGAAGAGGTGCCCAGAAGTGCCCGCTATGAGGCACTCTGGTAGATTAAAGACAGCCCAAAAATCAGCTCTCAAGATGTGCGGTCTCCATCTCCTTCCCTGGAACCAGGGTTGGCTCTGGGATTGTTTGGACCAAAAGAAAAAGGCAAAGTGTGGCTGTGCCATTTTCTGGGTGCAGGCTGGAACAGATTGGCAGATCCTGCCACCTGTCATGGAACCCAGCCACCGTGCCGGGAGGAAGGCCTGTGGAGAGACTCTGGAGAGCAGAACCAAAGCCCCTGGCAGAGCTGCCTGCACCAGCCAGAAAGTGAGCCATCTTGGAAAGAGGACCCCCAGCCCCCAACCCCCCTCATCAACTTCACACGGAGCAGAGATGGGCTGTAATGACCCAGCCCTGCCCCAATTCCAGACGCATGGGCTACATAAATGATTGCTGCTGTTCCAAGCCACCTTGTTGGGGGGCTTGATCACACCCCATAGACCTCAGAACAGATTAGAGCTAACAAGGACATGCAGAACACAAAGGTGGCTGCAGGGAAGGGAAGTTTGTAAAAACAGATATAACATCTGTGTTAGCAACTGTTAATAATGACATGCATTCCAAAGAAAATGGCAAAGCACACCTGTGAAGGCACACTGAGGGCCACCGATAGTGTCGCATTGTTAATGTACCTACACGGAGAAAAACAATTAAAAGAAAAGCAAGAGGAAAAGACGCGTGTGCAGGTAAAAGGAGGAGCGGGCTGGACTCAGCTCATGCTGTGGTCACCTGAAATTAAGAGTAAATCCCAGGTGGCCTAGCTACACACACACATGAGCAGCGAGAGGAACAGGGACCTCACGGAGATCAGCACCCTGCACCTAAGAGGGATTCCCACGCAGGTGAAACTGAGCTGCTCAGCACACGTTCATGGATCAGAGGACACCAGGCGAGAGAGGACACTCCTCTTTTTTTTATTGTAAACTCAAATCTTGTCTCCTTGTGGCTGGCAGGAGTCATCTTGCCCACTGCATAGGATGATGCCAACATGCCGAGGAAATAAAGCAAGGCACAGAAAGTCCCTCCGAGCTCTGCCACAGGATTGGAGCCACTAACCCGGCAAGGCTATGCTAACAAAAGCCAGTTGTGTGAGCTAGGAAGCCCCTTCTCCTGGGCTGGGCTGAGTTTGTCCTGACACGTAACAAGGTGCTTTCCTCCTGCACAGCATGAACCCAAGCTGCCTCTCTCACTTCTCTCTCTGTCTCTCTCTCTCTCTCTCTCTCCCTCTCTCTCTCTCTTGCACACATACACGCACGCACGCACCCATTCAACAAACATTTGCTGATTGCCAACTATGTTCAGGCACAGGGCTAGGCCCACATCAGTGGGCGACAGAGCTCCCAGTCACAAGAGGCTGAAAGTAACAGTGAATTGTCATGCCGGCATCCGGAGGCTGTCGGAGAGAAGAGAAGAATCATGGGCTGGGGTTGTGGCTCAAGTGGTACAGCGCTTGCCTAGCACCTGCAAGGCACTGGGTTCGATCCTCAGCACCACATAAAAATAAAATAAAGATATTTTGTCCACTGAAAACTAAAAGAATCAGAATCCTTTCCCTCATGGAGCTTCTAGTCCAGTAAATGAGACAACATTAAACAAGCAGTAAGCCAGGTTCAGTGGCAAACACCTGTAATCCCAGTGGCTCTGCAGGCTGAGGCAAGAGGATCACAAATTCAAGGTCAGCCTCAGCAACTTAGCAAGACCTTGTCTCTAAATAAAAATATAAAAAAGGCTGGGGATGCAGCTCAGTGGTTGGGCACCCCTGGGTTCAATCCCTGTACAAAAAAAAAAAAAAAAAAAGGCAAGAAGCAGTAAGTCCTCAGGAAGAAGGAGGCGCAGGGTGCTGAGGGATGGCAGAGTTGCCATGCCCTGGTTCCCCCTACATGCCACAGTTCCTGGGTTTTATAATGTGTCTTTTACTGTACTTTTTCCATCTCTGAAAAGACGCCTCTTAGCAGCACAATCATCCGGGCGACCATGATGATGGAGTTCTGTTCCTAGAGGCACAGGGTCAGCTGAAGCCGTGATGTCCCCATCAATAAACCATCAAGGGTCCTGTGGGAATGAACAGGACTCCTGGTCACTGCTAAGAACTGTCTGCTGGCACTTTGGGTAAGATGAAGAAAAACTCCAACGTCAAAACTTTCAAAAGAGGTGTCAGTAACCTAAAAACAATTGGGACCAGTAATGGAACATCCTTTAAAAGAATATTACAGGGGCTGGGATTGTGGCTCAGTGGCAGAGCACTTGCCCCACATGTATGAGGAACTGGTTTCGAACCTGAGCTCCACATAAAAATTGATAAATAAAGGTGTCCATCCACAACTGAAAAAATAAAGAATCTTACATCACTGGCACTCTTGAAGGACAGCATGATGGGTATTATTTTGTTGGGGGAAAAACATGGACACTGGTATCCATGAATCAAAAAATGATTCTGAACAGTTGGATTCTCAATGAGTGACATTTGCAAATATCTTATCAAGCTTAACTTTGAGCAGAGCACAGGGGCACACACCTGTAATCCCAGTGGCTTAGGAGGCTGAGGCAGGGGGATCTTAGCAACTTAGCAAGGCCCTAAGCAACTCAGCAAGACCCTGTCTCTAAATATAAAAAAAGGACTGGGGATGTGGCTCAGTGTTTAAGCTCCCCTAGTACTGAAACAAAAACAAACAAAAAAAACTTAACTTTGATTTCATTTCCTGTATATGCATAAGGCATATAGATTGTTTCTCTAAATAAACCAAAAAAGAACTTGTTCAAAAAGCATAAAATTAAAATTATAAATAAGTTGTCTCCTAATGTAATAATTATTTCTTATTATTTTATTATTCAGGGTTCAGTAAGAAAATACATTTCAAATTAGTGAACTTAATACAGGGAAACTTGCTATTCAAGTATTACAGAACGAGAAGGCAAAGGGGAGCCGAGGCGACTCATAGCGACAGACGCCAAGGGCCCGGGGACCCAAGGCACGACACAGGGGCTATTGAGAACCTCAGTGTTTGGAGAGGGTCCTGAGTGGGTAGGAGCCAGACCTGGGTCGGGGCCATGGCTGGGCTGGGCTGGCACCTCCCGAGGGCTGGGACGAACCTGCTCTTTGGGCTCGCTGCCTGCGAGGGCCCACGGCTGCTGACAGGGATGAGAGCGGGAAGCACAGCGGAGACAAGGTCCCTTCGCCGCCCGCCCTCCAGGCTCCTGTAAAAGGCCACTGATAGCAGCTCCTCGCAGAGAACGGGCAGGCAAGGCCGGTGGCCCACAGACCCTGTCCCTGTCAGCACAACACAGAATACGGAACAGTGACCTGGAGGCAAGGAACAGCAGCTCAATAACTACACAGCAGGGTGTTATATTATTTTATATTATATTATTAATAATATATGAAATAATGGGGCAATTTACACTTTCTCACTTCCTTCCTTCCTTCCTCCCCTCCTCACTCTTTACCTCCTTCCTCCTTTCCTTTCTGTTTTAAGAGGCAGGTTCCCACTATGTCACCCAGGCTGGCCTCCAACTCCTGGGCTCATGTGATGCTCTTGCCTTAGCCTCCTGAGTAGCTGGAACTACAGACCTTTGCCACTGTCAACCTGGTTCAATTTGTACTTGAAGATACTTTGGTCTTGTGAAATAAGATAGCGACATATTAATATGGCTACTATTACCAGAGCCGAGCTAACAGCGGCTCATACAAGATCTCAGCAGAGTCTTCCGCACATCTGGGCATGAGCAGTCTGGAGAGGGCAGGGTGGACCCACAGTGTCACACACTCAAATTCCTAGATTATTGCTCTACCACAACCTTGTGGTCCAAAGTAGTTGCCCCAGTTCCAGCCAACACATCCACATTCCAGCCAGGAGAAAGGGGATGTTGTGCTTCATTCTTTTAAATCAGAGGCTGGCCAACTACTGCCAAATCCGTCCTCTGCCTGTGCCAGGAGTTTCAGTGGAATGGAGTCACAGCTGGTCATTCACACATTGTTTGCTTTTGCATTATAAGAGCAGATTGAGCAGTAACAACAGAGACTGTATAGCCTGTGAGCCCAACACATTTACCACCTGGCCTTTCTAGAAAAGGTTTGTTGACACTATTTTTTTTTCCCTCAGTACTGGGGATTGAGCCCAGGGACACTCTACCACTGAGCTGGTCGGCACTTTTATTTTGAGACAGGGTCTTGCCAAGATGCTGAGCATGGCCTCAAACTTGTAATCCTCCTGCCTCAGCCTCCTGAGTCACTGGGATTAAAGGCATGCACCACCACATCTGCCCTGACCCGTCCTTTATAGGAATAGCTTGGAAGTTGACAAGCGGACATCCATCCCACAGCGGGCTGAAATGGCAAAGGCAGCCGGAGAGTCTTTCTGGAATGGCCTGAACTCTGGGAGACAAGGGTCTCCACTGCAAAATCTCTCCCTGAAGGTCTGCCCTGCTGCTTCTCTCTGACCTCCCATGCCCTGAACCACGCCCTCGCTGCGCAGAGCTGTGGTTTGTGTCTAGCCTCCTCGAATGTGCAGTGTTTCTAAGCATAAGAGCGGTCCCCACCCGGTAGCCATGCCCATTCCTTCCTTGTTAGCTGCATCCTGACTGTGTTCAGGTATGTGTGGCCAGAGGAGCCGAAGGCAGAGGGGCCACCGCCTGAGGGCCAACCCTGATCAGTCTAACTGAGCCACTTGGCCGGATGTTGGTTTAGAAGTGGCTGAAACACTCGGTCCATCCGTGGAAAGGAAGAGAAGTTTCAGGCAAAATAGTCCTGCTTGATTTTGAGAAGACAGGAGAATATAGGAGGGGAATCCACTCCCATGTAGGGGACCTTATGGGAGAATCTGGTGCTTGTGCCTGTGAAAGCCATCTTGAGACATGGGGTGAGGGGGGAACAACAACAAGTCACAGACGGGGTGACCTGGAGTCTCAGCATCACTGAACGCTGGACTGGCTGCCCTGGAACCACCTGCTTCAGACATTTTTTTTTGGGGGGGGGGATTACCAGGGTTTGAATTCAGGGGCACTCGACCACTGAGCCACATCCCCAGCCCTATTTTGTATTTTATTTAGAGACAGGGTCTCACTGAGTCGCTCAGCGACTCCCTTTTCCTGGTTACACAGTTGTGAACATTAAATATGCACAAATCTGTGGCACATGGTCGGCACTTACTGAAGGAAGTCCCCGGAGGATGCCCTGACTCTCGGTAACAGAACACCTGACTGAGAGTGGCTTAAATCTGAGGGCTTTATCATCTTACAGATCAAGAAGTTTACAGTAGCCGGGCATGGTGACATGCTTGTGATCCCTACGGCTCCGAGGCTAAGGCAGGAGGATCATAAGTTCAAAGCCAGCCTCAGCAACTTAGCAAGAACCTGTTCAAAAACTTGGGATGTGGCTCAGTGGTTAAGTGTACCTGGATTCAAACCCTGATACAAAAAAATAAAAATAAAAAAGGGGCCAGCATTCCCAAGCACCCAATGGAGAGGCTGGCTTCAGCCTGGATCTGTTGGGAAACTTGAGGACAGCTCATCACAAAGACAAATCACTATTTATCCAAACACCAAGGCAGTTCACCAAGGGGCACGGTGACACATGCCTGTAACCCCAGTGGCTTGGGAGGCTGAGGCAGGAGGATCGTGAGTTCAAAGCCAGTCTCAGCAAAAGCAAGGTACTAAGCGACTCAGTGATGGGCTGGGGATGTGGCTCAAGCGGTAGCGCGCTC
>NW_025999853.1:1846059-1875074 GCF_001458135.2 Marmota marmota marmota
CAAAAAAAAAAAGTTCACTAATTTCCAAGAAAGAAACAACCTTGTGCTTTTAAGATTATTGTGAGTTTCAGGAAACTAGGTAGAGAAGCAGAGATCATGTCCATGTACAGGAACAGAAAGTAAATAAAGGACCAGAAACTTGTTCCCAACTTCTGCTTCTTATAGCACTGAAACGGGGAGTTACCATCTCACACAAAAAACGAGTGTACCCTCCATGTGCTGGATTCCCAGGCTACTCAGAAAATACTTAAAATACACTCATAATAATGGCAGATATTTATAAGTACTTCTGTTTCTGCTTCTATTTATTTATTTATTTATTTATTTGATACCAGGAATTAAACCCAGAGGCACTCAACCACTGACCCACATCCCCAGCCTGTTTTTTGAATTTTTTATTTTGAGACAGGATCTCATTAAGTTGCTTAGGGCCTCAATAAATTGCTGAGACTGGTCTTGAATTTACAATCCTCCTGCATTAGCCTCCCAAGCGGCTGGGATTACAGATGTGAGTCACAGCACCTGGCTGCTTTTGCTTTTGATAATGTGGAGTCTCCTCTATCACACCAAACCTTCTGGGCTGGGGTTGTGGCTCAGTGGTAGAGCACTCGCCTAGCACAGGCGAGGCCCTGGGTTCGATCCTCAGCACCACATAAAAATAAAATAAAGGAATTGTGTCCAACTACATCTAACAAACAAAATATTAAAAAAAAAAAAAACTTCTCCACAAATAACAATTCTGCATAAGACAGATGATAGGTAGGTAGGTAGGTAGGTAGGTAGGTGGATACATAGACAGACAGACAAATGATAAAATTACCTAAAGGCAAATGGAGAGTAGCATAGTTGGCAGAACCTAGGGGAGAGTTCTTTCCTCTAAAAGAAGCCACATGAAAGGAACCGCAACTTGTTCTTATACACATTATGCAAATCTATGACAGACACCTGGACTATGGATGGTGGAGTAGACCACAAGCAAGTCAGTGAGGGCTGAAGGGTTCAGCCCTCTGTATCACAAAGAAGAAAGACATTTGAATTGAACCATTCAACCATGATCACTGTCCACTAAACAAACAAAAAATCAGTACTCTTTGGGGTATCTGCAATGACAATGTCCAAGACACACTCCAAAATTATTAGACACAGAAAAAAAAAAAACAGCGAATTCCAATTCATACTCAACACACACTCAAGAGGAAAGGTGACTGATAAAGACTGACATGGAATTGACCCCGACACTAGGTATAGCAAACAAGGGTTTAAAAACAGCTATTTCGGGCTGGGGTTGTGGCTCAGTGGTAGAGCACTTGCCTGGCATGTGTGAGGCACTGAGTTTGATTCTCAGCACCACATATAAAATAAAATAAAGGTCCATCAACAACTAAAAACAAATTAAAAAAAATAATAAAAAGAACCAAATGGAGGGGCTGGGGGCTCAGGGGTAGAGTGCTCACCTAGCATGTGGGAGACGCTGGGTTCGATCCTCAGCACCACATAAAAATAAATAAAATAAAGGTATTGTGTCCAACTACAACTAAAAAAATATTTTAAAAAAGAACCAAATGGGGGCTGCGGATGTGGCTCAAGCGGTAGCACGCTCGCCTGGCATGCGTGCGGCCCGGGTTTGATCCTCAGCACCACATACAAACAAAGATGTTGTGTCTGCCGAAAACTAAAAAATAAATATTAAAAAAAATTTTTAAAAAAAGATGCAAATGATGGATGAATGAATGCACAAAAGGAGATACTGGGAGATTACAGATCAACAGGCTACTGGGTCCAGAAACACTGCATCAATCACCTGGGCAGCTTTATAAAAATGCAGATTCCCAACTTTACATTATGAACTGCATATTAGATGTTATTATTTAAAAAAAAAAGAACCAAATGGAAATTCTAAAACTGAAAAAAATGCAATATCTGAAATTAAAAATTCACTAGAGGGGTTTAGCAGCACCTTAGAGATGACAGAAGAAAGTGTCAATGGATTGGAAGATAAATTAATAAGAATTATCCAATCTAAAGAACCCAGGATAAAAGAAGAGGGAGATCAAAAAGCCCTGGTGATCTGTGAGACAATATTAACTGGGTTGTTTTGTTTTGTTACCAGGGATCGAACCCAGTGGGAGTTAACCACTGAGCCACATCCCCAGCCCTTTTTATATTTCTATTGATTTTTATTTAGAGGCAGGGTCTTGCTAAGTTGCTAAGGGCTAAATTGTTGAGGCTGGCTTTGAACTTGTGATCCTCCTGCCTCAGCCTCCAACTCACTGGGATTGCTGGTGTGCATGGTTGTGCCCAGCTCAGCAGAACAATATTAAGAAATCTAATATGTGTCTCACTGGAGGACCAGAAAGAGAGAACAGAGGTAATGAAACAGTGTGGGGAGCCACATTGAGTTACCACATCCTCCAGTCCTGATGCACCACGAGGATCTGAAAGATCACTGTAGTCTGGTTCCTGTAGTGCCATGACTCATGACTTGGTCCCCCAACCCCTCAGATAGCAAGGCCAGTCTTCTGAGCAGGCACACCCTGGGGTTGAACTACACTCACCTATTCTTTTGTCATCCTAACCTTTTGCCCTGTTTGGGATAGAATGGTCCATGGAAACACCCTTTGTGTGTCCCCTTCTCTTGCTCTGCCTTTGGGTGTGGCCTTCCTAGATGTCAGTCACCTGCTGACAGCAGACATCACAAAGCTAGACTCAGCACCCCCCGCAAAACCTGACCCCTTGCCTCATTTGAATGGCTTCTCCCCAATAAAAGGGTTCAGCGTGTGTGGGCTCTCTCTCTTTCCACGGACCCTAAGTTCAGAGAAGCCGACACAGAACCCAAAGAAAGAGGTGTCTCTGTCTTGTGTGGTTATTTCGTGCAGCCCAGTTCACCAGAGGACCCTGAGCGTTTTAGTCGTGGAACGTGATACAACAGAAAACTATTTCTCAAGGAAATAATGTCTTAAGGCTTCCCACGTTTGGTTAAAAAACAAACTTAGATTCAAGAATCTCAGTGAGCTCAAGCAAAACGCACACAAGGAAACCTGAGGGGAGGCCACAGACCAAGGAAGACCCCTCCCCAACCGTCTCCCTCCCTCCTCCCGCAGAGACCTGAGACCCAGACACGTCCATGTGTACCATGTTAACTCTAAATGGACTACGGAAAGTTCAGGATTTTTTCTGATACTCCCTTTTTTTTTTTTTTTAATTTGGAGATAGGGTCTCTCAAGTTGCCCAGGCTAACCTTGAACTTACAATCCTCCTGCCTCAGCCTCCTAAATCACTGGGATTTCAGGTTTGCACCACCATACCTGGTTTGTTTTTTTTTTTTAATTTTTTATTGTTGGCTGTTCAAAACATTACATAGTTCTTGATATATCATATTTCACACTTTGATTCAAGTGGGTTATGAGCTCCCATTTTTACCCCATATACAGATTGCAGAATTACATCAGTTACACATCCATTGATTTACGTATTGCCATACTAGTGTCTGATGTGTTCTGTTGCCTTTCCTATCCTCTACTATCCCCCCTCCCCTCCCCTCCCCTCCCCTCTTCTCTCTCTGCCCCCTCTACTGACATTCATTTGTCCCCCTTGTATTATTTTTCCCTTTCCCCTCACTTCCTCTTGTATGTACTTTTGTATAACTCTGAGGGTCTCCTTCCATTTCCATGCAATTTCCCTTCTCTCTCCCTTTCCCTCCCACCTCTCATCCCTGTTTAATGTTAATCTTCTTCTCATGCTCTTCGACCCTACTCTGTTCTTAGTTACTCTCCTTATATCAAGGATATACATTGCAGTCCCTAGAGTAACCAGTAAAAAAAAAAAAGCAAAAGGGGGGGCAGGGGCTGGGGTTGTGGCTCAGTGGTAGAGCACTTGCCTAGCGTGCATGAGGCACTGGGTTCAATCCTCGGCACCACATAAAAACAAATAAAGGTATTATGTCCACCTACAACTAAAAAAAAATTTTTTAAAAAAGCAAAAAGGTACAGCTAAAAATTCCAATAGATAAATATGAATTCTAAAAAATATTCAATTAACCCAAAAGAAATTTGGAGAGGGCTGGGGTTGTGGCTCAGTGGCAGAGCATTTGCCTCTCATGTGTGAGGCACTGGGTTTGATCCTCAGCACCACATAAAAATAAATAAATAAAATAAAAGATATTGTATCCACGTATAACTATAAAAAGTTAAGAAAAAAGTAAATTTGGAAAGAAAGAACAAAAAGCACAGGAGACAAACAGAAAACAAATAATACCATGGTAGACTAGATCCAGATGTGTCATGCGTGAATGACACACTGCAAGTGAAAGGAACAGAGTGAGCTGGGGACAGGGCTGGGGGCGGGGCACTGGCCGAGCACCCACCAGGCCCTGGGTTGATCCCCTGCCATGGCAAAAAATAAAATAAAATCATAAATAAACAAGAGACAGATTGTCCCAATGTGTGAAAAGGCAAGAGCAAAGTAGATGTATGTGAAGAGAAGAACGTTATATGTAAAGACACAGACAGGCTCACGGCACAGGACTGAGGAAAACACACCAGCCAGGCAGCAGTCACAGGAGCTGGAGAGGCTCTACAGAGATCAGGTACAGCTGGGCCTGTGGCACACGCCTCAGTCCCAGTGACTTGGGGCCTGAGGCAGAAGATCCCCAGTTCAAGGCCAGCCTCAGCAACTTAGTGAGGCTCTAAACAACTTTGTAATACTCTTGTCTCAAAATAAAATATTTCAAAAAGGACTAGGGATGGAGTTCAACAGTAAAGTACCCCTGGGTTTAATCCCCAGTACCTAAATAAATAAATAAATAAATGTCACATAAGATAAACTTCAAGACAGAGTATTGCTGGAGAAAAGAGCGATATTTTGTGATGGTGAAAGGACTGACACATCAGGAAGACATAATAATACTAAATGTGTAGGAACTAATAACAGGACTTGAGTGAGGAAGCAGAAGTTAACAGACTTAAAGGAGAAATAGATAAACGCACAATCACAGCAGAGTTTAGCATCCCTCTCTCAACAACCGATAGACAACCAGACAGAAAAATCAGTACAGATCTCAGAAGGCCAGATCTCACCTGTACCAACTCCCTGGCCCTAGCTGATCCTCATGGAATACACCACCCAGCACCGTGCAACAGAGAGCATCTGACCATGCACAGTGCACCCGATAAACCATATCATTGGCCTCTCAGGGCCCTTACCCGAGCTCTTTGTGGGCATCATCCCCCTTAGTCCTTCACAGTAGCCCCAGGACATTGGCATTAGCCTCAATCCAATTTTACAATAAGGAAGTAAAATCTCTGGAAGCTAAAAGTCACTTTTATTCCCTGTACTTCATTGCTGCTTCTGCCAGTGGCCTTTGAGCAAAAATATCAAATATAAACAGCAAATATCCCCAGACCTAGCCCCACAGCATCCTTGCAGATCAGCCAGCAAAACACAGGCCGGGTGGTGAGAAGATCTGGATGTGAGCCCTCATCTGTCTCCAACTGGCCACGTGCCCTGGGTGGGCCGCTGGACCTCTCTGTCAGTGCGCTCATCTGTAAACAGGTCATGAGGCGCACAGGGCCAGCCCCCCACACACACCAGGAAACTCAGCCTTAGACAGGTTACATCAAGCTGCTAGTAAGTGGCAGAGCCAGGATTTCCATGCAGGGCCATCTCCAAAGACCACGTGTTCAGCGACCTGAGCTCCAACATGCCTGAAGCCCTGCTTCCAAGCCTAGGTCTTGAATCAGTACCTGAGAAGCAGCCTGGAGGACCCCGCATTCGAGTAAATGCACGTTAGAGTTCAGTGAACCTGAGCCATCCTTTCTGACCCAGCAGGACCGCGTGAGAAGCCTTGTGCCACAGAGGGCAGGACCCCGAATTAGTCCCAGCCTGCAGGGGTCCACTGGGGGTGGGCAAAGAGCGCGGCAGCCTGCCCCCCTCCATCATAGCCATGGCATTCAGGGGGAAGTTGTGCAATATCTGGAAACGTGATACAACAGGAATCACAACCGAATGTGAAACCAGTTTCTTGGATTGTGAAATTTAAAACACATTCTAATTGTTCTGCAGCAGCACAAAAATATCTAAAATTACCATCAAAAACTGAAAACAGGGATCCTCTAGGGACACTTTAGGAATGGACTGTCCCCTTCTCTGCGTTTTCTCTCAGGTTGCCTCCCCCACCCAGGCTGACTGAGCTGTCACTGTCCCACAGGAGGCTGGGGACCACACCGCCATCATGTGGTGCCTCTGCTTATGGTCGCTGCCAGCCAGAACTCTCCTGGGTTTGAGCCTCAAACTGTCCTTCTGTGGCTACAGTGGCTGGCTGGTTTGGGGGTGCTGGGAGGCCAGGCAGCAGTCTAGAGCCAAGACCATCCTTCTAGAAGCAGTATAGCACCTTTAAGATTATGCCATCTACTCTGGGTGACCTGAACAAGCTACTGGACCTCCATGTGCCTCAGCTCCTCACCCGAAGCTGTTCTAACCCAGGTTAGGGTTCAGTGAGCTCATACCTGTAGTAAGCCTAGAATGGTGCTTGGTGGTTTGATGACTCTTCGATGTATCAGGAGCTTTCAAATCTTACCCATAGTAAGAGCATTTTACATCACAACCTGGGTCATACGGACACACAGACATAAAAGCAACCAGTGTTTCACCAAGCAGGACTTAAATCACTGACACTCAGAGATTTCCATCCCCACCATAGCTCTCGGCCTGGGTGAGGGCAGAGGCTAAGGTCAGCGGATCACAACCCACTAAACTGATCTCACAGACCCACTGACGGTTCCCAACTCACAATCTGACACACAATAAGCTTATTCCAGGCTTCAGCCCCAGCTCCCTCTGGATGCTTCAGACCTGCGCCCTGAGTCTGCCTTGTGACAACCACACCCAGGCCAGGTCAGCTCTGGCCTGACAGAGAAGCTACCATGTAGCTGAGGAACCCTGGAAGGCTACTGAGGGCACAGCCTTCTCCACTGTCTCCCTGGAGGAGGGGAGGGGACTCCACCAAGTGGCACTGACAACATGCCTGCCCCTGTACTCTGCCCTCCCCACAGCCTCACCACCCCTCTGTAGGGAGGCACTATCCTTCCTGTTTCTCAGATGAGAAGCCTGAGGCCAAGCGAGGAAAAGGAGTACAGAACACGGGTAAACAGCATGGGGCTTCACTGCTTTGGAATTCAGAGTGTTAAGCAAGGAATTTGACTCTCTAGAAACCGCTGTGAAAGTGCTGAATAGGTTTGATAAGTGGCTATGGAACAGAAAGTGCTGGAGAAACAGAAAAGCAGATATGAAAATGGGCAGGGTAGGAGCACCCCTGCCAGATGGCATCCAACATGATCAGGAACAGCTGCAGCGAGGGAGGCTGACCTCAGGAGGAACAGGGGAGCTGGGAGCCCCACCATGGCTCTCAGCCTGGGTGAGGGCCAAGGCTAAGGTCAGACAGGGTGGACAGGCCATGACTGCCCAGACCTGACCTAGTCTCTACCTGCAGTGGACAAGGACTTTTTTTAAGTGGAAGGCTGACATGGCAGCCGGTGGCCAAGGCAAGTGGACCTGTTCCAGGGATTCCCTTCCCACCCGGAAGAAGAGCCCTGACAGTGCCCTGAACCTGCCAATTGGACAGAGGACAAGTAATAGCCCGATGGAGCCAAGATGAGCTGGAAGATGACAAAACAATGACGGGAACATTGGAAGGAGACAATGGAGCCATGTAATGTTCTGGGAAAACGGGCTTCAGGGTCAGGTTTGATTTGAGTCACTGATCTCTGTTCATGGGAACAAATAATCCCTGAGCCCTCCCCCAGAGTGTGATAAGCCCCAAAGTAAGCAATGGAGAGAGAGGCGGACCCGCAGGCTGACAGCAGAGTGAGGGTGAGCAGTAAGCAGACAATGGCAGTATAGAGTGTTGACAGTGGTGACTGAGGAAACAGAGGACACCTACCCCCCCCTCGAGGCAGCCCAGGAAAGTGCTGCCAGGTAGGATACCTCATCTGTTATCTAGTGGCAGTCTCTCAAATGGAGAGTAGAAAAAAAAGTCAAAATGCATTTTACTGTCATGTATAACTAATTAGGACAAATTTTTTAAAAATAAAAAAAGCATTCCAGCCACAGTGAGCAACAACTGCAAATGCAGGGGCAGGAGAGACATTTCAGCAAACTCTGGAACTAGGTGATGACACTTGACGTATAGGTTGAAATGGACGTAGACGATGGGTCTTGCCAACTGACTTGCTTCTCAACTTGGACAAGTCACATAACTTCTCTGACTATAAACCAAAGACACTCAGTTTAGTAAGCATCTATTGAACATCCTCTGTGAGTTAAGCCCAGCCCTCCTGTCACATAATGGAAAACAAAGCCCTCAGGGGTGAAAGGAAAGTGACCACAACACTCAGAGTGACCAAGAGAGCTTTATTGTAGCAGTGCAAAAGAGGAGAGAAGGAGAGGGAGAGAGCAAAAGCAAGAGAGAGAAAGAGAGAGAGAGAGAGCATAAGAGACAGAGAGAGCAAGAGCAAGAGAGCGAGGGGCCTGGCAGGAGGGAGTTTTTATAGCCCAAATCTAATGGGGTCTCTGGGTCTGCAAGCTGCCTTGTTGGCACAAGGAGGGTTAAATGTTCAGCCTTGAGCGGCGAGTTGAGTGTTCAGTCTTGAATGGGGCTTGGGGGTTTGGGCTTGAAGCAAACAGGTGATAAAGAACCAGACAGAGGGTTTGAGTGACCAGGTCATCCTGCAGCTAACTTTGTTTGGCATGCCCTGCAGACAACTTATTCAGCCTGTCCTGCACCTAACAAGAGGTTATAACTTGATCAGATTGGCACTGGCCATATGCAAGTCAGTAACAGTCACAAATCCCTACTCTAGGGAAGAACAGAATCTGGTGAAAGAGACAGATGCTGCAATGTGTTACAAAGAATTACCAACAAAGCAGCAGAGAGAAGGAAGCAACGCTGTCCGGAGATGATGAGGGGGTGGTTCTACTAAATGTAGAGAGAAAAAGCATTTCAAATTAAGCAAAGACCAGAAAAGGAAATAGGCATCAATGTATTCACGGAACTCTTTTAAGAGGCGGTAAATGACTGGAATACAAGGTACAGACTGCAGAGAAGACAAGCAGTAGCCACGATACCAGCTGGGACACACAGGTGCCTAGACATCCGCTGCAAGTGACAGTGGCAATGAGTGTGAAAGGAAGGCCCCTCGCCCAAGCAGGTTCACAGGTCACTGCATTTTACCTGGAGCCCAACCAGGGCTTGTTTTCCCAAAAGCTCCAAAGAGACAAGCTTAAGGACCTGGAAGTAGTCAAGCCTAGGCCCTCATGTCACATAATAGGAAACTGAAAACCTCACAGGCAGAGTGACCTGCCCACAACCATGAGGTCATACAGCTGTGGATGACCTGAGTGCCACAGGGTGGCCTCTCCGGGTGGGGAGTCTATTTTCTTTAAAGGCACTACACTTTGAGAAGCTTGGCTTTTGTAAAATGGAGAGAAACGAATTTTTTTGCCCTTCTAGGAACCGCTGGAATACGGCTGAATCAGTAGAAACCAAGAGCTAGTAACTTCACAACCACGCCTTTCTTCCGCCCTTTTCTCCCTCGCTAGCCCCGCCTCCTTCCGCCTCCTTTTCCGGTCCCCAACCCGGGTCCGCCGGGCTCTTCCGGTTCCTAATTGAGGCTCCGCCCCTTTTTCTGCCATCCCCATTGGCGGAAAATCCGAGCCATCCCTCAAGTTGCAGAGACACCGCGTCCTGGTTGCGGTTCCCGGAAGTGACGCTAAAAGGCCCACCCCTGAGGAAGTGACGACAGGCGTGCCCTTGACAGACGGGGGTAGGGCTGTGCATCCCTCCGCTCGCGCTGCCGGGAGGTAGGTGCCCGGGGGTGGCTCGAGGTAGTGTCACGGCAGAGACCGCCGCAGGCGCGCTTCTGCGCAGGATGGTGGAGAGCGGCAGGAGGTCCCGGACGGGGAGACCTGGTCCTCCGGAAAGGGAGTTCCCTGGCGGCGTCCGATTTCCCCAGTTTCCTCCACACACGTCCCTCCTTTCGGGTTCCCTCCACGCCGTTCCTTCTGTCTTGGTTCCCGGTGCACTCCTGCACCTGTGTTTCCTAGTTCCTCCTCTGAATAGTTGGGCTTCTTGTCAGTCCTTCGACCTTACCTTTTTCCCTTAATTTTTCATTCAAATGCTTTTTTAAAAGAGCAAACAATAGATAAAGAACTTTACGGACGGCGTGAGTTCCGACGTGGACTGTCATTTAATGGTTGAGGTGTTTGGGGTATGTCGAGTAACCCACCCGGGTTGGATTCCGTATCTGGAAAACGGGCAGGACTAGGTGGCAGCTGCCTCAGAGTTGATCCTGGAGGACCAGTGGTGCACTTGACCTCAGCAGGTGCTCTGCAAATGAAGTTCCCCCCTCTCGTCCTTCTGATTCCACCTAAATCTTGATTTCTTTTTGGTTGTCAACTTCGTTTTCCTGTTCTGGTTTGCTTTCTATCTTTCGATTTTCATTCCTCACTTCTACCCCAGAAATCTTATATATTTGTTTGCATTTTTGCATCCACTTCTGTATTTTTCTAAACCCCCCAGTATTCCCAGATCCCTTTATCTTCTTAGTGTGTTGACTTCCTGTTGTGTGCCCCCAGATCATCCTGCCTTTTTCCCTTACAGATGGCTCAGCGACTTCTCCTGAGGAGGTTCCTGGCCTCTGTCATCTCCAGGAAGCTCCCCCAGGGTCGGTGGGCACCCCTCACCTCCAAGGCCTTGCAGACCCCCAAATGCTGTTCTGGTGGCCTGACAGTAACACCCAGCCCAGCCCGGACAATATATACCACCAGAGTCTGTTGGACAACCTTTAATGTCCAGGATGGACCTGACTTTCAAGACCGAGTTGTTAACAGTGAGACACCAGTGGTTGTGGATTTTCATGCACAGTGAGTACAAGGGGGGTCAGTGCAACCAAGGTCTTACCTGTTCAAGTATTTATTGAGTGCCTGCTGTGTCCCAGGTCCATGTTCAAGGCTTCTTACACTTAGACTCATTATAAACACGGGTACACAGTCCTTGCTGTTACAGAGCGTCCAATCTGGTAGGAGACAGTGGTAAACAGTGCTGGGAAAGACTTAAATTCGGTATCCACTGCCTGAAAAGCTTATCTTCAGCTGGGACCAGAGTCAGAAAAACATATGAACATAGCATCACCTGGCTTTCAGTGTATACCAGTGCTTGGCCCTACAGATAAGTTGACTTCACTTTGATATCTCACCACTAAAACTGTGGGTAGGACAGACAAAAGTTATCAGTGCCACCGTAGCAGTGCCCAGGCATGTAGGAGGAGTGTGTTTTAGAGAGAGATAAATGCCTGTGGCCTGATTTTTAGCCTGGCTTTCATTTCCACATCATTGGGACCTGGCTAGCTCCTAGCTTAAAAAAAAAGTTAGACCTCTCAGAATTCTGGGAGGCAGTCCAGCACAGTGGTATACACATGTAATTCCAGTATCCTGGGAGACTGAGGCAGGAGGCTCACAGATTCAAAGCCAACCTCAGCAATTTAGCAAGACCCTAAGCAACTTAGCAAGACTCTGTCTCAAATTAAAAAAAAAAAAAAAGGCTGGGGATGTGGCTCAGTCATAAAGTGCCCCGGGTTCAGTCCCTGGTATCAAAAAAGAAAAATGAATCCTGAGATGAACGAGTGCTCTCTGAATCAGAAGTTGGGAGGTTTAGGCCAGGCACAGTGGCACACACCTGTAATCCCAGCAACTTTGGAGACTGAGGCAGGAGGATCATGAGTTCAAAGCAAGCCTGAGCAACGCTAAGCAACTCAGTGAAACCCTGTCTCTAAATAAAATATAACATAGGGCCTGGGATGTGGCTCAGTGGTCAAGTGACCCTGAGTTCAATCCCCAGTAACAAAAAAAAAAAAAAAAAAGATGTGAGGTTTTTCTGGGCATGTCTCTTTTTCTCTGGTTCTTGTTCTGATTCACCATGTCTCCTTGGGCAGCCATGTGCTGTCCTTGTACTCCTTTTCTTGTAATCGGAGATAAGGTCTTGCAGACTGGGTCTTTTCAGTGTTGCAGCTTCATTGATTAGAATCTCTGAATGGAAGGGTTTTAAAGGCTAAGAATAAATTAGTTGTCAGTGGGGGCATGTGGAGTTATTCTTACCTTCTGGTCTAGTGAGAGGGTTTCTGAAGTGATCAATGATAATCTTTTCTTCAACAAGGAAGAGGGGTGCAAATGTATGTAATCAGTGCCAGGCACTGTCCTTGGTCCACGTACACAGAGATGATAGCACAGCATTTGTCCTGAAAGAGCTTCTTCCGCTCTTCTAACCCCCACCAAGAGGGGATCACCTGTACGCTGTGATCAGGGTAGTAATGGCAGTTGACTTGGGGATGCTCAGAGACCAGAGGTCACTTGGGAATGAAAGGAAACACTTTGGAAACAACCTCGGGTTATAATCCTGGCTGTGCTTCTCACTGGCTCTGTCATCTGCACAACCTTCACTGACATGGGCCTCAGTTTCTTTGGACACTGGTTTGGGACTAAGCTGAGAAGGTGCTGGCACAGCCGCGCAGTTACTGGTTCCCTCCCTTAGTTTTAAGCCTGTAGGGTCCAGGTGGGCCAAGGGGAGGTTCTGGGGAGCCCATGGATGGAGTGGTAACGTTCTTGTGACTGAAGGGTATGTCCTTTCTTTTTCCTTTTTTAAAATATGGACCACTTTGTGAATTTCCTTTCTTGCCTTCCAAGGTGGTGTGGCCCCTGCAAGATCTTAGGGCCACGGTTAGAGAAGATGGTGGCCAAGCAGCACGGGAAGGTGGTGATGGCCAAGGTGGACATTGATGACCACACGGACCTCGCCATTGAGTACGAGGTAGGGGTTGGTGGGGTTGCCGCTGGGCAGCCAGTGTGGGGATCCATCTGTCCTTCCGTGTTCGCAGGCTACAGTGCTCGTGCGCCCTGCCGTGTGCCGAGCAGGGTGATTCTGGCAGATAAGAGGATCCTGGTTCCCAGAAGCTCTTGGTCTGTTGGGAGAGACTGAATAAAGCACGCCAGTGTCGCCTGAGAGGAGGAGGAGGGACTCTGTCCTGGGGAGGGCAGGCAGGGAACTCTCCACATCAGACCCTCTGAGCTGAGAAGGAAGGGCATGGGGAACAGTGTGCAGGAGGACACGGAGTCGGAGCTGCTCGCTGACACAGTGTTTATGGGGAGTGCCTCGGGCACCGGGCTCCCCTGCTTGGTGCCGTGGAAGTGGTTGTGAGCCCACTTAGGCTCTTGCCTTCCGTGTGTTAAATCAGGAGTCTTCGACCCGTTCTCTGAAGAACCAGCGGGAGGCATTTGAGGCTTTGCAGGGCAGTGGTCTCTACAGCAGCCACAGTCAGTAGTCCTGGTGGTCAGGGGAAGGAGTGTGACCGCGTCCCCAGAGACTGTTTACACAGCCAGGCAGCAGTGGCCTGTGGGCAGAGCTCACTGGCCTGTTCTAGGTACAGGTGCAGTGTCATGTCAGTGCTTAGAAAGTTTCTGATTTTGAAACATTTCAGATCTGGGATTTTTGGATTAGGGGCACTCAGCCAGTAAAGTCTGTGTAAATATTCTAATACCCCCCCAAAATCTGAAATCTGAAACATTTCAGTTCCTGAGGATAAGGGATACTCAGTCTGTAATGAGGGCTGTGGAGAGAAGTAAATCAGGAAGAGGGGGTGGGAGTGCCGAGCAAGGGGAGAGGGGGTTTCCTGTTTAAAAGGGTGGGCTGGGGAAGGCCTGGCTGGGAAGCCGAGACTGAGCAGAGACCCAGTGGGCCGAGGAGTGAAGGGGAAAGCCTCTGAAGAGCCACCAGGCGGAGCAGACGTCAAACACAAAGGCCCTGAGTTGCTCACACCCAGGGAGGTAGGGCATCCTCTGAGGCTGAGTGGCTGCGGTGAAGGGTCAAGCAAGGAGCAGGAGGACAGGCAATTGACAAACCAAATTGAGGGGGTGGTCTTTGGACAGCCTGCTGACGATGGCCTGTTACAGAGGCAAAGTGGCACCTGGCGACGTCAGGGCCAACTCTGGCTCACAGACACATTTGGTCTGGCTCCTAAAGTGTTCTAAAGAAACAGGAAGCCGGGCTGGGGATGTGGCTCAAGCGGTAGCGCGCTCGCCTGGCATGCGTGCGGCCCGGGTTCGATCCTCAGCACCACATACAAACAAAGATGTTGTGTCCGCCAAATACTAAAAAATAAATATTAAAAAAAAAAACAAAAAAAAAAAACAGGAAGCCAGTGGTTGATATTTAAAATTCAGAGGTGTTCACACGAATATCCCCATTCCTGGTTTTCTTGAAAGACATGATCTGGCCAGCAGGAGCCTCCCCGCCCTTCCTCCTCTGAGGAACAGGTGGCTGGACGAGCGGCCTCTTCCCAGAGTCCAGAAACCCAGCCTCAGCTCCCATAGGACCAGCCAAAGCAGAGGTGCTCGTCCTCCACCATGCCCTGTGGGAGGACACACGTGGGGGTGGGACAGGGTGAGAACCGGGACACTGTCCCTGCTGGGCAGATAGGGGCAGCCCCCCAAAGGAGTTGAGGCTGGCCCTGCCAGAAGCCTCATGGCAGCCACAGCTGGCTACTTGCAGGGCTGACCTTGGGACCTGGCAACAGCGCCGCGTACGAGGTCTAGGGGAGGGAGGAGAGGCTGTTTTTTCAAAGGCTCTCCCTGATTGCTCAACCAAATGGGACCTTTGTCTGACCCTTTGGATACCCCTGGCTTTCCCCTACTTGTCTACCCTGTCCCCGGGGCCACCGCAGCTGTAGGAGTCAGTTTGTGACCTTCTGATTCAGCTTGGGGCTGAGCTCCTGGGGCCTCCTGCAGGGCTGTGGGCAGGACCAAGACGTCCAGGCTTCCTCCTGGCGCGCTGGACACCACAGCTCCAGCCTCAGCAGGCTCTTCAGTAGACCCCTGAGGGCCAGCCGTGTGCCAGGGACAGTGGGAACTGGTACCTAGGCGAGGGAGAGCCCTTCTGCCAGCAGTGGGCCCCCAGATGGTGAGAATGGCCAGGACCACCCTGACCTGGTTCCAGGAGACCTGATGTGGGGACAGGTGCTAATGTCCTGCAGTGAAACCTGGAAGATGAGGGGTTCCTCTGGTGGGGCCAGGTCTCCCTTTCCCTCTGCCCGCTGTCCAAGTGCTGGACTGGACACACAGAAAGACCTCAGGGCAGCCGGGCCCACGTCACCTGCTGTTTTGCCAAGCCTTGGACTTGCGTCACTATAAGGCTTAGGAAACGCCAGCAGAATTCCCCCACCCCCCCACCCTTCCTTCCCTCACACCTGTTCTAGGAGCACACAGGGAGCAGGTTCCTGCTAAGAGCTCCGCAGTACTCCTGGCACATTTTCCTCCAGGGCCTCAAGCCCTTTTCCAAATGTTGGATGAGTTTGTTGGGAAGACTGCTGTAAGGGACACTGGGCGCTGGAAGTGTGGCTCTGTGAAGAGCACTGCCCATAGTGCGCGAGGCCCTGGCTTCAAGCCCTGGTTCAGGGGGGAATAGGTCTGTGTGATCATACGTGTGCCTGTGGGGGTGGGTAGTTTTCTTAGGGCGGTTGTAGGTTCACAGCAAGAGTGACAGATTTCC
This sequence comes from Marmota marmota marmota, assembly GCF_001458135.2. Classification (NCBI taxonomy): domain Eukaryota; kingdom Metazoa; phylum Chordata; class Mammalia; order Rodentia; family Sciuridae; genus Marmota; species Marmota marmota. The sequence goes on from NW_025999853.1 coordinate 1,861,649, forward strand.
CTGCCCCCGCCAGCCTTCTCCACTGTCGGTGTCTCCCACCAGAGTGCTGGACCTGCCCTCACACGTCATCATCACCCCAAGTCCAGGGTGCTCAGTAGGGCTCACTCTTGGTGTGGTTCATTCTGTAAATTTGGACAGATGTCTGATAATGTGTACCCACTGTCTTGGTATCGCACAGATCATTTTCTTTCTTTTTTTTTTTTTAATATTTATTTTTTAGCTGTATTTGGGCACACTATTTTAATTATTTATTTTTATGTGGTGCTGAGGATCAAACCCAGGGCCTAGCACATTCTAGGCGAGCGCATTTTACCACTGAGCCACAACCCCATATCAGCACAGATCATTTTCAAAAATCTGTGTTGCGCTTGCTCGTCCCTCGTGCCCCCCGCACTGGCTGCCATGGATCTTACCGTCTCCACGGTGTTGCCTTTTCTAGGATGTAATATAGTTGGATTTGCCTTTTCAACAACACTTTTTTCTAAGAAAAAGCGTCTCTTATCTCAAAAAGCTTTTATAAAACATTTGGCATTTCTTTTCTTTTTGTTTCAATATTTATTTATTTTTTAGTTGTAGTCAGACACAATGCCTTTATTGTATCTATTCATATGCGGTGCTGAGGATCGAACCCAGGGCCCCGCACGTGCTAGGCGGGCGCGCTACCGCTGAGCCACCACCCAGCCCATTGGCATTTCTTATTTGAAGCATGAAATCTGTGAACGCTTCTTCCTGTGGTCTTCATCCTGCGGGGACGCAGTATTTGTCCTGGTTCTTTGCTATTTGGTGGCAGTAGAGCACATTTGATGTTATGGACAGCAGAGTCAAGCAGAGCCCGTTTCAAATGCCACCTCTTTCCCTTCACTTGCTGTGTCATCTCAGAGCAGTCACTCTGCCTTCCAGCCTCAGCCTTCTCGTCCCTGAATGACCCTAATAGGGCTGAGGGTGTAGCTCAGCCGTAGGATACTTGCCTGAGTGTATGGGGCCGTGGGTTCAGTCCTCAGCACTACAAAACAAAACATACACATACACATCTGTATATATATATAAATAATGACCCTACCTAGAGGCAGTGATTTATAAAGTAGCCATGAACGTGCCCAGCATCCCTGCATATGACAGTGAGATTTTCTTTTGTGTTAGTTCTGCTGTTAGCGGAGGAGGAGGCCACCAGCATCCAAGGACACCTAGCACTATGCCAGTCCTTTGGTATACCCTTAGTGAAGTTGGTTACCAAATGGATGAGTTGGGTGAATTGGGGGAAGATCTGGTGGACTTTGAGCCCCAGTGGCCTTGCGGGTGGGCCAGGGATCTGTGGAGAGGGACCACACACATGCACCTTCCCACTCTGAGTTCTTCAAAGAGAGGAGGTTCCAGGTAGCTTCACAGCCCGAGGACCACAGCTCAGCCCGGCTCATCTCTCTCCAGCCCCCTTGGCCCTGCCACAGTAGAGAAACAGGTTGGGTCCTGGCTCCATCCCTCCCGTTCCTGTCAGTATTCCAGAGGGAGCACCAAGCCCGTCCCCATCCACTGCTGGCATGTTCCCTGGGAGCAGCAAAGCCGTGACTTCCTGTTACAGCCCAGGGACCCCATGGTGTCCTGGAAGCCAGCTTCCTATGAGCCCCAGTGTGTGTGAATGTTTAAGCTCCAACTTCAGAGCCTCCCCTTGGTCAGCAGGGACTAGACCTTAGGTGACATGAAAGTGCACACCCAGTGCCAGCGTGGGGCTTGCACACCTGAAGGCACACACCTGCGAGGCCATGAAGGGACCTTTCCAGGACAGCCAGGTACACTCTCCAGCCACCTCTGTGGGCTTAAGTCCTACCCTTTTTGTTTTGTTTTTTCAGTCCTGTGGGTGGAACCCTAGAACCCAGGGCCTACACATGCGAGGCAGGTGCTCTGCCACTGAGCACATCCCCAGCCAAAGGCCATATCTTAAACAGTGGCATAAAGGATGTATTTTCGTTAAAGAGATGGCACAGGATGGTGTCCACCAAGTGTGAAGATGAAAGCCATGTTGGAGCCCTGTGCCACAGTTGGCTGCCTGCCTGAGGCATCCCAGGTCCTCTGCTGGCCACCAGGGGGCGCACAGCGCCTGTGGTGTGTCTGGAACGTGCTGACCTGGACCTGGAGAGGGTGAGCCATGCGCTCAGTTTTCGGCCCTTAATGCTGTCACCCGTGCCAGAATATACACAGACAGAGGCAGCGGGGAGCCGAGAACAGGTACACTCACGTCAGCTCAGTGCCTGTGGTGGCACATGCTCTTTGAGAAGTGTTGGCTGCCACCCACCTCAGTCACAGGGACAGTGTCATCTTACCTGCTGTTTGTCCCCAAAGTGCTCTTTGGAGTGACTGTGGGGCCTTTTTGTAGGCATGTGAGGTGAGGATTGGGGGCTGAGGATGGGCAGGTCTGGCCTGCACATTCGCAGCCCACGTGGCACGGGTTTTGCACACTGAATCCTAGGTCTGACCTCCCAAGTGACTTGGGCCAGGGCAGAGCTCAGGCCGTGGGTGGGGACACCTGGTAGGTTTGTGTGGATAGCTCCTGTTACTCTGCAGCTACTGGTGTGTAAGGGAAGTCTGTATTTGTCTTGTTCTGTTTATATAGTTTTCTCAAATGCCTGTGAGTGCCAGGGCAGGGCGCCCAGGCAGCAGGGCGAGGGTGCCAGTGCGGGGTGGCTTCACTGCAGTCCTGTACCCTACCCCGCCCCGAGGGAGCCACAGCTAGTGCTCCCCTCCCTTCCCAGTGAAGAGGTGTCAGGTCGGATATGGCTGTCCCCCCACCACCACCCATGCCGTCCAGTCAGAGCTGTGGGTTTCCAAACCCCGTTACTCTTCTCAACAGCGGGCCGTGGTAGCTCTCGTGGGGCCCTGAGCAGGGCTCCTCTGACACGCCTTCTGTAGCCGCTGGTTGAGTGCCCGCTGTGCCAGGTGCCGTACCAGTGCCCACCCATCACCAGGTTAGCACTGAGGCTTGACTGGCAGCATTTCATGCAGCCTTCCTGTGCTCTGCAGGAGGTGTGGCAGTGTCCCCTTGCTCCAGAAAGCCCTGAGCCTTGGGGTAATCAGAGGACAGCCAGGGTCTTCCACTGGGGTCAGGGGAGCTGAACCAGTCAGCCCAGAGCCAGGACCCCAACCACCAGCTTGCTATGTGAGTCCCAGCCCTTTCCCAAACCCTCAAGGTGGGCTCTGTCATCCCCGGGAGACGGAGGAGGACTGAGAGGCCCAGACAGGCACATGGCCTAGCTAGAAGCCCCAGCTCCTCCCCAGCCCGGCCCAGCCCGGCCTGCAGCTGCACGGGCTATTTTCATCTCCTGCCATTCCAGCCAAGCCACTGGGCCAGGGAGTCAGTGGCGTGGCCGGGGAGGAAGGGAACTGCCCGCCGGCTGCAATGGAAGCAGCTGCTCCAGCGGCGGGCCTCCAGCCCTGCAGCCTCCTGCACCAGGGAAGGCCACTGTCCTTTGGGCAGATACTGCCCCATTAAGCCCCCAGGCCCCCCCCCCCAAAGGCTTGGGAATGTCTGCTGAGAGGTGTTCACCTCCAAGTGACTTGGATTCCCTTGTCACCTCCATCCAGGTGTCAGCTGTGCCTACTGTGCTGGCCATCAAGAATGGGGATGTGGTGGACAAGTTTGTAGGCATCAAAGATGAGGACCAGCTGGAGGCCTTCCTCAAGAAGCTGATCGGCTGACGAGCAGGGAAGCGTCCTGAGCACCCTTGCCCGCCTGGACGCCCGTCCTGGGGGGAGCCCAGGAGAACGCAGCCCTCCCCTCCCCGCACCCCTGTGTCCACCCCGTGGGCCCCTGCTTTGGAGACCAGCCTCCAGACACGGAGCCACCAATGCTGCCCACCTGCCCACTGCCAGGGTGACCGTCAGAGGAGTGGTGACCGTCAGGGGAGGGGACATTGTGTTCCCACCCACTCCTTCTCTCTGCTCCCTCTAGGGCCAGTCGCTGTTCTCCCGAGATGCTAGAGAATGCCCGGGGCCAGCCTGCAGAGGACTGTCCAGACGGCAGCTGGTCCCCATCGCCTTGGTCCCTCTGATCTGCAACCCCCGTCTCATCTGCCTCCTGCATTTTTCTTTCCTGCCGCTGTTTTGTAAAAGAAAAAGGAGAAAACAAGGAGCCGAGCAGTGGGAGTGATAGAGGATTCTCTCATTTCTTGTAGATCTGTAATAAAGAACTTTATGTGGTCCCTTCTACCTCCTGCTGGGAAGAACAGACCCTGGGCCCCACACTGAACCCCGCAGCCACCCTGTCCCTGCCTCCCAGAGAGCCGCCCTTCTCCCATCCTTCCCTCCCAGGCACCAGGGCACTGTCTGCAGGAGCCCTGGAGGCCCTTGACCGGAAGGCTCCAGGTGCACCCGCCCTCACTGTCCACAGCCCCTGGCTCTCAGCAGAAGACTGCACTGTGAACAAATCAGACCAATAAAACCAGGGTTTGCACTGAGGGCAGCTTCCGTTCTGTCTGAGCTGTGAGCACTTGGGATCCAGGCTCAACCTCTGTCCCTGTTTGCTCCTCTGACTCTCCACTACCCTGTGCTCTGACCAGTCCCTCCATATACTGGTACTCTCTGTCCTGGAGACATCTTCACACTCTTGGGGCCAAAGGTATTGCCTCTGTGACCCAGACTAGGACTGGGTTCATGGGCTGCAGACCAGGATTTCCATCCAGACATTGATGCCTCTGAAACGTGAACTCTGGGGCCCCAGCGAGACCTCCCACACCTGCTGGCTCCCGGCTGCTCCTACAGATGCTCAACCTTGAGAGGCTCAGCCTCCCTTCCGTGTGTTCTCACAGGAAATCAAGCCCTGGACCAGACTTCACTCCCGGTCCTGCTCCCCCTGGCCATAGCAGCTACCTGGGCTCTGCTTCCCTACTAGAGCCAGCCTGCCACCTGGTCCCATTGCCTGGAAGAGGTCTTCAGTGATAGGTGGCAGGAGTGTCCTGACACCCTGCCCCTGGCCCAGGATGAGTGTCCACTGGTGGTGCGTTCTTGGTGGCACAGCTGTTTTCACTAGAACCGCTGAGAAAGCCAGATGTGGTGGCGTACCTGCAGGCCTAGCAATTCTGGGGGCTGCAGTAGCGGGATTGCCATAGTACCCCGAGATCCTGCTACCACAGCAGTGGCCTGCTTCCCTGGCCTAGGTAACAGCAAGACCCTCTCTGAACAAAGCACTCCCAAGAGACAGGACCACCCAGGGGTGCCTCAGGAAGGCCATAGCGGAGCAGGAGAGGGGCCGGCTGATGAGGGATGATGGCTTTAAAGTCCTCAGGTTCAAGACCCATCAAAGCACAGGCCTGTTCCCTCAAAGCTGCCCCACCCAAAGAACATTAGGGTCTTGTTCCCACATTCCACAGGATACCTGCTAAGAGGTTACACAGCATGTCCCAGGTCATAAGGCCTGTGAGTGGCTGGCTGGCCCCCAGGCCAGGGCACTGCCCTCCTTAGTCCTCTGTAATAAAGTACAAGATCTCGACCTCCTGGTGAGCCAACAGGGCCGGCAGTGTCTGCTCATTCACACAAAAGGCCGAAGCGGGCAGGGGTTGAGCAAGAGGACATTCATGGGTGAGGGGTGGGGCCAGAGCTGGGCCCAGCCCTTCCACTGCACCGCTGTTCCTTAAAAGGTGCCCTTGGCTGAGCACTTGCTACACACATTACCTCATTCAATTCCACTCTTGTGAGGCAAGTATTATTTAGTGGAGAAACCTTCAGCGAAATTGACTTGCCCAAGGTCACATCTAAAATGTGACCTTGCCTAATAGGAACCCAGGTGGGAGTCTGGCCTCTCCCCCTAGGTGGGTGTGAAGAGCTGTCAGAGGCTTGGAGCCAAAGGCAGGGCCTCTGCCACCCCAGCCGTCCCTCAGAAGGTGCTTGGCCAAGCGAACTGAGCCTGCGGCCATGGCTGGGCATTCCAAGTTGGCAGTCTCTGCCCGGGAGGCTGTTGGCCATGAGTCACTGGCTGTGAGCACAGAATCCTCAGGGTGATCCTGTCTCACTAATTCCAAAGCTCTGACCTCACCAGGGATGCCGCTGGCGCTGCGAAGGCAGCCCCCAGTGGCCCTCCGTGTCTCAGTTTTAGGGCCGTGGAACAGGTGGGCAGTACAGCCACAGGCTGGAGCAGAGAGAGCCTTTAGCCACCAGGTTGAGGAGCTTGGGGAGGGGACAAGGGCTCAGGCTCCTCTCAGCCTCGAGACTCCCCGGTGTGGCTTCCTGCTTTAATTCTGGTGCCCAGCGTATCCAGCTGGTCTGGAGGAGGCTTGAGCTCCTTCACCAGCTCTAAGCTTCTGCCCCCACCTCTGCCCTGCCAGGCAGGACAGACACCTCCTGGCTCACAGAGGGACAGCCATGGAGTGGCCAAGATACGTTCCATGAGCTGAGCACCTCTTGGAAGCATTAGAATGCACGGTGAGCACTGACACAGTCCTTCTAAAACGTGCCAAACACGGGAGAGAATCTGTCTGCAAGGAATGTGTGTGTGTGTGTGTGTGTGTGTGTGTGTGTGTGTGGTGCTGGGGATTGGCCCCAGGGCCTTGTGCGTGCCAGGCAGGCACTCTGCCAACTGAGCTTTGTCCCCAGCCCCCTGCAAGGAATTTAAGCTTTACGGACCCCAGAGCAAGAAGGGGCAGCAGGTAGATCCCGAGCTATTCTCTGGGCAGTGTGAAGGGACCCGAGGGGCTATCCAGCCTCCCTTGAAGGCACGGAGAAGGGGGACCTGCCAATTTAGCACCTTCCTATAGGGCTGGAATCTGAACCCAAGGGCCCTGACTTCGGCCACAGCAAAACGACAATAAGACACCACCCTCTCTCCCCTCCGCAGGAGAGGCGAGCGTGGGGGACACTGTCTCTGTGCAGGGTAGACTCTGGGTCCAGGACCTATCAGGTGGAGAGGATGTTGGTGCTGTGACCCTGCCCTTCCCAGCACTCCCTGCCCCGGCAAAGGGTCTGGGTCTAGGCCAGCTCGACCCCCACCCTGGCCACCTGGGAAAGCTCTTCCAGAAAGTGAAGGCAGTCCTGGCGGGCTGCGGAAATCCCTCAGTGCGCCCTGGGCTGGGAGGGCCTCGAAACAATGCCGGGCCAAGTCCTTAGTGCGCAGGATGCCATTGGCAAGCAAGGCTTCCAGGCGTGTTCCTCCCCACTGCCTGGAACACCAGCTGCAGGGTGACCCTGAGCCCTGCCAGGGCTGGGGTCTGCGGCTCCACAGGAAATCTGGGCCACTCCTGTTCCAAGGAGCCTCGCCTCTCCAGCCACCTCCTGGCAGCCCTCTGGGGGCCAGGGACCACACTGGCCACTCCACAACAGCAGGAGGGCAGGAAGACTCAGATGGGGTTCAGATACTGCCGTCCACCTGCAGGTTGTGGGACCTGTCGCCTTACTTGGGCATTCTGAGGCTCAACTCCGCAGCAGTAGAATGTGAACCTGCTGCCGAATGCACGCACCTGTGTCATGCAGAAAAGACAGAGACTGATGTCACCATTTTACAGAGGAGGAAAACGGAGGCTCAGAGAGCCAAAGTCACTAGGCAGGGGCAGGTGTCAGAGCTCACATATTTGACTCCAAAGTCTAACTAGACTTCTGTGTCCCCTGAGCACCAGCTGGGGCTGGTGAGTCAGTGCCAGTGAGGTCCTGGGGAGGATTAAGTGGCACCGCGGCACCTCGTGGGCAAGCGGGAGCTGCTTGGCTTCCCTGGCTCTTCCTCTGCTCAGCGCCCAGGATGGGAGGGACAAGCCCTGAACCAGGCTGGGACCTTACAGCAGCCTGTGTCCCAGCCCTGAGTCCTGCCACTGCCCACTGCTGCCCTGGGGAGTGGGAGGTGATGACCTCACCCGTGGAGAATGCCCACTGCCGTTCTCGTGAATCCTCTGTGCTGCTGCCTCCTGGCCACTTCTGCCCACCCTCCTGTGGCAGCGGGGGGGAAGCCTCTCTCTGGGGTTGGGACACCCCAGCCCAGCCACATTGTTGGTTACTAACTGGGGGGTGGGGAGTTGGTTACCACTGAGCCACATCCTGCATCGGGGTGAGCTTAGTCAAGGAGCGGTCTCCTGTCTGCTGCCTTCCTTGACCCCACACAGGGAGGGACCCAGCATGGATCCCTTTGTGTCCAGGGGCTCCCTCCCCCTTCTCTGACCTCCCACACCCATCTGAGGTAGGGATTGCTGTTCCCATTTCGCGTATGAAGAGACCGAGGCTCAGAGAAGTAAAGACATGTCCAGGGCCACATCCCGGGAATGGACCCTGGGTGGCCTGACCCAGTCCCCTGCTCCACCCACTCTACCACACTGCGGCCCCAGGAGGGTCAAAACCCTCTGCTCATGCCAGGAGTGGGGACCCCCTAACCCCCAGAAGGAGGCAGGAGATATCCTTTGTTCAGCATCCATTCCTAAGGCCAGAATGTTCTCCAGTCCACACGCGGCATCTTGGCCACAGTGTCTGCAAGTGCCTCTCTGGGCCTCAGGTGCTGGATGTAAGAGGAGGACACAGCTCCCCCAAGGAGTGCCCTGGGGGTGGATGCTGGTGGCTGGCTTTGAAGGGGCTTTGGAGTCACAATCACCTGATTCCAGTGGAGTCCTCTCCCTCACCAGCTGAGCCTCAGGGTTTTGGGTTTTGCTTTGGTACCAGGCAGTGAGCCCGCGGTGTTTACCTGTGGAGCCGCATCTCCAGCCCTTTTTTATATTGAGCCTTAGTTTTCTTTAACTCTGAAATAGGAGGAGAGTACTCTTCTCCAGGAGAGAGTCTGACAAGAGATAGTCAGTGTATTGTCACAGCGTAATGTCAATCGTGTATGTGTGTGTGTGTGTGTGAGAGAGAGAGAGAGAGAGAGAGAGAGAGAGTATGTGAGTGTGGTGTGTGGTACGGGGTGGAATCCAGGGCCTGCACTGACTACATCCCCTGTCCCCAGCTTTCTGTCCCTGCCGGGGCTCGACATGTGGGTTCACTGCCAACACGGTACTACAGACCGGAGCTCAAGCCGCAGAAATTCACCTTTTCCAAGTTCTGGAGGCGAAATCAGCAGGGCTGGCTCCTCCCGAGGCCTCTGTCCTTGGCTGCGAGGTGGCCCTTCCTGAGTCCTCCCAGGGCTTAACATCCCGCATGTCGTCGTCGTCGTCTTCTTTTTTTTTTTTTTTTGGTACCAGGGTTTGAACCCAAGGGCACTTGACCGTGGAAGCCACGTCCCCAGCCCTTTTTATTTTTTTATTTAGAGACAAAGTTTCACTAAGTTGCTTAGGACCTCAGTTGCTGAGGCTGACTTTGAACTCAGGATCCTCCTACCTCAGCCTCCCAAGCCTCTGGGCTCACAGGCTGGCGCCCCCATGCCCGGTCTCTTTTTATGTCCACATTTCCTCTTATAAGGACACCCTAGTGGCCTCATTTGAACAAAATCACTTCTTTAAAGGGCCTGTCTCCAAATAGCCCCATTCTGAGGGGCTGGGGTAGGAGCTCCAACATGCCTGTTCTCTGGGGGGACTCAGGGCCGCTCAGAGCAGCCCTCACTGTCATGCTGTCACCCAGGGGCGCCAGCTCTCCAGGGCATTAACTTCTTGAATGCCAGGGAAGCTGAGGAGGTCAGCCCTGAGGATCAGTTCCATTTCCACGAGGAAGGAAAGGCCTGCAGGGCTCGGGCGGACCCAGGGCACAGGCCGGAAAGGGGCAGAGCAGGATTCAAATCCAACGTGCATATGAGGCGCCACCCCGGGTCCCCGCTTCTCTCAACACCAACCCCACGCCCCCACGCACATCTCACATTCTCACATGCTGTTTCCACTTCTCAGCCCAGGGAAGTCACTCAGCTGGGTCACATCGTTAACCTTGGCCCCTCGGTGGAATACTTAGGGTTTTCTCAGTTAATTACTTTTCCATTATAAACGAGGTTGGAACAAACATGTTTGGGCATGGAGCTTATTTCTTCTTTTAGATTTTATAGAAGTGGGATTTCCAGGGCAGAGGGAACTAACTTGTCATTGTCCTTAAAGCAAGGAAGGAGTGTCCCAGGCTGAAACCTGAGCTGGCTCCAGCTGTACCTCCCACCTGCCATTTACTTTGGGGGAGGGCAGGCTGAGCGGCGGGAATGTCCTCAGAGGTGGCTCTGCCGGCCCCACCTCCAGCCCTGGCTTTGTCCCCTCCACCTTTGCCTTCAAAAGTTCCAAACCCCAAATTCTGGTGTTCCCGAGACCTCCCAAGTCCAAAGTAAGAAACTGGTTCAGGTTTAGGTCTGGGTGGGATCTGAGAATGTGCACCTTCCAGGCCACAGCCCTGACTGGGACCCTGAGGAAGGGCAGCCCTCTGCCCCTGCCCGCCACCCTCCTGCATGTCTCCCTGAGCACCTTCCATGTCCCCACCCTTCCAGAGGGCGGGCGCCAAGGAGGGACACAGCAGTCTGCAAGGTGGATGAACGCGTGAGGCCACTCCCTTGCCAAGGAGCTGCTCTGCCAGGTCCCTCTCCTCACTGAGGCAGCTTGGCAGGACCCAGCACCTCTGCCACTTCCCGGGTGACTTTGGGCACCACACTGTGTCTGAGCCCCAGGTCCTCTTCCCCAGCGAAACAGAAGGACAAGGGGTCTCCATACCATATCCCACATCAGCAGTTCCCACCTCCCAGGATCCCTATGGTGCTGGGATGGGAAAGGGAGCCACCAAGTCTCACCAGGAGGCCACAGTGGAAGTCCAGAGAGTAGGGCCCCGCCTGGGGTCTCCAGCAAGCCAAAGGAGAGAACCCAGAGGCGGCCTGAGTTCCCACTTGGAGTCTTGGGGTTGCTCTTAAATGAAGTTATCTGGGAAGTCCAGGGAGAGAGAAATTTCCCAAGGGAAGGCCTAGTACCTCAGGGAGTCCCTGTCCCTGCCAGGTCCCCAGACCCAGCTCAGGCCCTCTGTTCTGTGCTTGCACCGGCTGGGTACTCCATGCAGCCTGGGAATGACTTTAGAGTGGCCTGGCCACATGTGGGGACTGGCTACACAGTGCCTCAGTGTTTACCCAGGACTCAGCCCCGCCACCCTCAGGGCTGCAACTCTCAGGCCTCCTCCTGAGCAAAGGGAAGGGAGCAGAGGCTCTGCTGGGCCAGGCCCAGGCCCTCCCTGCCCAGCCCAGCCCCCTGTGGGCTGTGGGGAACAGGCAGAGGCCATCTTCCTGGACAGTGGCCCAGGAGGATGTGGCAGGGGGCAGCAGCCGGGCGGCTGAGGCCAGGGCAGCCTGGGAAGTCCGTGCTGGAGCTGTTGTTTGTACCGCGGGCCCTGGGCCACCCCCACCCACTCAGGCGGCTTGGCCTCCAGGCCCCTCTCCAGGGGCTGTGTTTCCCATAACTCTGCTCCCCGGTCATGAACCTCGGGGCAGGAAGGCCCTCAGAGACCAGCTCCCACTCCACAGTGGACAGAAGAAGCCCAGGCCCAGGGAGCGAACAGGCCTAAGGCCAGCTGGTGAGTGGCTGGGTCAGGAGGGGGCCCTGGAAACCCTGGTTAATCCCTCCTTCCCCATGCAGTCCATGAACTTGACCATGGACCCTGTGTCCACTGGTTCCTCCTTCGCACTGGGAGCTCCAGCAGACGGAGAAGGGCCTTTGTTCTATTCCTAGTGTTGGGCAGAGGACCTGGCAAAGGAGCAGGCCCAGGGCAGCTCTGGTGAATGGAGCTCCTACTCCAGTCCTGTGGCCTTCTAATGCTCCTGTCCCCACCCCTTTGTGCCCTGAGTGTTTGGGGAGGTCAGAAAAGGCATGATTTTCTTTGAGTCTCCTGGGCCTTCAGGCAGGACAGCATGGTCTCCTGGTCTCATGATCTCAGAAAAGCGCTTGGGAATAATGGGACCTGCCCAGAAGAGGAGAGAGGGGAGGTCCTCAGAGCTAAAACTGGAATTTGATCTAGGATGACCCATTGCATTTTGCCCGAAAAGAAGGATTCCTGGTGTAGGGACCTTTGGTGCTAAAGGAAGTACCCAGGCTGGGGATGTGGCTCAGTAATAGAGCCCTTGTCTAGCATGTAGAAGGCCCCGGGTTCCATCCCCCAGCATCACAGAAACAAAACTAAAAACAAGAGGTGGGCTGGGGCTGGGCACGGTGGCAAAGCCCTGTAATCCCAGTGGCTTGGGAGGCTGAGGCAGGGGGATCGCAAGTTCAAAGCCAGCCTCAGCAAAAAAGTGAGGCACTAAGCCACTCAGTGAGACCCTGTCTCTAAATAAAATACAAAATAGGGCTGGGGATGTGGCTCAGTGGTCGATGGCCCCTGAGTTCAATTAAAAAAAAAAAAAAAAAAAGAGGTGGGCTGGGAGTGAGCTCAGCTAGAGTGTTTGCCTAGCCCGTGGGAGGCTCTGGGTTCCTTCTGCAGCCCTGGAAAAAAAAAAAAGAGGCAGAGCTGCTGGCTCCACCTCCTATTGTGTAACTGTGGATAAGCTGCTTCTCTCCTGACACCTCAAAGGCTTATCTGGAAAAGAGTCAATATCTACCCTCTGACCCTCCTGGTTGCCATGAAGCTCTGGGAAGCTATGGAGGAAAAGTCAGAATGTGCTATGTCCCAGGAGATGTGAGGGCTGGTGGCCATCCCAGTGAAGGACTTCCTCTTACCCCCCACTCCCACTTCCTGCAATTCATTGACTCACTGGCAGACACTGGCTCAGCACCTAGGATATGGGGGAAATGGGAAATGCTGGGTTGGAAAAGGAAGAGCTCAGCCCTCCTGGAATTCACAGCACAGGCACGGGCGATTAGAGTACAGTAAGAAGAATCTGTTCAACACAAGTTTTTCATGAGCAGCTACTATATGCCAAACACTTGACTGAAGTATTTTACAAACATTAACTCGTTCGATATTCATACAGCCTGTGTACTGAGCTGAGGGTTGACATTTATCCTGAAGGTGGCTGAGAGGGTGTAGTGGAGGTAGCAGAGGGGCAGTTGGACAGCCCTGGGTTTTTATGGATCTAGGCTGTAAGGAGAGCTGGGAGGAGAGAGGAGGCAAGGGAACCTGGTAGCTGCCTCCTGATGGATTCCTCTTATGATTTAAGTCTTGCCAGACCAAGAGGGGTCCAGTTAACCCACACTTCTGATGGATCAAGGTTAATGTTTAGCGAGGACCTGGGCACAGCCCGAGGTTGGGGACTTCAAAAGTGCCAGTTATAAAAAGGCGCCCCTTGAAGGGAAGACTCGGTTGGGGCTGGCTCACCACCCGACCGACCCTGAAGCTAGGTAACTGAGTGCTCCAAAGGCCCTTCAAGCCCCCCTACTCCAGCTACCTAGCGAGGACCTGCGGCCAGGGATAGAGTGAGCGGTAGACACGCGCACAGTCGCCAGGCGAGTAGGTGTCCTAGCCGGGCCTGCGGAAGGCCAGGCCGGATTTCTGCAAGTTGAGTCCTTGTAGGGCGGGGCCCGAAGCGGGTCTCAGTTTGGGCAGGGGCGGTCCGGAGAAGCCCGGCCTGGCGGAGAAGTCTGTCCCGGAGGTGGGGCGGGGC
>NW_025999853.1:1875187-1887595 GCF_001458135.2 Marmota marmota marmota
AGCTGCTGTCGTCACGTGTGCCTTCCCGCCGGCCCGGGGCACCTTTCCAGGGCCGCCCCGCACCCGCCTTCCTGCCGGGAAGTGCTGCCCCGCCCGCCGCCCGCTGGGTCCCCGCGCACCTGCGTCTGTCACATCCCAGCGCGGGAATCAGGCCCGCGCAGTGGGCTGGGTGGACTTGTCGGACCAGAAAGTGGGGATCTGGGGTACCCAAACCTGGGGTGGCCGCTGGGTGGGAACACCAGCCTCTGAGGACGGCCGACCTGCCGGACGCCTGCCAAGTGCTGGGCATTGAACTCGCCTTGTAAAAAAAGAATCTGCTGGAGCAGGAGGATCGCGAGTTCAAAGCCAGCCTCTGCAACAGCGCGGCGCTGAGCAGCTCAGGGAGACCCTGTCTCCAAATAAACTACAAAATAACGGGAGGAGGCTCAGGGGTCGGTTCCTGAGTTCAATGCCCGGTCCGAAAAAGAATCTGCGTGTTCCAAGCCGCGTAGTGAGGCCAGCTCTGGAGCGGTGTGGCCGGGTCTGACTCCCTGCGTTGCTTGCGGCTTTGTGAGCAACTAGTGCAGATTCTCTGTGCTTCAGTTTCCTCACCTGTAAAAGGGGGTCTTAACGGTTCATTCAGTGTGAGCGTTAGATGTGTTAATAGAAGTCTGGGCTTGCCCTTGATGAGCCCTCGATGAATGGTGGAAATAGTTGACCCTGAAGGGCCATGTCCCCAAAGGGGCAGCGAGGAGACCCAAATCTCTGTGTCTGTGACTCTGAGGGCACCCTTAGCTACCTGGTCTTATTTGCTGGCGTTAGGGGGCACAGGTGCAGCTCCTAAAACGAACTTTGTACATCTTTTCCACATTTCAGCAAATCCTGATTTGGGCCAAAAAGAATAATGGGCTAGGATGTCTAACAGCTATTTAGCAATCTCCCTATTTAGCAAAAGAAAGCCCCCAGACTGGGAGCCTTGGCCAGGGGATAGAAATCAGGTAAAATTAATGAGTTTATTTTTTTATATATAACATTTTTTTTTAGTTGTTCATAAAATGAAGTTGTACCTTCATTTTATTTTTATGTGCTGCTGAGGATCAACCCAGTACCTCATGCATGCTAGGCGAGCGCTCTTCCAGCGCCCCAGCCCCAGCCCACAAGTTTGAAAATTTAGAATTACTATGTTTGAATGTGCATGGTACTGACATTATATTCACTAAATATACTCCAGACATAGGGCATAGAAAGCAGCACAATGACTCTAAGATTCCCACCACACACACACTGAGGACTGAACCTGGGGGGCTCTACCACTGAGCTACATCACGAACCTTATTAATTTTTTTTTTTGCGGGGGGAGTATCAGGGGTTGAACTTGTGGGCACTCGGCCACTGACCACATCCCTAGCCCTATTTTATTTAGAGATAAGGTCTCACTGCCTAGTGTCTCACTGTTACGGAGGCTGGCTTTGAACTCTCGATCCTCCACCTTCAGCCTCCCAAACCACTGGGATTATAGGCGTGGACCACTGCACCCAGCTTATTTTTAATTTTGATGTAGGGTCCCCCTAAGTTGCTGAAGCGGGCCTGAAACTTGGGATCTTCCTGCCTCGGCCTCCCTGGTTAATGTTCACTTTTTTGTGTTTTGATTCTGGGGATTGAACCCAGGGTCATGTGCATGCGAGCTATATCCCCAGCCCTAATGTTCACTTTTAAAATATATAAATATATAAAATATATAAATGTATGTGTTAAAATGTGAGCTGATCAAAAAGAAAGTCTGTGAAAGGTTTGTACACACCTCCCATGGCTACCCTAGGCCAGGCAGGATGAGGAACCAAGTGCCTCTCTCCTTCCAGTCTTGGTGGGAGGGGAGGGTGCCCAGAGGGGCCATCCGAGGCCCTGGCAGCCCGCCTGCAGCACACACATGCCTCCATGCCAGGTTGCCCCTAGACTCCAGGTCCCCTGGGTTATTACAGCCTGACTTCTCACCACCCGCCCAGCCCCAGGCAGCATCCCCAACACAGAGCCTGAGGAATTTTCTAAAGATAAAGCCCACTTCCTGTCTCTTTCCCCAGTTAGCCTCCCATGGCTCCCCCCGCCTGCAGGAGAAAGACCCTGCTCTTCCCAGGGTGCTCTGAGTGTTCCCGAGCCATCTGCGGTTGCCTGGATATTCGGTTGGTAAATATTTAATGCACAGGATTCCACACCAAAACCCTCAGGCTCAGCACTGGGGTAAAGCCCAGCAGGCCTGGTTCATCCCATGGAATTTCCGGTGGGGGGGGATTAAATACATAAGTGTAAATTTAAGAAGAAGAAAAGTGCTACGAAGGGCCCAGCAGCCTCCTCTAGAGCTCTGCCTGGCCATTCCCGTCATCTTAGGTGCCCGAGGTGTTGTGGTTCCTCGGCTCTTATCACAGGGGACTGTGATTTATAAGCCTGTCCCCCATGTTTGAGCTCCTCGAGGAAAGAGGCCGACTCTGGTGACCTGGGACGATTCAGCTTTCAGTCCCTTGTTCATTCACTCATTTTCATTCATCCATAAATCAGAGGGGCCAGGGTCCCCTTCATCTGCCAAACCCTGATACGGAGTAGTAGATTAAGAGGGTGAGCGCTGGGCTGGGGACGTGGCTCAAGCGGTAGCGCGCTCGCCTGGCATGCGTGCGGCCAGGGTTCGATCCTCAGCACCACATACACATACAAATAAAGATGTTGTGTCCGCCCAAAACTAAAAAATAAATATTAAAATTCTCTCTCTGTCTGTCCCTCTCTCTCTTAAAAAAAAAATAAAAAATAAAAGAGGGTGAGAGCTGTGCTGCAGCCACTAACAAGACCCCACCAGGTGACAGTTGGACAGGCCTCCTAGGTGTCAGAGTGGGAGAAAAGGAATTTGAGGAAAGAGGCTAGAGCCAGTGCAGCTGCCGGGTGGGTCACCTGGGTGTATGGCCAGGTGTGTGGCAAGCGGCTGAGGAAGGGTGAGCTGCAGCCTGGTGGTCAGGGCCTCTGGCCGGCTCCGTTTCCTGCTGGTGGACAGAGGGCCGGATGCATGATCTAAGGCAGCCGTGCCACTTCAAGGTTTTGTGACTGTGACTGGGAGTAAGAAATACATCACATCACAACCTGGCACAAGGCTTAAAATTGAAACAAAAGTTTCACGAGATAATTGATAGTTTATTCTTTTTTTTTTTTAACCTTTGTATCATTTATTTATTTATACGTGGTGCTGAGGATCGAACCCAGGGCCTCACACATGCTAGGCAAGTGCTCCACCACTGAGCCACAGCCTTAGACCAGATAGTTTATTCTTACCCCAGAATGCACTCTCATCTCTTTTCTATTTTATCATTATCATCACTACTAAATTCTGATTTATTCAATTTAAGTACTAACTTAAATAATTTCAAGATCACTGGTGGTTCATGAAAGCATTATCTACATCAGTTTGAGGCCAGCCTCGGAGACTTAGCAAGGCCCTGATTCAAAATAAAAAATAAAAAGAACTGGGAATGTGGCTCAGTGGTAAGCACCCTGGCTTCAGTTTCCTGGTAGAAAAAGAAAAGCATTGACCCCAGTGTCTTTCCAGCCTTGAGCCTGTCTGCCTAGCAGGGACTGTGGGAAGAAGAAACTGGATTGGGTGCTTAGCCCGGCCTGGGAGCTGGGAGGCCTGCACCTTGGCTGTGCTTCTGCCACCCTCCTCTCAGGGACCTGCTGAAGTCCCTGCCCTATGTGGGCTACAAACAAGAGTGTGGGGGCAGAGGTGTCTTGCGGCCCCTCCCCTCTGAGTCTGTGCAGCCCTGGCCTCCCTTGTGTATGTGTGGGTGGGGACAGTCCCTCGATACCTGGAAGTCTGACAGGAGGAAGGTAAAACCTGTGGGAACCTGTTTTCTCCCAGGAAATCGCTGCTTCCTTAGGACGGTGGCTTCTGGAGACACTGGATATGGGCTGAAATCCAGGCGGAGGTGCCCTCCCTGCCGGAGCCGTCCTGTCCAGGGCCATGGACTCTGCCTTCCCTGGACCATGGACTCTGCCCTGGTGGTGGGATTTCCCTTGGGTGGGGCTCCCCCTCCACCTGGACCCTCAACTGGGCAGCTTGGCAGGTGGGAGCTGAGAGCCCCTTCAGCAGCGGGGCTCACTCAGCCTTCTCCTCTGGGCAGTGAGAGCAAATCATCAAACGGGGACTCCGCAGCTCCCAGGGCTGTGGCCGGGAAGTGGCAGGCTCTTGGTACTGAGTATCACATGCAGATATCACTGTGGCGCCCTGGAGAGCAAGAAGTCTCCCTGTGTCTGGCGCGGTGCAGGATTGATCCCCGAGTCCTCGCGGGGACCCTGTAAGCACATGTGCTCATTGTCTGGTTTCATAGGAAGGACACTGAGGTTCAGAGAGTGAAAAGACTTTCAGGGGTCCTAGAGCCAGAGGAGAGGGACTCACCCCAGGTCTCCTTGGCCACAGCGCCCCGACTGTCCCTCGCATGGCGCTTGGCCGCACACACCCCTCCTGGGGACACCGCCTTTCCTCAGATCCTGACTGATGAGGTGTTTCAGCGCTGAGTGGCTCTGACTGCCGCCCGCTTGTCCTTCCGAGACCCTCTCGGGTCAGTGTGGGCTCTCAGGTTTCCGACCTGGGAAATGGACTCCGAGTAATGAATAAAGTGCAGACGGAGGTATTGATTGAAATTCCACCGGCTGAACCGCGGGAAGGGAGGAAGGGCGGGACGCAGGGCAGGGCGTCCAGAGAGCAGCCAGGGACCCATCTGCCCCAGAAGGGTGGCTTCCGGGCCTTTGGCTCTTGGTCCTGAAGGAGATGCTCAGGGTGAGGAGGCCTGTGCTCAGGCTTGGGAGCCACAGCGACAGGTTCGAACCCAGCCCACCACTTCCTCTTCACTGGCCAAGTCACTCCACTGCTGTCCCTCTCTGAGTGCTGGGGACACAGGTCTGTCTCTGGATGGGAGGGGAGGACCTGTGATTGGCAGGGATGGCATAACAAAACGGAAGGCGGGAGGGTGACCCCTGCTCTCCCCACAAGGCCAAGGCCATGGCTTAGGAGGGGGATCCTTGAGAGGGCTATGTCTTAAGGGTGGAGCCCTCCCAAGTGGATCAGGGCCCTTAAAAAAGGCCTCACAGCCTCCCCCAGCCCTCCTGCCATGGGTGGCCTCACCAGGCCCAGGGTCTGCTGGCACCTTGATCTTGGAGTCCAGCCTCGAGTGTGACCTGTGAGAAACAGACGTTTGTCATCTGCCACCACCCAGCCTGCAGTCATGTGTCAGAGCCGCCTCAGAACAAAGACAGGCCCACGGGAAGGGGTTGCCTGGATCAGAAAAGGGGGGAGAGAGGCTGAGGAGCAGAGCAGAGGCCCCCCGCCCCGGGAAGCTCCCGCTGGCCCTGGTCCGGCCTTCATGGAGACTAATTTCTCTTTCCCACCTCCTTTGTCCCTTCCTTCCTCGTCCCTCCGTCCCTCAAACATTAATTGAGAGCTCACTGCTGACCCTGGGAGCCGGAGTCAGGACCCAGCTTGGGGAAACTCATCTGGTCCAGACCAGCAAGCGCTAGTCCCCGCCCAGGCCGGCCAGAGCAGGCACTGCGCATCCCCACTGCCTTCCCTCCGCTGGGCTCAGCCTTGAGACCCTGCTCTCCACGGAGCGCCAGACGCCAGGGCTCATCACCGGGGTTGGTCCAAATATGGAAACGCTTTGCTGTGCCGGGCCAAGCACAGGCCTCTTGCCATAACAATTCATCAACATTTAAAAACAGCAAATTTCCTCCAAGCCTACTCCAAGGAAACTCCTCCTCCTCATGGTAACACCACTGGGCCTTCGACTCTGCCTGGTGGGTAGTTGAGTCACTGTGGTTGGGAGTCTGAGCAGTCTCTGCGGACAAAGGGGCTACATCCGAGCCCCACCCCAGCACAGCATCTTGCTGAGACTCGGGTTTGGGATGAATTTTCTGTGATCGCTGCCACAAATTACAACAAACTTAGAGACTTAAAATAGGCCAGGGGCGGTGACGCACGCCTGTAATCCCAGCGGCTCAGGAGGCTGAGGCAGGAGGATCGTGAGTTCAAAGCCAGCTTCAGCAAAAGCGAGGGGGCTAAGCAACTCAGTGAGACCCTGTCCTTAAATAAATACAAAATAGGGCTGGGGGCATGGTTCAGAGGTCGAGGGCCCCTGAGTTCAATCCCTGGTACACCGCCAAAAAGAGGATAAGACGTTATCTTGCAATGCTGGACGTCAGAAGTCCCAAGTGAAGCTCACATGGCATCAGCACGTGTCAACAGGGCCCTGTTTTCGCAGCCTTGGCTTCCATGGTCACCTCTCCGACTCTCTGACCCTCCACCTCCCTCGTAAGATGGTCTTGCTGGCTATGGCAGGTCCACCCGGGTTATCCAGGATGACTGCTCCCTCTCAAGATCATATCAGAATCCTATCTGTAAACTTCCTCGTGCCATGTAAGGCAACGCCGGCCCCAGGGAGCACAGTGTGGGTGTCTTTGGAGTCCATTTTTCTATCTACCACAGGTTCTTTTTTTTTTTTAAATATTTATTTTTTAGTTTTCGGTGGACACAACATCTTTGTTTGTATGTGGTGCTGAGGATCGAACCCGGGCCGCCCGCATGCCAGGCGAGCGCGCTACCGCTTGAGCCACATCCCCAGCCCCACTACCACAGGTTCTTTAGCCATAAAATTGGGTTGTGGGTTTTTGTGGGGTTTTTGTTTGGTTTGGTTTGGTTTTTGGAGCCAGGATTGAACCCAGGGTGCTTTAGAATCTTTTAATTTTTAAAAAATATATATTTATTTTCTTTTTAGTTTTCAATGGATGCAATATCTTTATTTTTTATTTTTATGTGGTGCTGAGGATCGAACCCAGTGCCTCATGCATGCCAGGTGTGCACTTTCCCACGGAGCCACATCACCAGCCCTAGAACCTTTTAATTTTGAGACAGCGCCTCTAAATTGCCAAGTGTGGCCTTGAACTTGCCATCCTCCTGCCTCAGTCTCTTAAGTCGCTGGGATCACAGGTGTGCACCCCCCCACCCAGCAAGCTAAAACCGGGGTTTTGAGAACCTACTTCACGGACCTGCAGGGGAGATCATGGAAGGCGATTTGGATGAAACATTGAGCGCAGGGCCTGGCGCGGGACAGCATGTGACACTGTCATCTCATGTGAGACTCAGTGAGACCAGTTAGTGGACAGAGCCCAGTCTGGCCGCCTGCCCTCAGCCCTGCAGGCCGTCCCTCCCCTTCCTTACAGGTACCTCGTCTGCTCAGTGACAGGAGGGAAATCGCTCAAGCCTGTATCTGGGGTCCTTTCCAGCCCCCCGTCGGACCCCACCAACTAGTCTATAGAGAGGTCCCTATTCTGAGAGAGGAAGGGCCCCGTATGTGGGACCCGACTCCTGGGGGCTCCTTGCCGATGGCCCCTCTCCCTACTGACTTCAGCAGTAGCTCTGGGGGTGGGGCCCGCCTTGAGCTGGGATGGATGGAGCCTCCAGGAGACTCTAAGGCTCCCTGGGGCGTGAGGACCCTGGGTGGGGCACCAAGTGCCAGCTGGATAGGGGGGCAGTGTCAGTCCACAGGAGGTTGCTACGGCCCAGGGAGAGAGCTGCTTGCCCAAGGCCCCAGGGAGGAGGAAGAGCTGGGGACGGACCACCATCCACCTCCACCCAGGACACCTCCCTTCTCAGAGCCACCTGGACACAGGGCCCAGGGCCAGGGCCCTCCTCACCTGTCCTCTGTCATTCTGGGCAGGGCCCGGCATTCATCTGGCGTCTAGGGTCTGATAATGACTGACACTCCAGTGCAAATGGCTGAGCATGCTGCTCTTTGAAAGGGGACATTCCTGGTAACAAGAGAGAGGGTGCAACGCAGGACTTCCACACCTTGTCCCCCAGAGGACACGTGTGTGTTTCGGAGGGGGCCTGCATGTCCTGAGCGCAGGCGAGATGGCGTCATGGCACCAGCACAGGGCACTGCTGCCCAGAGCCGTCACTGCCCACGGGCAGCCAAACCTTCATCTGCGTGTCTGTACGGGCAGAGTCCCTCCCTCTGGGTTCCCATGCGAGGATCACAGCCTCCATCAGGTGGTCCTCTCCTCCCTGGACCACCCAGCAGACCAGGGGGCTGCTGAGAGCTCACCCAGCCACCCAGTCACCACGGTGACAAGTCAGGGAGGCCTGGGGAGGACCTTCTCCTCCTGAGGCAGCACCATTTGTGCACCTGCCTGGGGTCTAGTGCCTGGCAAGACCCTGCTTCGCAAGCCCTCCCTGATGGCCACCCAGCCCCACAGGAGGTGGCGGCAGGTCTGTGGAAAACTTGGGGCCAGGGATCGGGGCTAGGGTCTGGCCCTGGCTTTGCCACTGACTTGCTGTGTGACCTGGACAACTCTCTGTCCCTCTCTGGGCCTGGTGCCTTGCCTGGAAAACCAGAGTAAGACATAAGGATGTGAAAAGGCCCTTCCTCCCAGTGGACCTCCCAGCAGCCCTGTCCCTGGATGTGTCATGAATCACATCCGCTGGACCTGTGTCCTGCTGCAGGGCCCTCTGGGAGGTGTGCTTCTTTCTTCCCCCACATGACCCCAAGTCCTCCGAGGGCAGATGCTGCCTTCAGCCCTGTGGTCAGCACTGAGCTCTGCCCCTCCTCAGGGCCCACGGCTCGATTCGCGAAGACCCTCACCTGGCTCAGAGCAGCACTCCCCTTGCAAGTCTCAGTGAGGCAGTCCCCGGGTCTGGGCCCCCATCTCCGGACCCAGGAAGGGAAGCTTCAAGGAGGCCACAGACAAACGCTGTGGAACACGGGCCCCTCTTGAACCAGGTCCCCGCGACGAGCCCTCAGGCTCTGCCCCTGGCCTCAGGCACCTTCCAGCCCCATCTCCCTAAAGACTCCAGGACTTTGCTCATGCTGTTCCTTTGCCTCGGTGCTGTTCCCTGCCTTGCTCACAGGCTGCCTCCTGCAGGAAGCCTTCCCAAATGCCACCAAATGCAAACACAGACCCTGCCCCAGGCCTTCCACAGTCTATGGAGCCTTCCTCCAGATCTGTCAGGGTGTCCCTTGTTCCTAACCCGGGGCCTGCGCACCCGACGCTGGGGTGGAAATAGACAGACTGGAGAGAGAAGGGGTCCCAGCAGCGGGAGGCGCTTCCCAGAAGCTGCAGAGGACAAACAGCTGGTGGCCGGGGTGGCTGTGACTCACCCCAGGCCTGGAGGCTGGGGATGCTGCAGACGCTGAGTCAGGAGTCAGAGGCCTTCAGGAATTTTGATAAGGACAAGGCAAGCGCCCGAGTATTTCTAGAATGCAGAGGTTAGGGGTGGGGGAGCTGGAGCAGAACAAACCGCCCGATTATGTTCTTTATTTATTTATTTTGTGGATGCCCGGAGGAAATACGCACAGGTTTCAAAATCCAGAAGGTACAAAGGGGTCAGCTAAGGCCCTCCACCCGCCTGGTCCTGCACCTGGTCCCTCCTGGGGCGGCTGCTTACTCTTTTTCCTCCAAAATCCTCCTCCTGCCCTCTTTACTATTCAACACCAGCAGCCTGACTGCGCACAAACGTTTGTATGGGTTAGGAAATGGGATTAGTGCCCTATAAAAAAGCCCTGGGGACCAGATGAAGTGGCCCATGCCTGTAATCCCAGCAGATGGGGAGGCTGAGGCAGGAGGATCACGAGTTCAAAGCCAGCCTCAGCAGTGGCGAGGCACTGAGCAACTCAGTGAGACTCTGTAAATAAATTACAAAATAGGTCTGGGGGTATGGCTCCGTGGTCCAGTGACCCTGAATTCAATCCTCAGAACCCCTCCCCCCAAAAAAAAGACCTGGGGGAGCTGAGCTGTTTGTCCTTTCTGCTACAGGAGGACAGGAAAGGCACCATCTGTGAAGAACTGGCCTTGCCAGACACAACAGCTTCCAGAAGTATGAGCAACTAATTTCTATTGTTCATAAACCACCCAGCCTAGGGTATTGTGTTACAGCAGCCCAAACAAACCAAGCTGCGTGTCATAGTAGGACATCAGGAGCTGCCGCTTTTCTTTCTTTAACTGCATTTAAAGTTTTCAGATAAAAATATAGGGACTCGCCAGGTGTGGTGGCCCATGCCTGTCATCCCAGCTGCTTGGGAGGCTGAGGAAGGAGGATCACAAGCTCAAGGCCAGCCTCAGCAATTTAGCTTGGCTCTAAGCAACTTAACAAGACTCTGTCTCAAAAAAAAAGAGCTGGGGGAAAAAAAAATCAGGGATTACATTCAGGTTATTTTTGAATCATTTGAATTTCCAGTAAACTATAAGCTATTTTTTTTTTTATTTTTAGTATAAGCTTATCCCATATAATATTTGGGATATACCTAAACTAAAAAAAAAAAAATCATCGTTTATCTTTCAACAGATGACTTGTATTTTTATTGACTAAATCTGGCCCCTGTGTATATCACATGAGAACCTCCTATGGCTAAATCTTTAGGGGCTTTGGAAATCAGGTCCCTAGACTTGGTGGGCTCCTACCCCGTAGCACTCCCTAGTCTTATTTTTCTTTCTTTCTTTTTTTTTTTTTTTGGTGCTGGGGTGGACCTCGGGGCCTCACACATGCCAGGCAAGTGCTCCACCTCTGGGCCACTCTCCAGCCCCTGGCCTTATTCCTGATCTGTGCGGGCGGAGGGGGGGTACGGGGGTTTGGGCCCAGTTCTGGATTTCCCCTGGACCTCAATTACTGAGATAAGAAATGAAAGGCCCTCGGGGCTGGTGGTGCCTGCCTGTGACCCCAGCCCTTCAGGAGCTGGGCAGGAAGCTGGCAAGCCGGATGCCACCCTCGGCCACCCAGTGAGTCCCTACCTCAAACAACACGAAAAAGGGGGCTGGAGGGGGACCTAAGTGGGGTCATTGCTTGGCGTGTGCACAGCCCTGGGCCCCCTCCTCAGCACCACGAAAAATAAGAATTAAAAAGCCTTTGGAGTTGTCCAGCTCACTGACCTTGTTTGAGGCTCAGAGAGAGGGTCCCCTGTGGTCACACAGCAAGGCAGGGACAGAACTGGGGGTTCTGCAGCCTGGGCATTTGGAGCAAGTTCCCCTTGGAGAGGACACAGTGGGAGCCGTCTCCCAGCTGGGTTGCTTGGTGCTGGGTTGCTCAGTGCTGGGTACCTGGTGCTGGGTTGCTCTGTGCTGGGTTGCTCAGTGCTGGGTACCTGGTGCTGGGTTGCTCGGTGCTGGGTCTGAACTCCAAACAGCCCAGCCGATGGTGGTAATAATGACAGCTCCCACTGTCAACCATGCCGGGGGCTGTGTGTAACTTTTCCCTCCTGGACCTGTGAAGATAAGCCCGGCAGTCCCACATCTTGGAGCTGGACACCAAGGCTCAGAGGGGCAATCCATGTCATTATTTGTCAAGACCCTCCCTACCAGGAAGTGGCAGTGCTACGATTTTAACCCACATGAGTGTAACTCCAAGGCTCAAACCCTTCCCCTGGGTTACTAACCCCAATTAACATGTATGTGCCCATTTTTCAGACGAGAAAACCGAGTAGTGGTGACAAGCCCTCTCTGGGGCCACTTTAGCTTTACAAGAACTCAGAGCCGGGACACTCTGGTGCCTGTGGCCCAAAGATGAAGACAAAGCCTTGCTGGTGCCTGCTCACTTGACCTTCGATGCCCAGTGTCCACGGTGACTGGGTTTCTCCCAGATGTCTCTGCTGTCCCGGCATTCTCTTCAACCCCCTTCCCCTTTCCTGTCTCCGTCCCTCTACACTTTAATATTTGGGGTCAAGCTAAAGGAGCCTAGAAGAACTAATTCCAACCTCAGCTTAGTCATTTACTTGCTGTGTGACCTTGGGCAACTCACTTAACCTCCCTGGGTCTCACTTTGCTCAGCTGTCAAGTGGGAAAAGTTTTGTCTAAGTCTGAGCCTATGACTGGCCATGCATAGTGGTTAGAAGGAAAGGGGATATTTATTGTGCCCCTACCATTTGTCACACCTGGCATGAGATATTGGGGACCCTGAAGTGGGCCAAGCAGACACTTCCTGGGGATGTTTCTGGGACGGTGGACGGTGTGGTTAACTGCCGCAGGAGGTGGAGTAACGGGTTTTGTCAGTGTGGGCAGAAGATGAGGGCCATAAACCAGGAGGAAGGGTGGGAATGACTAATCTGATAGGAGAGGGAGAAGAGCCCCGGCCTCGGCTGTAAGCGGTGGATCAGGACTGGAACCGAGTCTGCTTTCCGGGCGCCTGGTCCCGCCGTCCCCAGCCCTGCAGAGAGCCCCGCCCACAGGAGATTAAAGTCCCACTAGCGTCCGGACGCGTTGAGGGGGCTAGGTCTGTCCCCTGTAGTGCAAGTCCCCACCCCAGCACGAGCTGGAAGGAGCTGGGGCAGGAGTCGCCCCGCCCCCAGAGGCAGGGGGAGGGGTCGCCTCAAGGCCCCGCCCCCAGGTGTCCGGGCCGGGAGCCGCGGGGCCTCTGCT
>NW_025999853.1:1887608-1906920 GCF_001458135.2 Marmota marmota marmota
GACCTGGCCCCTCCCTCCCTGCCAATAAGGAGTCAGAGGAGAAGTGACTTCCCTGTGTTGTCCTATGTCACTGTCCCCCACCCACACATACCGCATCCCCTGGCTGCCTGGTCCCCAGATGGTGGCCTCTCCAGTGCCAGGCTGCAGGTTGCTCACCGCTTCCCCGGTGCTCGGCACAGGCCGGGCCTTCGCAGAAATGAATTAATGGGAAAGGCCAGGGATGGGTAATGGCCCCCAAAGATGTCCACGTCCTGTCCCTGGAACCTGTGGATGGGCTGTGGCACACGGCAGAGGGCTCTGCGGAAGTGATTCCGGGAAGGGCTGAGATGGGAAGGAGTTCCAGCCGTGGCCCAGCCTCTGCCTGCCAGCTGCCCCTGCCCCAGAGCCAGCCCACAGCCACAGGCCATTCCTCGCAGTAGGTCTAGGTCTCTCTCTCTCTCTCTCTCTCTCTCTCTCTCTCTTTTTCTCTGCCTCCATCCCTATCCCTCTCTCTGCATAATCTGTCCCTTCTATTTCTGGCTGATACAAGGGCCACTTGGCGTCCAGGGTCTACACTGCAGACTGCTCACAACCCACCTCGGTGGGTGGCGGAAACCCAGAAGCTGGCCCAGCTGACCTTGCTGCGGGCCTGAGGAGTGCAGGCTCCCCTCCTCCCTCCCTGCCAATAAGGAGTCAGAGGAGAAGTGACTTCCCTGTGTTGTCCTATGTCACTGTCCCCCACCCACACATACCGCATCCCCTGGCTGCCTGGTCCCCAGATGGTGGCCTCTCCAGTGCCAGGCTGCAGGTTGCTCACCGCTTCCCCGGTGCTCGGCACAGGCCGGGCCTTCGCAGAAATGAATTAATGGGAAAGGCCAGGGATGGGTAATGGCCCCCAAAGATGTCCACGTCCTGTCCCTGGAACCTGTGGATGGGCTGTGGCACACGGCAGAGGGCTCTGCGGAAGTGATTCCGGGAAGGGCTGAGATGGGAAGGAGTTCCAGCCGTGGCCCAGCCTCTGCCTGCCAGCTGCCCCTGCCCCAGAGCCAGCCCACAGCCACAGGCCATTCCTCGCAGTAGGTCTAGGTCTCTCTCTCTCTCTCTCTCTCTCTCTCTCTCTCTTTTTCTCTGCCTCCATCCCTATCCCTCTCTCTGCATAATCTGTCCCTTCTATTTCTGGCTGATACAAGGGCCACTTGGCGTCCAGGGTCTACACTGCAGACTGCTCACAACCCACCTCGGTGGGTGGCGGAAACCCAGAAGCTGGCCCAGCTGACCTTGCTGCGGGCCTGAGGAGTGCAGGCTCCCCTCCTCCCTCCCCAGAGCAGCTGAGCAAACACAGGAGTGTGTGGGGGGGGTGGGAGCAGAAGAGCTGGGGACAGACCCCAGGGGAGGGCGGGCTGAGACCTGGGGGCCGGAGTGCAAGGTGAGGTCTCTGCAGAACACAGTGGACCCAGCGGTGCTGGAAGCCAGGTATGGTGGCTCTCGTCTGGAATCCCAGCAACTCGGGAGGCTGAGGCAGGAGGCTCTTGAGTTGAAGGCCAGCCTGGGCCATTTAGCGAGACCCTATCTCAAAATGAAAAGGGCTGGGGGTGTGGCTCAGTGGTGGAGCACCCCTGGGTTCAGTCCCCACTACAGAGGTGGGGGAAGCCAAGTCGAATGACCAGTCCCGTGGTCGGGCTGGGCCCTGGGGACCCTTCCCCATGCACAAGCTGTCCATCTCCAAATGGCCTCCACATCTAGTGGAGAGGCTCCTGTTCACCATAAATGGCCACTGGATGAGTGAGCTGGGTCTGGGCTAGGCCAGGAGGCCCTAGGAGGAGGCATTTCGGAGCAAGGTCTGGGGAGACAGGAAGGGATGGCCCCCACCAAGGAGCTGGGGCCAGAAGGGGCCTGGGCGGCACCAGCGGCGCCACCTCAGCCAGGGGAGGTTCTTTCCGGCCTCCCTCTGTCCACCCCACCCCCACCCCATGGTGACTTCCTNTGCTTGGCGTGTGCACAGCCCTGGGCCCCCTCCTCAGCACCACGAAAAATAAGAATTAAAAAGCCTTTGGAGTTGTCCAGCTCACTGACCTTGTTTGAGGCTCCCACCGCCTCCCACCCCCACCCCAGTAACCAGAGCCGGGATCTCTGCCCAACTCCAGATCCTCTTGTCGCTGGGACCTCCCCTGGGCTGTGGTTTTAGCAAACAATTTGGAACCTTCTGAGGCCTGGCAGAGGAGGCCTCCTGCACTCCTTCTCAGGGGGCTTAAGATGCTCTGGCCCTGGGATAAGAGCAACAGGGCGGGCAGTAGAGAAGGCCACGGGGAGGGGCCACATTTGTGACCTCAGCTGTGTGTGATGCAAAAGGTGAGCTTGGAAATGGAGCAGGGGGTCCTGGTGCTCTATAGATCAGGTCCATGGACTCCCATCTGCTCTGCACACAGCCCTGGGACTGTAACGTATCACAGATGAATGGGTTGAAGCCAGAGAGGGTAAGTAACTTACCAAAGGACACACAGCAGAAAATACAAGGATCGGTATGTGGACTCCAGAGTTCCTGCTTGTAAGCGCAGGGCACACTGACTCCAGGGGGGTAAAGGCCTGGGCAGGGTTGGTGAATAGCAGATGTTTGAAGGGCAGGGCACAGGAAGACGGGCCCAGACAGGTGGGCAGGGTCCAGGTCAGGTGGCGCCTTAGAGGACATGTTCCTGACTATGGAACTTCCAGGTAGGACGTTCTTTGGAGAAACGGTTTGCTGCTGACAGATACACTGGAAGCCCCTGGGCTAGCTGACTGGAGAGCCCTCTGGCAGGAAGATTTCCGGGTGGCCTCTGCTCAGATCAGCGGGGCAGTGGGTGCCCAGTCCTATCTGAGGTTTTGCTCAGTCCAGTCCAGAAGCGTGATGAGCAGGGGACAGTAGGACTCTGAGCCAGGATGGAGAGTCCTTCCTAGCCAGACCCTAACACCACCCTGCAACCAGGAGACCCTGGGCAGGTCACCTGAGCACTCTGAGTCTCACATACCAGTCGCCTGTCCCCCTGGCCTGTCAGAGGATCAGCATGGCAGCGGTCCTCTGTGACCCATCCCAGTGACCCACCCACTAGGCACAGGTGACACCCTCTTTAGACAGTTCCTGAGAAAATGACGAGAGTGCCAGGTCTCTGTATCTGGGTGGCCTTTGACAACCTGAAGAAACACAGTGGCACCTGACTCCATCGACCCTCACACAGGCCCAGAAGCCAGCGGGGCACGTTCTGGTCCCATCAGAATAAGAGGCTCTTGTCATGTCATTGGAGCAACCGAGACACCCACAGGGAGGGATTACTGTGAGCAAGGGGCGCTCCCCCCTCAAAGGAATGCACCTGCAGGCTGTCACCTTCACAGTCTTGCTGTCTCCTCCCAAACCCAGATTGGAATCCCAACAACAATAACGATAATAAATGGCCGTAATTATAAAAGAGCACAGTAATTATTTTTTTTAAGAGAGAGAGAGAATTTTTTTTAATATTTATTTATTTTTTTTTTTAGTTTTTGGCGGACACAACATCTTTGTTTGTTTGTGGTGCTGAGGATCGAACCCGGGCCACACGCATGCCAGGCGAGCACACTACCGTTTGAGCCACATCCCCAGCCCAAGCACAGTAATCATAACTGCTTCTAGCAGGACAGGGTGGTGCATACCTGTAATCTCTGTGACTCGGGAGGCTGGGGCAGGAGGATTGCATATTCAAGGCCAGCCTCAGCAACTCAGTGAGGCCCTAAGTAATGTGGAGAAACCCTGTCTCTAAATAAAATATAAGAAAGGGCTACGGTGTGGGGCTGGGGACATAGCTCAGTTGGCAGAGAGCTTGCCTAGCATGTACAAGGCCCTGGGTTCAATCCCCAGCACCACCCAAAAAGGGGGGGGGGGGCTGAGGATGTGGCTCAGTGGTAAAGCACCCCTGGTTCAGTCCCCCGTGCCAGCACCCGAATTAGGTGATTCAGTCCTCAGGACCATCTATCCATGAAGTAGGGACATTGCTGTTCTCACTTTGCAGGTGACAAAGCAGAGGCTCAAGGACATTCAGGAAGAGGAGGATCCTGGCTTTGAACCTAAGACCAGTCCCTGGCACCAAGACCCCCAGCATGAATCCCCACCCAGCTATGGGGGTGGGGGTAGGGGGGTGCCCCACGGTACTTGACTCTCTGTCTCCCACTGCCCTCAGCATTTTGCTTTGTGCATGCCTGAGGGTCCCACGCCAATCAGGTGACGTAAACCCTGTCGTCCTTCCAGTGCCGAGGGCGGAGCCCAGAGCCTCACGTGTGCCAGGCCTGCGCTCTACCGCTGAGCCCACTGGACCTTCCCAGGGCTTCAGAGGGTTGGGATCAGCGGGGGTGAAAAAGAGTGGAAAGAGTGGGCTGTGAGCTCACACCTGGATTTGGACTTCAGCTTCATCTCTGTCATATCTGTCCGTGTGTCTCTGTCTCTCTCTCTCTGTCATTGATAGTCGGGCACCCGACCCCTGAGCCACCTCCCCAGCCCTACTTTGATTGGTATTTAGAGACAGGTCTCTCTGATGCTTGGCAGCTCGCCATTGCTGAGGCTGGCTGGGAACTCAGGTCACCACACTGGCTCAGCTTCATCTCTTAAGGGTCAAGTGTGACCATGACCTTGACATCCTCATGGGTTTTATTTCACACTGAATCCCCCTCATCCAGGAGGGAAAATAAAGCAGCCAGGCCACAGGCCTTGGAAGAACACAAAGTGTGGCCCCGAGGGCTGCTCACCCGAGTTCCAGGAACCAGGAACCGTGGGCAGCTGGGCTCTGGCATGGAGGTCGCAGGTGAGTCAAGGTCGTGAATAGCTGCCCTCCACACGTGGACATTTCCCAGATTTCCTGTGTCATCACAAGGGTTCTTAAACATGGAAGAGGGGGACAGAGGAGGGTCAGAAGAGTGTGGCATTGGTGTCCCTGAGGACAGAAGAAGGGCCTCTAGCAGCCAGCAAAGACAAGGAGGCAGATCCTCCCGAGTCAGGAGCCCATGGGAACCAAGCAGCCTCTGCCTTACCTGTGGCTCCTGAGACCTGTTGACCCCCGCACACACACCACCCCCCACTGAAAGACGGTACCTTCCTGTTCTATTGTAGTAGTTTGTACCAGGGGTGCTTCACCACTGAGCTGCATCTCCAGCCCTTTTTTGTATTTTGTTTACAGGGTCTTTCTGAGTTGCTTAGGGCCTCAGTAAGTCGCTGAGGCTGGCCTTGAACTTCAGATCCTCCTGCCTCAGCCTCTAGAACTGCTGGCATTACCGGATGCGCCACAGTGCCCGGCTTCCCGTAGTTTTAAATTACCAGGTGTGTGGCCATTTGGTAGCAACCATAAATCAGCAAATGTTGGTTCCCACTCCTCCCTGCACCCAGCACCCTCCCCATCCAATTGTGCAAGTCCTTTATTTTTGATGTTTGTTGCTGCAGATGGAACCCAGGGCTTTGGGCTGCTAAATACATGCTGTGGCACTGAGCTACGTCCCTGCCTTTTTATTTTATCCATGAAGAAAACAGGCTGGGGGTGGCCTGGAGGGTACCTAAGGACACACAGCCACCAGGTGGCCGTGGAGCCAGGACCTCTGACTCAGGTGCCTCCTAACAGGTCGGCCGGGCTGGGGCAGGGGGACCCAAGACCTAAGAGTGCTGGTGCTGATGGGGTGGCTCCCCCCACCCCCTGGGCCGGAAGCCCCTCCCCCAGCTTCACTCCTTGCTGCTCCCAGCCCCCAGCCCCAGCTGGAAGCACTGTGGCCTGGGGTGCTCTCTCCCTGGACTCAGTGCCAGAGACCTGGGGCTCTCCCCTGCTCACCCAGCCCCTCCTCACCGCCTCCTGGGGCAGCCCACGGCGGGGGCTGTCATCAGAGCCCCTCAAAAGTGAGTCAGCTTTACCCTGAGTCCAGGGAGCCTGCCCAGGCTGCAGGGTGGACAGGGTGGACAGGGTGGGAGGGGAAGCCCAGCCCCCAAGGCCAGCTGACAGGTCAGAGGAGAAACTGCTCTTCCTCCTTCCCGCCTGGCCCCTGGGGAGCCCTCCTGGAAGGCCTGCTGGGTCTCAGTCCCGAGCTGCAGGGGTGGGGGACCCGGCAAAGGGGACGGGAGGCCGAGGAGAGAGGACAGTGAGATCCAGAGAAGAGAGACCAAGAAGAAAGAACCAGAGACGGAGGGAAACGGAGAAGGTCAGATGCACAGGGGAACAGGCAGGAGAAGAGTCTGAGGAACAAAAGAAGGCCAGGTGGGGGCGCAGCCTGTATCCCAGCAATTTGGGAGGCTGAGGCAGGAAGATTGTGAGTTCAAAGCCAGCCTCAGCAATTTATCGAGGTCCTAAGCAATTTAGCAAGACCCTGACTCTAAATGAAATACAAAACGGGCTGGGGATGTGGCTCAGTGGGTAAGGCTGGGTTCAATCTCTGGTACTAAAGGAAAAAAAAAAAGAGAGAGAGAGAGAATGAAGGAAAATTAGACAGGAAAAATGCAGAGACAGAGACAGAGGCTCAGAGTGGAACAGAGAAGGGTGGGTCAAGAAGCCCAGAGAAAAAAGGAAAACCCGAGGGCAGATTTTGTTCAGTGGCTCCAGGTGAGACCCGGGGCTGGGCTGAGCCGCACGGGCACAGCCAACTGGGTAAGAAACCTCACTGTTGTGGCCTCAGAGACTCGGCAGGTGTCAGCCTGGCCACCGGACCTCCAGGAAGCTGGCTCTCGAGGCAGGAAATCGATTCTCCTGAAGCCTTGACTTATGACACATTCTTGGGAAGACCCCAGCCCAGCCTCCCCCAAGTCCTTTCAGAAATTGTTAAGGGTCTCCATGGATGCCCCTGCAACAGGGAAGCTTCTCAAATGTGCATAGAAACATTAAACCAACCATTCAGGTTTTATAATAGGAAGAGCTGGGCTCAGGCTGAAGGAACAGACTTGCTGTGTGACCCTGGCCGAGTGGCCTCCCCTCTCTGAGCCTTGGATATTCCAAATGTGGCAGAGAGAGATTTTGTTCTCAACCTTGTGCCTACCTAGGAGAACCGAAGGGATTTAGATCCTCTCCCATGTGCAAAAACAACCCCATGAGTCTTCAGGGAGTGGTGAGACTTTGGGGGTTTTAAGGAGAGTTACTTTGACAGTTCAAGAAGACTGCACACCCATCACCCTCCTCATTCTCCCCAGGAACCCCTCACACCAGCTCAGCCCCACGTGCTGGCTTCAGGCTGCCCTGTGGTCTCCCTGGCTCTGACTTTGGCCTCTGTTACCTTGCCGTCTCTCACCCAGAACTCTTCAGGTCTCTGAGCTCTTGGAACCTTCTTGCCCCACCAGGAAGGGGTTCAGCATCTTGCCAAGGAGCCAGGCCACGTGGGCTCCCCTTCAGCCCCCCCTCCTATTAGCTGTGTGGTCTCCAGGAGTAGCTTCACCTCCACCGGCCTCAACTTCTTCATCTGTCAAATGGGCTGATATTCAGATGCTCATTAGAAAGGGCTGCTGTGAGGACCAAATGGGTTGATATATTCAAAGCATTAACAAGAGCACCTGGCAGAGAACACACCCTGTAGACCTGAACTCTCATCAGTATTACCCTCGAAGTCAACAGAGACCCTCCTTGAGATCTACCCACCCCGCGCCGGGCATGCCGGTGCCGCCTGTAATCCCCGCAGCTCTGGAGGCCGAGATGGGAGGGTCACAAGTTCAAAGCCAGCCTCAGCAATTTAGCAAGGTCCTAGCAAATCAGTGAGACCCTGTTTCAAAATAAAGAACAAAAATAGCTAGGGATGTGGCTCAGTGGTAAAGCAGCCCTGGGCTCCATCATCCCCAGTAGTTAAAAAAAAAACCCTTTCACGGGGCTGGGGTGTGGCTCAGCAGTAGAGTGCTTGCCTCACACATGTGAGACCCTGGGTTCAATCCTCAGCACCACATAAAAATTAAAAAGTGAAATAAAGATATTGTGTCCAACTACGACTAAAAAATAAATATTAAAAAAAAAAAAAACAACTTTCAGTCAGGGACATGCCTGTAATTCCAGTGACTTGGGAGGCGGAGGCAGGAGGATTGCAAATTGGAGGTCAGCCACAGCCACTTAACTAGACTGTCTCAAAATGAAAAATTTTAAAAAGGGCCTGGGATGTAGCTCAGAGGTAAAGTGCCCCTGAATTTGATCCCTGGGAAAACAAAAAACAAAAACATGTCCCCTTTCAGAGGGCCCCGAGGAGCGGTGAATGACATTTTTACCACAGGTAAGTTTTCCTGAGTGTCCAGAAGCAAACCAAGTCTGGGTGCTGTGTTTGTCTGGCTCCGTGGCTGCCTGGCACTTTTTGAGCCCTTCCTGTGTTGGGGAATTTCCCAGTGGTGACCTCTCCTTCCTTCCTAAACTGCGCTGGGGAAGCAGGCCGGAGGCAGGCTGCCGCTCAGAAGTGACAGCACGTGGGAGACCTGGTTTGCAGAGGCAGGTCCGTGAGCTTCCTAGACAGATGGTGCTGGGCCTTGGCGCCACCGTGGCACCCTGTCAGCTTCCGGCCCTCGAGCCGCGGGGGGGCGTGCCCAGCAACAGTGACAAGCCTCTTTGCCCCTTGCCCTCCCGGAGCCTCTGTGAGGTGTCCTTTCCAGCAGCCAGCCGCGATCCTTACTAGTTCTTTAATTTCTTTTCCTTTTTTCCTTTTTTTTGTATTGGGGATTGAACCCAGGGGCGCTTAACCACTGAGCTAAGTCCCTATCCTTTTTATTTTTCATTTTGATACAGGGTCTCACTAAATCGCTGACTTGCAATCCTCCTGCCTCAGCCTCCAGAGCCGCAGGATAACAGGTCTATAATTTTCTTGATAGCATTCAGTTCCGCGGTTCTCCAAGTATGGCCCAGAGCTCAGCAGTTAGCAAGCTGTCAGCAATGCCAGGGACTTGTTAGAAATGCACATTCTTGGGCCTGCCTCAGACCATATTCTGTGGCTATAACAGAATTCCTGAGTAGTACCTATTTATAAAGAAAAGAGGTTTATTGTGGCTCATGCTTTGGGGAAGTCCAAGAGCATGGAGCCAGCACCTGCTTGACTGGTGAGGCCCTTGTGCTGCTTCAATTCATGATAGAAAGCAGCAGAACAATGCCGGGCGCAGTGGTGCATGTCAGTAACCCCAGCAGCTCGGGAGGCTAAGGCAGGAGGAGCAAGTTCAAGGCCAGTCTCAGTAAGGCCCTCAGCAATTTAGCAAGATCCTGTCTCAAAATAAAAAATTAAAAAAAAAAAAAAAACCGAGCTGGGGATGTGGCTCAGTGGTTTGAGCGCCCCTGGGTTCAATCCCCAATACCTAAATAAATAAATAAATCAATAAGAAAGAGAGAAAGCCGCAGGTCAGGCAGGCGCCTGGGAAGGAAGGAAGCACAGGGAGAGCCTTGCTTTGAGCAGTCCGCTCCCCAGGACCCAGAGCCTCCCGCCGGGCTCCACCTCCACACTGTGGCCTTGAGGAATAGGTTCCCACAGGGTACTCGGCGGCCCTTTCAAATCTAACACCTAGTGAACCACGAGCTGGGGGCAGCGTCTGTTCTTAACAACCCCCACCCAGGGAATGGGGTGCCCCCTCAAGTGTGGAGACGCCATTTCAGTGCATTCCCCTCTAGTGAAACCAGGCAGAGGGCATTCTGTTCCCGCCTGAGTTCCCTAAGCAAGAAGGAGCTCGCAGGCACCCGGGCGCAGCAGGTGCCCAGAACAGCTCTGCTCTTTGCATTGGGTTCAAAAGGCAGTTGGTGGTTTGGGTACAAGGCTTCGTGCCTGGCACAAGACAGAGTTTTTAAAAAGTGCTTCGAGAATCTTTCTTTTCTGTCTTTAGGGGAGAGCGGGGCTGGAACCCGGGGCCCTGCGCATGCTAGGCAGCTGTTCAGCCACTGAACCCCACCCCACCCCTTTTACTCTTGAACTTGGAGACAGGGTCTCCCTAAGTTGTCCAGGCTGGCCTTGAACTTGCCATCTTCTTGCCTCAGCCTCCTGAATAGTTGGGATTACCCGTGTGTGCTGCCATGCCCTGCCAAAACTACTAGTAAAAATAAAAAATAATAAGACAGAAGAAAAAAATGGGAGAGGGTAAAAGCAAATGCTGGGTGAGAGAGAGCGGAGACGAGTGCATTAATCAGAACTCGCTCTTTTGCAAGGACAGGAACTTGACTCAATAGGCTTAAAGAAACAATGGAATTTATTGACTCATATATGGGCAATATCCAGGGGTAGGTTTTTAGTTTCAGTTATGGCTGGATCCAGGTGCTCAAGTGAGCAATATCGAGAGGGCTTGCCTCCCTCGGTACCTCCTCTCAGTTTCCTTCCACTGTAATACGGGTCCTCTCTGCACAGGGACACAAATGACCCCCAGAGCTATGGTATATTCTATTAGTTTAGCTCTGGGACACAGCTGGAATAAGGACAGGGCTTTGCCCTCAAGAAGCCCTAGAACAATAACTCGCTGCTGAGCAGGACCATTGTTTATGGTTTGTGGTCTGTGAGGCCCATGTACATACTCAGGGTAAGTCCAGTGTTCACCCTGTGTGTGCCAGCTTAGGCTACACACTGGTGCCTGAAGCTATCACTGAGAGCTAAATGAATGAAAGTTCTGATTGGCTGAATCCCGGGTCATGTGTCAAGCCCTGGAGCCAGAGGCCAGTGTCTGGACCCCATGCCTACTCCACCAAAGAAGACGGACTTGGTAGTGAGTAGGGAAAAGGGCACTTCAGGAGGAAGGAGCTCCTGGATCCAGCCATACCTGAAACTAGAAACTACCCTGGCAGATCATCAATTGTCCCATAACAAATCACCACAAAATCAGTGGCTTAAAACAACATACATTTATTACCTCACAGTTTCTGTGGGCCAGGAAAGGTGTTCACACAGCGGAGTGGGAGCTCTGCTTTAAGGCCTCACTGGGCAGTGATCCACCTGCCCGGGGCAGGCTCCTCTGAGGCTCAACAGGGAGGATCCCCCTCGGCTCACAGGCTCCCTGCTGCTGTCCCACTGAGAGTCTCGGTTCCTGCTGGTGTGGGCCAGAGGCCTCGCACTGCTGCCCACTTCCTCAGCGCCGGCCAGGGCTGCTCCTGGGAAGAGCATTACATAAGCGATGTCGCCACAGCGGGTGGTGACCTACAGGCGTGATGCACAGCCGTCACCTTTGCTGCTCTCTGTGGGTCAGGAGCATATTATGGCCCTGCAGGGTTCCAGGGGAAGGGGCCACCAGTGTGTGACCAGCAAGAGGTGGGACTGCCTAGCTCAGCACCCCGGGCAGCAGGAGCTGTGCCCTCTGAGCAGACAGTCCCCTTGGGGGGGCAGGGACCCCAGGAGTGAATACATGGCCTGGAGGGGAGGTGAGGGGTAGGGTGCTCCCCATAAGTGGTCAGCAGCATTTTTTTTTTTTTGGTACCTGGGATTGAACTCAGGGCTCTTAGCCGCTGAGCCACATCCCAGTCCTTTTTAATGTTCATTTTGAGACAGGGTCTTGCTAATTTGCTTTGGGCCTCACTAAGTTGCTGAGGCTGGCTTTGAATTTGACGATCCTCCTGCCTCAGCCTCTTGAGCCACTGGGGTTACAGGTGTGCAGCCGGTGCCCGGCTCATTGTCAGCTCTTGAGGATGAGAAATCCTGTCTTATCATTTATGATTTCCCTGAGCCCGCCCACCCCTGCCATATCACAGGGCTGGAGCCATGCTCTGTTGAACTGAGGGGTTGCACCAGGTGACAGGTGACGTATCCGAAGCCGGCCCTCCGTTCACTGGTCCATCTATCGACAGGCGGTGTCTGTGCCCTCCATGCATCAGGCTCTGTGCCAGGCTCTGGGACACAGCTGGAATAAGGACAGGGCTTTGCCCTCAGGAAGCCCTAGAACAATAACCCGCTGCTGAGCAGGACCATTGTTTATGGTTTGTGGTCTGTGAGGCCCTTTTACATATCCTGTCCCGAGATCCTCTGCGGGATGCTGCTGAAGACTCTCAAGAGGAAATTCTGAAGATGCCCAGAAGGACAAAGACCCCGGGGGTGAGGCCCCCCCTGGTGCGGCCTCCGGAGGAGGACCACTCTGCCTGGCCGGGACCCTGGCTGGGGCTCCCGTTCCCCCCCCCCCCCCCCCGAGCTGGGTGTCCCCCTTGGAACAGTCGCCTGTGGCCCTGGGGGTTGAAGGACCTAACGTGTCCACTGCCCCTACCACAGGCCTGATAAGAAAGTGACCACAGTCCTTTTTGGATCACTTTCTTGGTCAAAAGAGGAACATGGTCTCGGGTGAAAGGGGAAGATACGGAGAGAAGTGCCCCTGAGGGACTGGTCACCGTGGAGGATGGGAACCGTCATCTTGGGTCCTGCCGCTGCCTCTGCCTTGGTTCAGGAGGCTCCCCTCAGGCTGGACCCATGCTGCCCCCCAAGTCCCCCGCAAGGCTCAGCTGCACTGACCCACTGCTCCTGGGGCCACAGCTGGCATCTCCTTGGCCTTTGGGGACTGCGACTGAGCTTCAAGTGACATAACCCAGGGAGGAGGATCTGAATGCAGTGGTTGGTTGGGACTGGGACCCCAGACAATCCAGGGAAGAGTGGGCAGGTGGGACAGGCAGGGGGCCCCCCACAGTCCAGTAGAGCTCGCTGCGCTGCGGGGAGCAGCTAGGAGCCGTGCAGGCAGCTAGGAAGGGCCCCCAGTAAAGGATCATGGGTGCTGGCAGCAAGTCCAACTGGGGTCACCCTTGGGGTGCTAACTGCCTGCTCCAATGTAAGGCCTCTTTCTTTTCTAAGTGCAGGAGATGGGAATTGTCCCGCATGCTAGGCCGGTGCTCCACCACTAAGCTGCACTCCAGCTGTTTTCTGAACAAAGGGTTCACAGTTAGGCAGAAACACTTGAAACCTGTGATGGGAGCCAAAACCCCCATTTCACGGATGGGCTGATGGAATCCCAGAGAAGACAAGGGTTTGCCTCGGGCTTGCCGGCAAGTGGGGGAAGGAATCAGGGCTGGAATCTAGACACGAGGTCTCTGAGCTTCAGTCTAGCACTTAAAAAAATAATAATAATTCAACTCTTTATTTTGATATAATTATAGACACAGGAAATTGCAATGTACCAAGTACAGGGGGAACCAGGACACTCTGCACCCAGCCTCCCGCCGTTACCATGGTTATGCAAATAACCGCGGTAAGATCTCACACCCCACCGGAAAGTGACTTGGTACAACTCGGAGAGCTTATTTAGACTTTTTCCAAACCTGCATCTGTCTCTGTGCGTGCGTGCATGTGACCCCAAGCAATGTTAGCCCCTGTGTAGCTTCAGGTGACCACCTTTGCAACCAACTGCATCATCATGGCCAGGGGCCTCTCCATGGCCACCTTCTAACCCCCATTCCCGGCCCCTGGCCGCTTGCTCTGCTGTCCATCTCCAGAATGGTGCTATTCCGGGAGTGTCATGTAAGTGACACATTGCTTCATCCAGCAGTTTTCCTGCTGTCCATCCATGTCACATACACCCAGAGTTCATTTCTTTTCATTGCTGAGTAGTATTCCATGGTATGGATATACCACTGTTTAACTATTCATCCATTGAAGGCATTTGGCCAGTTTGGGGCTATTACAAATAAAGCTGCAGTGGGCATTCATATATAAGCTTCCTCACTGTGCTAGACAGTATAGATTTCCAGTATTAATCCCTGAAAGTGGTCAATATGTTATCTTATGTGGCAAAAGGGACTTTGACGATATGATTAAATAAGGATCTGAGTCATAGGAGTTTTAGCTGGGCACAGGCTCCCCAAATAAGGACTACATTTCCCAGACTTCCTTCAGCTACCCTTGGCTCTGTGGCTACATCAAGGCCAATAAACATGCATAAAAATGATGAGTTCATGGGCTGGGGTGATAGCAGTGGTACAGCACTTGCCTTGCATGCATGAGGCCCTGGGTTTGGTCCTCAGCACCACATAAAAATAAAGATATTGTGTCCATCTACAACTAAAAATTTTTTTAAAAAATTATGAGTGCAGGGGGCTGGGTTGTGGCTCAGTGGTAGAGCACTTGATTAGCATGTGTGAGGCCCAGGGCTCAAACCTCAGCACCACATAAAATAAATGAATAAAATAAAGCTATTGCATCCATCTACAAATAAATATAAAAAATGATCAGTGCAATTTCTTTTTGTTTTTTATACCTTAATTTTATTTATTCATTTTTATGTGGTGCTGAGGATCGAACCCAGGGCCTTGCACATGCTAGGCAAGCGCTCTACCCCTGAGCCCCAGCCCCAGCCCTGATAAGTGCAATTTCTGAGTGGTGACCTGAATCAGTTAACTGTTACTACTTAACAAATTTCTCCCCAACTTAGCAGCTTAGAACAACAGTAGACATTTATTAACTTAATGCCGGCTGTCGGTTGGAGGCCTCAGCTCTTTGCCGTGTGTGTCTCCCCCCAGGACTGCTTGAGCATCCTCGTGACTGGCTTCCCAGAGAGCCAGTCGTCCTCGAGAGCAAGGTGGACAGTGCAACGTCATCAATGTCCTAGCTTTAGAAGTCACATTCTGCTTTTTTCAAAAATATCCTCATGTTACCCAGGTCATCCCTATTCATGGGAAGGGACTACACTAGAATCAAGGATCACTGGGGATGGTCTTGGAGGCTGGCTATGACATGCCCCTCTCTCCTTCTCCCTTCTCTCTGCCTAGAGTGACAACCAGTTTGCCACCTGTGGCTGCAGAATACATGTGTCAGGCAGTCCTCCAGGAATGGCCGAACAACAAAACAGAAGGAGCCAGGTGTCCGTCGCTGCAGAGCGACCTGCCAGCCTGCGGCCACTGCCCAGCTATCTCCTGGGGAAGGAGAGCATCTCTTAGTGAAGCGTGACATCCCATGCTGTTCCAGCAGCCCCGTCTGTCCTTAATAAGTCCCTTTGCTGGTGCAGTGAGCACTGTCCCCACCACCCCCAGCCCCTTGACCTCTGGGTCGGCGTGAGGTTGGCTGGGGGAGGGGACTGTGGCTGTGGTTTTCTTGGGATGGACCCAGGGACTCGCTCATCCCTCAGCTTCTGTTCCTGACCCTCCTGTTCCTCACAGTGGCCCCGCCCCTCCAGAGACCAGGACGGCGACCTCACTTAGCTCCCTCCCTCACTAGATGTTAAGAGCGTCTTTCTTTTACTTTAAAGATTCTCAAAACCACAGGATTTTAAACTGGCCTTGGAGCGAGAGCTCTCCCGCCATTAGAGCACCTGTAAGAGAGTGCTTTCTCCTGACGCCGTCCTGGTCATTTGCCCAGATGAGCTTACCTGTCTAGAGTTCCCGCCAGTCCGTCTGCTCACCTGAACCTGAAAACAAGCCCCATATTCCAGATGAGGAAAGTAAGGCTGAGATAGAGCTAGCCGATGGGGCGGGGCGGGGCTCGCGGAGTGGATGGCCGGGGTTGGTGTACTCACAAGAATTTGTCAACTGAGTGGATGAGGTGACAAGTCACAGGAGGGTTCCACGGGAGCCAGAGAAGTAAGACCCCAAGAACGACAGGCTTCCTCACCTGGGAGATGCGCAGTCTGCCCCACCAGGTGCCTGGCTCCCTTCGTACCAAGTCTGAATCTTAGACGCGTCTTTATTTTTATGTGGTGCTGAGGACCAAACCCAGGGCCTCATGCATGCAAGGCAAGTGCTGTACCACTGCTATCACCCCAGCCCATGAACTCATCATTTTTATGCATGTTTATTGGCCTTGATGTAGCCACAGAGCCAAGGGTAGCTGAAGGAAGTCTGGGAAATGTAGTCCTTATTTGGGGAGCCTGTGCCCAGCTAAAACTCCTATGACTCAGATCCTTATTTAATCATATCGTCAAAGTCCCTTTTGCCACATAAGATAACATATTGACCACTTTCAGGGATTAATACTGGAAATCTATACTGTCTAGCACAGTGAGGAAGCTTATATATGAATGCCCACTGCAGCTTTATTTGTAATAGCCCCAAACTGGCCAAATGCCTTCAATGGATGAATAGTTAAACAGTGGTATATCCATACCATGGAATACTACTCAGCAATGAAAAGAAATGAACTCTGGGTGTATGTGACATGGATGGACAGCAGGAAAACTGCTGGATGAAGCAATGTGTCACTTACATGACACTCCCGGAATAGCACCATTCTGGAGATGGACAGCAGAGCAAGCGGCCAGGGGCCGGGAATGGGGGTTAGAAGGTGGCCATGGAGAGGCCCCTGGCCATGATGATGCAGTTGGTTGCAAAGGTGGTCACCTGAAGCTACACAGGGGCTAACATTGCTTGGGGTCACATGCACGCACGCACAGAGACAGATGCAGGTTTGGAAAAAGTCTAAATAAGCTCTCCGAGTTGTACCAAGTCACTTTCCGGTGGGGTGTGAGATCTTACCGCGGTTATTTGCATAACCATGGTAACGGCGGGAGGCTGGGTGCAGAGTGTCCTGGTTCCCCCTGTACTTGGTACATTGCAATTTCCTGTGTCTATAATTATATCAAAATAAAGAGTTGAATTATTATTATTTTTTTAAGTGCTAGACTGAAGCTCAGAGACCTCGTGTCTAGATTCCAGCCCTGATTCCTTCCCCCACTTGCCGGCAAGCCCGAGGCAAACCCTTGTCTTCTCTGGGATTCCATCAGCCCATCCGTGAAATGGGGGTTTTGGCTCCCATCACAGGTTTCAAGTGTTTCTGCCTAACTGTGAACCCTTTGTTCAGAAAACAGCTGGAGTGCAGCTTAGTGGTGGAGCACCGGCCTAGCATGCGGGACAATTCCCATCTCCTGCACTTAGAAAAGAAAGANGGCACCTGTTGAACCCAGGGGTGCTTGACCACTGAGCCACATCTCTAGCCCCCTGTATTTCTTTTAT
This sequence comes from Marmota marmota marmota, assembly GCF_001458135.2. Taxonomy (NCBI): domain Eukaryota; kingdom Metazoa; phylum Chordata; class Mammalia; order Rodentia; family Sciuridae; genus Marmota; species Marmota marmota. The sequence continues at coordinate 1,904,393 of NW_025999853.1, forward strand.
TTTGAGACAGGATCTCAGTAAGTTGCTTAGGGCCTCATTAATTGTGAGGCTGTCCTCAAACTTGTGATCCTCCTGCCTCAGCCTCCCAAGCCGCTGGGATTATGGGTTTGTGCCACCATGCTCCTGGCTAGACACACCTTTCAAAGCCCACGTGTGCAGCGAGAGTTCCCGCATGCTGGGTGGCATCCTAAGCATTTCCACCGATGAGTTCGGGTCCTGTGAGGGAGGCACTGTTACAGACCCCACTTCACAGATGCGGAAACTGAAACTTCCAACAGAAAAGCCTTGACCTGGAAGCCGGTTCTACTGCAGCCCACAAGGAGACCTTTGTTTAGAATAGTTCCAGGGGATGTGGCTTCTGCCTTGTCCCCAGTTAAAAAAGTAATAATAATAATAATATACCCAAGGAAGGCCTGTTTAGTCCGACTCTCTGACAGCAGCTGCCACGTGCTCCTTGACAGTCCAGCCCTTGACAGTCCTGCCGGGCTCCCTGACCTCTGTAGAGTCGGGGCTTTGGGATGAGCACAGACGCCAGTCTCTGCAGCCAAAGGGTTCTGTGGGAATGGCCACCTCTTCTCATTCCCTCCAGCTGCTCCTGGGAGGCCCCTGGGACTCTCCTCTTGGCCAGCGGCTTCCTTCTGAGTCTAGCTGAGCCACTCTGGCTGTGTTTGCTTGTGGTGGAGATTCCTTCCCCAGGAGTCAAGCCTGAGCTCAGGACCCGGCCAGCCACTGGGAGGTGGAAGAGAAGTTTGAAACGAGGCAGACCCGGGGCCCTGGGTCTTCCATGCAGGGCTGCTGCCTCACCGACTTATGATGCGGCAGGAAAGCCAGCCACGAGGCTCACAGTGATAAAACAGCGAGATACACCTTCACACCCATCACAGATTAGAAGGGACAACACTCTCTTGGCGCGGTGGTGCACAACTGTGATCACAGAGACCATGGAGGCTGAGGCAGGAGGATCACAAGTTGGAGGTCAGCCTCAGCAATTTAGAGAGACCCTGTTTCAAGGTAAAAAATGAAACGGGCTGGGGATGTAGTTTATTGATAGAGCGCCCCTGAGAACGATCCTCAGTACCAGGAAAGAAGGGAAGGAAGGAAGAAGTCTTGCAAAAACTCCCAAAGACCATTTGCTAAATCCCAAAAGTTACATCTACTCAACTCCACATGCCTAGAAGTCCTTATAAACTTAATAAAAACAACATTTAGTACTTAGCAACATATTACTAAGGCTTGTGGAGATAGTCCAGGGTGACCCAGGCCGCTTCGCTCTGTGCTCATTAACCTCAAAGCTCCCTTCTGGCTGGTGTCCAGGGCCTCAAAGCAGCCTTGCATGTTTGGCCTCTCTTTTACCTTCCGGTAAAATTCTTTCCCAGAAGTGCTCTTGTTTCCATGTGGAGAGGCCATGTTGGGTGCCCCAGGTCCCAGTCGTGTCCAAACCAGAGTGACCATGTATATCTAGAGGGGACTCCAACCACACTGAGAGCAGGGGCCCAGCAGATCCCCGATTTCCTGAGTGCACACCCGTGGAGAGGCACTGGGGCGTCCAGAGGAAGGATCATGACCCAAGCCTATCTGAGCTTGCTCTCTCTCTCTCTCTCTCTCTCTCTCTCACACACACACACACACACACACACACACACATCTCAACCTAGTAAAATCCTGTTTAAATGCTGAGAGTCTAACACTGGCTGGTTGATGATAGTGTCCCTAGAGAAGAAATCCTCTGCAGCTTGCTAGATTCCTATTTGATCTGCGCGTAAGAGGAAATGGAAGGATCTTAAGTCAAATGAACACAGTCGCTGGGCACGATGGTGCACACCTGAAATCCAGAGGCTCAGGAGGTGAGGCAGGAGGATGGCAAGTTCAGAGCCGGCCTCAGCAAAAGCAAGGCACTAAGCAACTCAGTGAGTCCCCGGGAAAATAAACAGAGTCCAACTTGAACCATCCAAATAGAGACACAGCCTCTCGGTCAGTTCCTAAACTTGGTCCAGTTTACCAACCAGACAGCTGGGGAGACAGGCGGGGTTTCCCTTCTAGGGGGGAACTGCCCTCCTTGAAAAAACTTCTACTGGAAATCCTTCTCCCACCTTCCCCAGAGGGACCTCCGACTCTTCTGGCTCTGTTCTATCACTAATTCCTGGAGACCCCAAATGTCTCTGTGATCCACATGGCAGAGTAGGGGCTCCTAGAGGTCAGATGACTCATTTAGGTCAGGTCTGCCTCACACTTAGCCAAGTGTGGTTGTGTCCCCAGTTCCAGAATGCGTAACTGGAATAGATATAACCAGGTGACAGGCAGACTCTATGAGGCAGATGCTGTTGTTACTCATCTTACAGAGAAGGTGACTAGGAGACTAGGAGATTAGTGACTCTATCCAAGGTCGCACAGCTGGGAAGTTGGGATTCAAACCTTGTCAGCCTGGCTCCAAAGTCTGCACTCCTAGCCCCACACTAGAGCTTCAGAGCTTGCAGCTCAGCTCAGGAGTTGGTGAGGCTGGGGTGGGTGGGAGGCCAAGGTGTCCCAGG
>NW_025999853.1:1907396-1929470 GCF_001458135.2 Marmota marmota marmota
TTTTTTTTTTTTTTTTTTTTGGTACCAGGGATTGAACTCAGGGGCACTGGACCACTGAGCCACATCCCCGGCCCTGTTTTGTATTTTATTTAGAGACAGGGTCTCACTGAGTTGCTTAGTGCCTCACTGTTGCTGAGGCTGGCTTTGAACTCTCGATCCTCCTGCCTCATCCTCCTGAGCCCCTGGGATTACAGGAGTGTGCCACCGCACCCAGCAGTGTTGGCTTCCTTTTTAAAGTCGAATAATCTATCTGTGGTAGGAACAGAGCCCATTGCTTCAGGTGTCAGTGAGCACCTGGGTTGATTCCATCCTTTGGCTAAGTGTAAATGATGCTGCTATACACAGGGGTACAAATATCTCTTGAGACACTACTTTCAACATTTTGGGGTATACCCCCAGAAGTTCTGAGACCACCGCTGCTGCCACACTTCCTCCAGTTAGCAGGATTCTCGGGGAGCTCTGAAGGCTGTTCAGGAAGGCCTCCCTGCAGAGCCTCGACATGGTGGGAAAGCTGAGCAGCCGAGGACCTCCCCCCCCCACAGAGCCTGGCCTCTAGAGGCCACACTTGCCGGGGAAGGCAGAGGCCCCGGCTCCCGTTCACCTTGACATGCGGCAGCCAGGAGCATGAGGGGTGAACTTGGAGCCAGATGGGGCCAAGGAGCCAAGCTCCCTGGGCCCGAGTCCGGCCTGGGTACTGCCTGGCTCTGTGGCCCTGGCTTGGTTCCCCAGCCCCCTGGTGCCCTATTTGCTCAACTGTAAGGTGCAGTTGTCCTGGTCATCTCCCCAGGGTTCTGGGTGGGACACATGAGCAAGGCATGCCCGGGGCTTACAGCTGTGCCCGGCACAGGTTAGCTGTACCCAGGCTGCGCAGGCAGAGCAGAGCAGAGTGCTGGCTGGGAGAGAGTGCATGAGTTTCGTCTCAGCTCTGCCACTCTGGGTGCCTTCAGACAAGTGAGGTCCTCTTTCTGGACCTGGGCTTCCTCCTTGGTCTGGTGATTACTTCCCCTGATGACCTCCTGGGGAGGAAACCCAAGGGGATCCCAAATGTCCAAGATGGTGCTCTAGATTATTGTCATGTGCAGCCCTTGCTGCCCATGTCCCTGGATTGAGAGGGACAGGTCAGCATCCCACACTCCCTCACAGTCCCTCAATAGACACTCACAGTGACTAGTGGTCCCCTCTGGACCCCAGTACTCTGTCCCCGGCTACCTGCCACCACAAGAGCAGGAGTCCCAATGTCTGGAATCAAAAGGGATTTTTTGGCTCATGTATAGAAAAGTCTAAGGCCAGAGGCCTCCAGGGACAGCTAGAGAACTCTGGGAGTGAATTGGCTGGCTGGCCAGGCTGGTGGGTAGTCATGTTAGGGACTCGGGGCAGGGGCAGCTATTGCTCCTTAGTGAGGTGTTCGTCCTTATCGGGGTGGGCGAGCAAACCCAATGGGGAGCAGTGACTCAGCCTGAGTCCCTAAATACCTCTGATGCAGAGGGAAATCCATCCCGAGGACTTCTAGATTGAGGTCATTTCCTTCCATAGAACATGACTTCAGAGTGAAGTGACTTTGAGAATGTTTATCCCCTGGACGGCCACTCCATTCCAAGGTGACTTTTGTTGGGGTTTGGAAAATTTTCCTGGCGATCTGAGAAAAATAAATGACTCCAGATTTCCAAGGTAAATTCCAGCACGTGCAGACAGCAGGTGACAGTCGGCAGGTGGGTTTTCTAATTCCATCAAGGCCTAGACCATGAGATTGAGAATTAACTTTAAATTTTATTATGTTATTTATCATATTTTACATAACTTAGCTAATTTTAAATTTAAGTCTAATATTTCTGAAAAATAATACAGGCCCATAATAAAAATCCAAAACATAAAAAAGACGGAAAGGAGAGCCAGTGTGGTGGCGCACACCTGTAATCCCAGTGGCTCGGGAGGCTGAGGCAGGAAGATCATGAGTTCAAAGCCAGCCTCAGAATGGCAAGGTACTAATCAACTCAGTGAGACCCTGTCTCTAAATAAAATACAGAATAGGGCTGAGGATGTGGCTCAGTGGTCGAGTGCCCCTGAGCTCAATCCCTGGCACCAAAATAAAAGGATGGAGAGGGAGCTGTGTTGTCTCTCCTCAGCATGCCCTACCCCTCAATGCCCACCTCCCAGAGTTCCCTTTTTGGAACAAAATATAAATTATAATATATACATTATATGTTTTGCCAGATATCTCCATGTTGGGAGCTGGCCAGCTTTTTCCGGAGAAGCCAGAGAGTCAGTATTTTAGGCCTTGGGGGCCATGTCTCTGCCTTTGTACCTTCAAAGAAAATGCATAGGCCAGGCAAGGTGGTGCACGCCTGTGATCCAGCAGCTCCAAAGGCTGAGGCAGGAAAATCACGAATTCAAAGCCAGACTCAGCAACTTAGGAGACCCTGTCTCTAAATAAAATACACTCGAGGGCTAGTGATGTGGCTCAGTGGTTAAGAACTCCTAGGTTCAATTCCTGGTACCCCCCTCCCCCCCAAAAAAAAAGTTGCAAATTGTTCATTCATTTCCCTAACCCATTTTAAAAATTGGATTTTTTAAGGGGCCAGGAGTATAGCTCAGTGATAGAGCACTTGCCTAGATGTGTAAGGCCCTGGGTCCAATCTACAGCATCTCAAAAAAAAAATTGCTTTCTTATTGATTTGGGAAACCTTTTTATTTACTTACTGGGGACTAGGACTGAGTCAGGGGCACTGACCACTGAGCTATATCCCCAGTCCTCTTCATTTTTTACTTTGAGACAGGGTTTCCCTAAGTTATTGAGGGTCTTGCAAAAGCTTCTGAGGCTGGCCTCAAACCTGTGGTCCTTTTGTCTCAGGCTTCTGAGTTGCTGTGACCTTCCTGATATAGCCTCCCACATTACTGGGATTATGGGCATGTGCCACTATTTATATAAAATTTACTGATACCAACATTTTGTTCAATTTCTAGTATTACCCCCACCCCCACCCCACATCTTCCAAATGCCTTTAGTAAGCTTGACAAAGTGATCCTGAAGTTTATTTGCAAGAAAGGGAAAATTCTGAAAGAGAGGATTACTGATCATCAGGCATGGTGGCTTGCCTGCAGTCTAAGTTACTCAGGAGGTTGGGGTAAGAGGGTCACAAGCTCAAAAGGATCCCAAGGTCAGCCTAGGCAATTTAGGGAGACCTAGTCTCAAATTAAAATAAACTGGATGTGGTGGAGTGTGCCTGTAATCCCAGTGACTTGGGAGGTTGAGGCAGGAGGCTCACAAGTTCAACACCAGCCTTATCAGCTTAGCAAGGCCCTAAACAACTTAGTGAGACCCTGTCTCAAAATAAAATTAAACAAATCAATAAATAAAAGATTTTTTTAAAAAATATTTTTTAGTTGTAGTTGGAAGCAATGCCTTTATTTTATTTTATTTATTTTTATGTGGTGCTAAGGATTGAACCCAGTGCCTCGCATGTGCTAGGCGAGCACTCTACTGCAGAGCCACAACCTCAGCCCCGTTTTTTTTTTTTTTTTAATAAATAAAATAAAAAGGGCTGAGAGTAGCTGGGTGCAGTAGCTCACGCCTGTAATCCCAGTGGCTCAGGAGGCTGAGGCAGGAGGATCATGGGTTAAAGCCAGCCTCAGCAAAAGTGAGGCACTAAGCAACTCAGTGAGACTCTGTTTATAAATAAAATGCAAAATAGGGCTGAGAATATGGCTCCGTGGTTGAGTGCCCCTGAGTTCAATTCCCAGTACTCCCCCCCCCCAAAAAAAAGGCCTGGGGGTATAGTTTGGTGGTTGAGAAGCTCTGGGTTCAATCACCGTACCCCCCGTCCACACACACACATGCATGCACAAAGTTAATGAGGAGGATAATTTACTCTCAGATATCAAAAATTATTGAGTTATTGTGAAATTATAATCTGTAAAATATTTTTTTTTTCTTTCCAAGAAAATTGCTAACCTCTTGGACAAAGTATCTGACACAAAGTAGCTATTCAATGACTATTTGTAGTTAATGAACACTGGGTGAAGTTTTTTTCCTTCAATATTTAATCTTCTAAGTGTTAGTAGAAATAGAATCTTAGTAGGAATTCCACTGGAAACAAGAATCCAGGCAATTAAAGAAAAATTTTCTAGTAATAACACTTCATTAAAGTCTGCTGTGTCAGATGCCGTGGTGCATGCCTATGACCCCACAACTCAGGAGGCTAAGGCAGGAGATCACAAGTCCAAGGCCAGCCCCAGCAGCTTAGGGAGACTCTGCCTTAAAATAAAAAAATAAAAAGGGCTGGGGATGTAGCTCAGTGGTAGAGAGCCCCTGGGTTCAGTCCCCAGTAGCATAAATAAATAAATAGTCTGTTGCCTGCTGGACAGAGCAGGCACCTTCCCCGCCATCTTACCAATGCTGTCACTGGCCCTGTAAAGGTGGTTCATTACAGGAGAGGAACCTGACCTCTCAGCAGGTGAAATAACTTGTCCAAGGTCACACAATAAATAAAAAGACAGAGCCAAGGCCAATGTCATGCTTTTTCCACTGTGCTGGCTGCATCACCATGTCACTAATTAACATGGGTGTGATGTTTTTCTGTTTATAAACATGTGTCACAAGTCATCTAAAACTCATGACAGCCCAGCTAGGAATGGTTATATCTAGAAGACAGATGATGAAACTGGGTTCCAGGAAGCCCCTTAGTTTTAGCCAGAGCCACCACCCGTAGCCAGGCCCTGAGCCCAGCTGCCTTAGAACCCTTACCTCATTGAATTCCAATGGCAGCCCGTGTAATTCTTACTTTAGCATTGAAGAAAGTGAGACTCACAGGACTCAAAGGGTACATGATTTGTGCAAGGTCATACCAAGAGCAACTGAGAAAACCAGCATTCAGATCCAAAGAGATGGTTGGCTGGTCAGTTTCTTGGGTGCTGGGGACTGAACATCAGGGTGCCTGCCAGGCACTCTACCGCCCAGCCACTTTTTAGATACATTCTTCTTCCTCTTCCTCTTCCTCAGGGGCCCTTAACCATTGAGCTACAAGCTATATCTTCAGACCTTTCTTTAATATAATATATATAGCGATAGGATCTTGCTAAGTTGCTGAGGTTGGTGGCCTAGAACTTGTGATCCTTCTGCCCCAGCCTCCAGAAACACTGTGATCGTTGGACTAGGCTGTCGACCTCGATCCTCATATTAGAACTAGGAGAGCAATGTTATTCTTCCGATTTTCCAGATGGAAAAGCAGGATTTATTTGACAGGTCACATAGATAACAAGTGGTAGAGATGGGGCTTGAACCCACCTCGGAGGGGCTCTCCCCACACCCAGTAGCCGGACTTTGGCTCTTCTGAAGAAGCCGCGTCCTGCTCTCACACCAGCCAGGCCATGTCTGTAGGTGGTGCTTTCTCCATGTTCACCAAAGTCTGTGCGAGCACCTGGCACCTAGCACCTGGCACCTGGCAGGAATATTGCGGAGGGAGGGAGAGTGCCAGTCGCGAGGTCCAGCGCAATGGCCTCTAGCAATCCTTGAAGCTTCAGTCACCATGATTCCAGGGCCATCAGTCTCTATTCGTCAGTTTATGGCCGTCCTTGTTTTTCCAGCTCCTGCGCTTCCAAAGTTCTTTTTCGAGGGCAGAAGTTTTGCAGACCCCCGCACGCTCTCTCGCGACGGGACAGGGCGGACCTGCTGCACCTGCGCAACCATTGGCTGTCGGGTAGGGCGGAGACTGGATTGATTTGCATACACGTACTCGATTGGCTCATGGGACGGAAGTGGGCGGACTCAATCAAATCTACCTGTCAGCAGGTGGGGCGCGCAGGACTTCCGGACAGAAAAGGTTCAAGGAGTACCTGCGGCGGCGAGTGAGTAGACTTCCTGTGCGTGGGGCCGAGGCCTGAATCGCCTGCACCCCAACTTTAGGCGCCGCCCTGTAAATGTGAACCTGCAGGAACAAGAAGCAAAACAGTTCCGTTGATTACTTCTAGGGCAGCGCAAATTCCCCCAGGAAGGGGTGGGCAGGGCAGGAGTGGAAGGGAGATTTTTATTGATAAATCTTTTCTGCCCAAATTGAGAACCTAGGGAGCCCATTAAAACAAATGGGGCGATGGGTGGTGGCCGTGCGCTAGCGCCAGGGGAAATAGATGTCGGTATAAATGATGTAGGGGATTTGCTTTGTTTTTGTGATGCTGGGGATTGAATCCAGGCCGTCTGTGATGGGAACTCCTCCACCGAGCTACCTCCCCAGCCCCAGATTATTTTAGGACACTATTAGAGATTAATAAACCACAAATTAATTTATTTATTGGCAGGGATTAAACCCAGGGCCATTCTGCCACTGAGCTACATTCCCAGTCCTTTTTTATTTATTTATTTATTTATTTATTTATTTATTTATTTATTTATTTATTTATTTATTTTAGAACAGTCTTGCTAAGTTGCTGCCTTGGGCTCCCAAGTCACTTCACTGGGATCACAGGCCTGTGCCAAAGTATGCTGCCCTTGAACTTCTTAACCGTGAATGAGATTCTGTGTGCCACTTTGCACATACCTCACTCCTCAAAACAACATTTTGAGTTATGCAAAGGCTTATAGAGGTTCAGTAGCTTACCAAAGGCTGTAGTCAATGGAATTCCACTAGTGTGTCAATGTCATGACCAGCATTAAAAAAAAAAAAAAAAAAAAAAATGAAATAGGCTGAGTCCAGTGGTACACACCTGTAATCCCAGCAACTTGGGAGCTGAGACAGGAGAATTGTAAGTTGGAGGCCAGCCTTAGCAATTTAAAAAAACCCTGTCTCAAAATAAAAAATAAAATAGGGCTGAGGGTGTAGCTCAATGATAGAGTACTTGCCTAGCTTGTAGGAGACCCTCGGTTCGATCCCCAGTGCTGCAAAAGAAAAACAAAAAACTACAAAAAATCAGAGAATATTTTGGGGAAATTTGTTTCATGTATGTAAGTGTGTTTTACTGAAAAAAAAAAAACAAACTTATTTCTTACAGAAAATAGGGGGTAAAAAACAAAACAAAAAACTTCTATTTTGGACACCATTAACGATACAGCATGAGTTTACTGGTTTGTACGGAGTTTGCTGTGGGAATATAATCAGTCAGGTACCTGATTGTGGAACTGCTTGCGAGCCTGAGACCCAGGACCTCCAGGGGTCATGCTGGACAGATGCCACCCACAAGGACCACTAGATTAGTAGTTTTTATTACTATGACTTTTATTATTATTATTAATAGAAAATCATGGACCTAGAAAACCTGATTCCTCTGCTCCTTGGCTGTTGGGCCAGGCTCTGACCAACCAACCCCTTCTGCTGATGGAAAAACAGTAAAGAAATTGCTGGGATGGTGGGCCTGGGAGCCAAAGGGCCTGGGCTCAAAGCCTGGCTCTGCTACTTAATAGCTGGATGACCTTGAATAAGTCACAAAACTTCTGTTTCAAGGACCTCATTTGTAACATAGAGAATCTAAGGCAACCTATCTTGTAGGACTAATGTGAGGATCACAGGAGAGAATGCAGTCATCCCTAGATATCCGTGGGGGAATGGCTCCAAAACCCCTTCAGATAGGAAAGGCTTTGGGTGCTTATGTCCCTTACATGGCATAGTATTTGCATACAACCTACACACATCCTCCCATAGATTTTAAATCACCTTTTATAATACCAGATGATGTAAATGCTGTGTAACAGTTGATATACTGTATTGTTTAGGAATAATAAGAAAAAGTCTGAACCTGTTCAGATCAGACACAATATTCTGCAGAGTTTCCTTTTTTTCTTTTTAGTATTTGAGATTGCAGATATTTTTAATTCTCCGTTGGATGTAGAACCAGAAGAAATGGAGAGCCAAGTGTATAAGGAAATGTTCTCAGAAAATGCCTGGCATGTCCTTCCTCCTCTATAAATGTCAGCTGTTATTGTCTTTCCAAAGCCATGGGAAGCCACCAATGGAGGGATTGCTGGCAGAGGAGGAGCCCCCGTCCCTGGAGGCAGCTTCAACCCGGACATTGGCATTGACACATTATTGGCCACATTATTGTCTTCTGACAGGTAAAGAAACACCGAGGCTCCTAGAGGTCAAGGGATAGCTTCAGATCACAGTGAAGAGCGGCAGAGTTGACCCCCTGGTCCTGCACCCTTCCTGCAGCTTGACGCCTTTGCCTCTGTAGACAAGGACAAGAAACCCCGCATCTTGCCTCACTGGCTGAGCCTCCTGCCTTGCCCAAGGGTGCTGAGTGGTTTTGTCTCTGCTTCTGTTGGCTGAATGACTTCAAGGTGGAGGGCTTCTCTTGGGCAAGAGCAGTGTGTCCTTGGCCCCTCTTCTCTGTTGCGTTACTTAGAGCTTCCTCTTATCTCCAGAATCTTGCAAGTCACTCTCCCCATTAGCCAAGATAACTCTGCACACAGGAGCCTTTTGAGTTTGTAAAGTGCTTAACCAGATAAGCTGCATCAGACAATCTTGTTAGTTAGATGCACAAAATCACACTCCCCTTCCTCTCCCTCCTCCCTTCCTTCCCCCCCTTCTCTCTTCAGTACTGGGGATTGAACCCAAGGTGTTCAATGACTGAGCTATGTCTCCAGCCCTTTTTATTTTTGAGACCAAGTTGCCCAGGCTGGCATCCAACTTATGATCCTTCTGCCTCAGCCTCCCAAGTAGCTTGGATTACAGTCATGCATACTCCTGGCCCTGTGATTGTCTTCTAACAGATAGAGAAACACTGAGGTCCAGAGAGGTCATGTGATTAGCTTAAGATCACACAGTAAAGAAGTGGCAGAGTTGGGACCCTGGTCCAGCCTTCTTTTCTACCTAATGATAACACTCGTTGGCTTATTGTGTACCAGGCATTGTGTCATGTTTCTTACTGATATGATTTTATTTAGTTTTCACCCAATTAATAAGTAGTAGAGCCAAGATTCAAACCAAGGATTTGGGTGCCAGATCCCAGCTTCCTTTATACCCCAGCTGCTTTGCACTGGGGGTGAAGTTTCATTTGTTCCTAATTGCTCAAATCCTATAATGTCACCCTAACTCTGTCACCCTGCAGCTGGGCTTGGTTGCTAAGGCGGCCTTTGATGCTGCTTCCCCATCTTGAGACAGGCTTCACAGCACCTGGCCCGACCCCAGCAGGGAACACATTATGATCACAAGGTCCTTTGCCACACAGAACATGAGGCCAAATGGTAAAAATGCAACCGTGAAGGGAAGTCTGAGGGACGCTCCCGACGGAGTCACACATGCCCAGCGTGGTTCTGGGTGCTGTGCCAGGTCACGCCCTCCGTCCTGGTGTAGGGTGGGAGGTGGACCACTTGGTTCTCATCTTCAAATGCCTGTTTCCATGGAACTCAAGCAAGCAAAGGCCACTGCATTTTTATTTGTTTTTGTTCTTTGTATAGTATCTTTATTGAGATATAATTCACATACCATAAACTTCACCCTTTTAAAATGTACAATCCTGTGGCTTTCAGTGATCCTCTGACTTGCTCAACCCTCCCATGATCTAATTCCAGAACATTCTCATCACTCAAAAAAGAAGCTTCATAGCTATTAGTAGTCAGTCCCTGGTCCCCTCCCACAGACCCTGGCAGCCTCTGTCTGTCCCTACAGAGTGGCCTCTTCTGGATCTTCACATAAGAGGACTTACATACTCTGAGGCCTCCACTCTGTGGCCTCCGTGGCTGACTTCTTTCAATTAGCACGATGTGTTCAATGTTCATCCACAGGCAGCCTCTCTCCTTGTTATTCCCAAGTAATACCCCACTGTGTGCACCGCCTGTTTGCTTTTCCAAACGTTGGTTCATGGACATTTGTATTGTTTTCACCCTTTGCATAACACTGCTGCCGAACACTCACAGGGTGTCTGAGTTTCTGTGTGGACAGGAGCTTCCCCCTCATAAGAAGTTCAAGGTCATGTGGTATCTCAGTCTGTCTGCTGCTGCTATCACAGAATATCACAGGCTGGGTGGTTTGTAAAGAAAATAAGCTTATTTCTCACAGTGTTGCAAGCTGGGAAGTTCAATGTCAAGGTGCTGGCATCTGGCGAGGGCCTTCTTGCTATGTCACCTGGTGGAGAAGGGCGTCCCATGGTGACAGAACAAGAAGGTAGGTGTGAGAGCGAGCTGAGCAAGCCAAACTCCCTTTCAGAAGAGCCCACTTTCCAGGCACAAACCTGCCAGAGAGTGACCTTGATCCATCAGGAGAGTGGAGCCCTTACAACCTAACCATCTCTTAAAGGTCTCACCTCCCCAAACCGTAATGGCAATTAAATTTCAACTTGAATTTGGAGGGGACATTCAAACACTAGCCTGTGGTAACTGTTGACTGTAAAGGAAGTGCCACACTGGTCCCCAAAATGGCTCCACTGTTTCACAACCTACCGGTGATAGGAAGTTCCCCGTATGCCCACCATTTCCACTTTCAGGGCTGGGGCTTGAGCCCGGGGTCTGGGCTGTGCCACAGAGCGCCACCTCGGTCTGTGTTCTCTCCTGAGACTTGAAGTGGGATCTAACGAGGATCACAGGGCAGTGGAGCTCAGGAAGCATTGTGTGCCCTTGTCCACTGGATGTCTATGTGATCTGCTCCTAAGGGTGTGATTCCAAGGTGGACACTGCTCATGGGTACACTCCCAGCCTAGGCAGGGAGGTGCAGCGGATCAGGAGGCAGGGGGGTCTGGACTGGATCCCAGCTCTGTCTCTGTCTCCGAGGCCCCGCGCCTGCCTCTCTGAATATCTGATTTTTCTTTAATAAGGACATCAGATGCACACCACAGGGGTGTTGTGGGGACAAGGCACACCGTATGAGAGAGGCACTGTTAGTGACACAGGAAGATCCCTTCATTCCACCGCTGAGGTCTGAGTCCCTGTGAAGTGTCTGTTCCTGGGACACAAAGGTGATGAGGACCTTGGTGCCCTCAGCTCTCAAGTGTGGAAGAACAGATACAGGAACCGTAGGTCGTGTCTCCGCGTGACAAGTGCCATAAAGGAGGCTCTTCATGGTTTTCTGGTTGCCGAGGAAGGGCATGACCAGAAGGTCAAGCAGAAGGAAGTGGTGATAGGAAAGACCAGGTGGGAGAGGCCCCTGTGCTCAGGGTGGCCCGGGACTCCTGGATGGGGTCCTCCCTTGTCCACACCTCACTCATCAGGCCCTGGACCCACAAGTGGCCTGCCTGCCCTGAGGCTGGAAGGGGACAAGCCTTTGGTTCACAATCCAGATGAGATAAAGGCTGACACCTCCCTCCCTGAGCACACACCCACGCCTCTGTGTATCCAAGACAGGTGGCCATAGGGCATTGGGTTGTCCCCCAGAGTGGGTCAGGGAGGAGAGATGGGGAACATACACTGGACTGGGAGGGAGGCAGGTGATGCATCGAGAAGGCGTGAGCCCCAACTCTGCCCTTTCACACCTTGTGATCAGCACGTCCGGTGGCTCACTCTGGCCTCAGCTGACTTATCTGTAAAACAGGGATATACGCAGCTGTGCCCAAGCAGTGACCTAGAGATGAAGAGAGGCAACACGAAAATGGTATCGCAAAATCTAAATGCTGCGCATCGTCACCAAGGCTGGTGGTACCCGGATCTGAGAGTGGATGGATAAGATGTGGAGTATCATCCAGCAACAGCAGCAGATGGCGTGTGGTTAGATGCGACCACGGCGATGAGCCGGGAACACATCGTGCTGAGTGAAAAACCAGATACAAAGGCCACATGTTATAGAATTCCATCTACACGGAACACCCAGAGAGGGGGACCATGGAGAAGGTAGGTTGCTGTTACCTCCCGCAGGGTGGGAAGCCTGGGGAGCTTGGGCAGTGTCTGCTGAGGGATATGGGGTTTCTTTGGGGGTGATGAAAAGGCTCTGGAATAGCCGAGTGCAGTGGTGCGTTTCTGTAATCCCAGCTACTCAGGAGGCTGAGATAGGAGGATCACAAGTTCAAGGCCAGCCTGGGCAACTTGATGAGATGCCTACTCAAGATAAGAAGGACTGGGGATGAGGCTCATGGTAAGGCACCACTGGGTTCAATCCCCAGAATACACACCTCCTCTCTCTCTCTCTCACACACACACCGATGATAAAAAGAGAAGACAGGGGCTGGGGATGTGGCTCAAGCGGTAGCGTGCTCGCCTGGCATGCGTGCGGCCCGGGTTCGATCCTCAGCACCACATACAAACAAAGATGTTGTGTCCGCCGATAACTAAAAAGTAAATATTAAAATTCTCTCTCTCTCTCTTAAAAAAAAAAAAGAAAAGACAGAATGTTCTGGAATTAGCAGTAATGATTGTAGAATTCTGAAGATATTAAAAAATCACTGAGTTGTACACTTTGGATTTTTCCTTATTCATTTATTTAGCAGTACTGGTGATTGAACCCAGGGGCGCTCTACCACTGAGCTACATCCGCATCCCTTTTTATTTTGATTTTTGTGACAGGGTCTCACTAAGTTGTTGAGGCTAGCCTCAAACTTAGGATCCTCCTGCCTCAGCCTCCCAAGTGGCTGGGACTTCAGATGTGCACCAAGTAGGTCACACACAGCTGAATCATGCATTTCACAGCTGAATCATGCATTTTAAGTGAGTGAGATATGTGGCCTATGGATTATATTTGGATTATATATATTGAATTATATATGGATTTATTTCCTAGCACTATCTGGAATGATACCATAGGCATATGCCAGTGAATAATGGTTCTTTTTAATTTTTTAAATAATTTTTTTGGTAGTTGTAGAGACAGAATGCCTTTTGTTTTTAGTTGTCAATAGACCTTTAATTAATTAATTTATTTATTTTTATGTGGTGTTGAGAATCAAACCCAGGGCCTCACACTTGCTAGGCACAACCCCAGCCTCCCCACCTCGAGAATGCCTTTATTTAATTCATTTTTTATGTGGCGCTAAGGACTGAACCCAGGGCTTCACACATCCTAGGCAAGTGCTCTGCCACTGAGCCCCAGCTTCAGCCCCATATATGTTCTTATTTTGATTTCATTAACATTTTTTTTTTTTTTGTTCATTCACTCTACAAACACTTATCAAGGGCGTTGCAGACACTGGGTCCTCAGGAAGCCTGTGGCCTCCTTGTCTGGGGCAGACAAGCTGGTGGTATAACTAAAGGGAGCACAGGGTGATGAAGGAGCAGCGGAGGGACATTGTGCCAGGCGAGAGGACCCAGAGAGGCCTCTGCAAGGAGTAACCATCCCTAAAGACCCAAGAGGACAGGAAGGAATGCAGAGGGCAGGCACCAGGGGCCCCAGACAGACAATCTGTGCTTCAGGCCCCGAGTGCTCTTCTGGGGAAGAGGAGGTGTGGAGCTTGTGATGGAGGCCACATAGCTGCTCTCGGGGATCATCTGCTGAATAGTCATGAATGTAGAAATACAGGTGCTCCAGAATTACTACTGAGACAACGCTTTAGTTAGTTATTTTGCAGTTCTGGGATTGGATCCAGGGTTGCTATACTACATCCCCAGCCCTCTTTTATTTTGGGACAGGGTCTAAGGTGCTGAGTCTGGCCTCAAACTTGTAATCCTCCGGCCTCAGCCTCCTGAGTTGCTGGGACTATGGGCATGTGCCACCACACCCGGCTGTAAGACATTGCTTTAGATTCTCCCTAGAGATTCTAGAGTTTGTTTGGTTTTTTCAGTGCTAAGGATCAAGCCCAGGGCTAGGGACGCGCTAGACAAGCACTCCACCCATGAGCTACACCTCAGCCCTCCGGGGATCTAATGTTCCTGGAAGGGCAGCCCCTCAGTGAGGGGGCCTTGCTAGCTTGCAGTCACAGTGGGGATGGGTCCTGAAATGCTGTCATTTGTTCTTTTCTCCTTCTCCTCCTCCTCCTTCCTGATGATTAAACCCCAGGGGGCTCTACCACTGAACTACATCCCCAGTCTTGCTAAATTGCTGAGGCCGGCTTTGAACTTGCAATCCTGGGTCTCAGCCTCCCAGGTGACTGGGATTACAGGTGAGTGCCCCCACGCCAGGCTTTGCTCCTCCCTCCCCTTCCCCTCCTCCCCCCACCCCTGTACTCCTTAGGTGCTGGGGATGGATGCTGGGGCTTCCCACATACTAAGCACCTGCTGTATCCTTGGGCTACGGAGCCTGAGGCTCTGCATTTCTAACAAGGTCCCCCTGAGGACAACGCTGTGAGGCCACTAATCCTAGCACTGCATTCTCCTCCTCAGGGCTTTGCCTCTTCTGAGCCCAGCAGCTTCTTGACACTCCCCCATCTGTCACAGGCTGTCCCTCTGGGCCCTGCATTCCTGCCTGGAAAGGGCTCCTCTACATGCTACCTGCCACCTGGCCCTTGGCAGTCCTCCTCAGGCTCTGGCAGTGCCCACATGCAGGTCCTGGGCGCAGAGACACAAGGTCACCGAATCCCAGCACCTCTGGGTCTGGGGCCTGAAACAGGAGTAGAGCGGGAAGTCAGGTGCGCAGACAGGTTTGACAAGAACCTGGATGAGATGGTGGGGGCTCGGCTGGGGACTGTGCAGGAGGAGAGAAGAATGCTGCCCAGCAACAGGGAAACGCGCCAAGAATCCTGGACTTGGGTTACAGAACTCTGGGCCATTCAGATGTTTTCTTTATGCTTTTATGAAGGCTGGAGGTGTAGCTCAGTGGTTGAGCACCGCCATCCTGGGAAACTTAGCAAGACTCTAAATCCAAATACAAAATAAAAAGGGCTGGGAATGTGGCTCAGTGGTTAAGCACCCCTAGGTCCAATCACCAGTACCAAAAAAAAAAAAAAAAAAAAAAAGAATTAAAAACCCAGAAAATAGCAAGTGTTGGTGAGGATGTGGGATGTGTCGAGTTGGTGCGAATGTAAAATGGTGCAGCCACTGGGAGAAACAGCTTGGTCATCCTCAAAATGTTAAAAATAGAATTGCCATATGATGCAGCAATTCCACTTCTGGGTATATGAGTAAAAGAATTTGAAGAACGGTTTTGAAGATAAATTTATATATTTATAGCAACATCATTCCCAATAGCTAAAACCCAATAGCAGCCCAAGTGTCCATTAACGGTTAAATGGATAAGCAGATTGTGGTATTCAGCTACAATGGAATATTAGTCAGCCTTAAAAAGAAAGTGATTTTGTTGGGTGTGGTGGCACATGCCTGTAATTCCAGCAACTCTGGAGGCTGAAGCAGAAGGACTGCAAGTTTAAAGCCAGCCTCAGCAATTTAGGCAGACACTAAGCAATTTAAGCGAGACCTTGTCTCAAAATAAAAGGGCTGGGAATATGGTTGAGCACCCCTGGGTAAAATCCCTAGTACACCCTCCCACACACACAAAAAGGTGATTCTAACATATACCACAGCGTAGATGGACCTCAAGGGCACTGTGCTAGTGGAGAAAGGCTGTCACTAGAAGACAAGACCCGTATGACTCCACATGTATGAGGTGCCTAGAGCAGTCAAAAGCATAGACTGCAGAATGGCGGGTGCCAGGACTGGAGGAGGGGAGAGTGGGAGGTATTGTTGAAGGGGTGCAGCGTTTCAGTTTTGCAAGAGGAAGTTTTGGAGATGGGATCATGGATGGGGTGGTGGTTGCACAACGCGACTGTGGTAATGCCACTGCACTCTACACCTGGAATGGTCGGTGGAGCTTGTGACGTGTGCAGGACCAGGGGTTCCATCCCCAGCTCCGTGAAAACCAAAGCCCAAAACAACAACACAAAACCCCAACATGGTAAATTTATGTAATGTGTATTTTACCACAATTTTTAAAAAATGAAAAAAAAAAACCCAAGAAAAGAAGAAAGACTGAAGAACAGGATGAGGCTGGAGTTGGGAGATATGGATTTGGTCGTCACTTGCAAGGATAGAATAGTTACAGGTCGGGCAGGGCCAGGAAGGCCAGAGAGAGGGCAGGGACATTGCGGGAGTGCAGAGAACTGTGGCCAGTACAACCAGAGCACTCTCCCTGTCAGTTCCACAGCTCTGGCCTGAACTCTGCCAATTAATAGACTGTGAACTGGGCTGGTCACTTCACCTCTCTGAGCCTCAGTTTCTTCATCTGTAAAAGGGGGATAATATTTGTGTATCCCTCATTGTATCATCATGAGACAGTCCTTAAAACACGTAAGGGCTGGGGTTGGAGCTCAGTGGTAGAGCGCTTGTCTTGCATACACGAGGCCCTGGGTTTGATCCTCAGCACCAAATAAATAAATAAAAAGCACTTAATACAGTGCTTGCTGCCTAGTGAAACAATAAATGTAAGCTTCTGGTAGAGGTGTATTAAAAATATTTCACAGCAGGTACAGCCCTGGTACTGACCAGTCAGCTGGTCCTGCACATTCCGGCTGAATGTCCACCCTGGCCACGGGGCTGGGGAGCAGTCAGCAGAGGGGAGACCGGTCCCTCTGGAAGTTTCTAGAAAGTCTGTAGGGGTGGGGGGCTAGTTGTGGATCCGATTCAAATGCCCTCTAGGAAGCCCAGTTGGTTGAGGCAGCTTGCTGGCCTCCAAGGGCCAGATTCCAGGAGAGCAGGGCAGAGGGTGAGTGCATCTGAGGGCCTGAATGCAGAGGTCTCTGAGGAATGGGAATGAGAGGACAGGGAGAGCTGTTAGAGATGTGGCTGCAGCGACTCAGAAAGTTCCACTTTGAGCCTGGTGTAGTGGCGCACGCCTGTAATCCTAGCAGCTCGGGAGGTTGAGGCAGGAGGATCCCAAGTTTGAAGTCAGCCTCAGCAATGTAGCGAGGCCCTAAGCAACTTAGCAAGACTCTGAGTCTGAATAAAACATTAAAAAAAGGGCTGGGGATGTGGCTCAGTTATTAAGCACCCCTGGGTTTAATCCCCATATCCCTCCCACAAAAAGAAAGAAAGAAAGAAAGAAAGAAAGAAAGGAAGGAAGGAAGGAAGGAAGGAAGGAAGGAAGGAAGGGAGAGAAAGAGAAAGAAAGAAAGAAAGAAAAGAAAAAGTTCCAGTTTGTTTTGAAGACCAGGAAATTAGGAAATTCAAAGTATTTCTTCTGGGCTGGGGATGTGGCTCAAGTAGTAGCGCGCTCGCCTGGCATGCGTGCAGCCCGGGTTCGATCCTCAGCACCACATACAAACAAAGCTGTTGTGTCCGCCGAAAACTAAAAAATAAATAAATAGATATTAAGATTCTCTCTCTCTCTCTCTAAAAAAAAAAAAAAAAACAAGGTATGTTTGCAGGCAGATGAGCTCCTGGGATATTGAAAAGACTAGTAATTGGCAGGACTACAAACGTATCTACCGCAGGATCCAAATTTCTTTCTTTATGTTATTATAACTTTTAATTTTTTGTAATTACAGATGTATTGAAAATTTTAAGAGTGGAAGAAGGACACCTGTGTACCTTTTAGCCATTTTCATCAGTTATTCACATTTTGCTTCGATTTTATTTTGTTTCCTTTTTTGAAGTATAATTGTAGTCAACAGAGTGTCCAAACCCTGAGTGTCCAAATCAGTGAATTTTACCTATGTGGAAACCCAGTGCAACCACCAGCTGGACTGATCTAGAACATTCTGGCACCCCTGACTTTGTCACTAGGGATTGACTGCGCCCATTCTACAGTTTCACATAAGTCAGATCATATAGTTTCCATCTTTCTGTGTCTAAACTCTCTCTCAACAGCATGTCCATGAGATTCATCCATTTAAAGAAATAACTATTTTGAGATATGTCATAGACCATAAAACTCCTCTTTTGAAGTATACAATTTGTGATTTTTGTGGGGGAGCGGTGACTGGAGATTGAACCACTGAGCCACATCCCTGGCCCTTTTTATTTTATTTTGGACAGGGTCTTGCTAAGTTGCTGAGGGACTTACTAAATTGATGAGGCTGGCCTCTAACGTGTGATCCTCTTACCTCAGCTTTCCTAGTTACTGGGATTACAGGTATATACCACCAAGCTCAGCTCTAAGAATGTTTTTATACATCCTTTCGTGAATCTAAATACTCTTTTCTGCTGGGTATATTCTTATGAGTGGACTGCTGGCTCTTGGGGTATACATGTATATTAAGTTATAGTAGAAACTGTCAAACACTTTCTCAAATTGGTCGTACAAACTCCCACTCCCACAAGCAATTTATAAGAGCTCCAGTACTCCCTCTTTGGGCTCACACTTGGTATTTTAATTTTAGCCAGCCATCTGGGGAATACTGCTACGTCATCATGGATTTCACTTGCATTCTGTGATAATTTATGATGTTGAGCACCTTTTCATATGCTTACATGTTAACATTTGAATGTGTGTGGTGCCTGGATCTAAACCAGGGCCTTTCACATGTGAGCCAAGGGCCCTACCATGGAGCTACTCCCCCAGCCCTGCTGTCTTTTTTTTACAATAGATGTTCCTTTTTCCTCCCACATTTTTTTTTTTTTTTTTGTGCGTTATAGTTGTACATACTGATGGGATTTGTCATTACAGATTTGCTAATGCACACAATACACAATATTATAACTTGGCCAGTATCACTCCCCAGCAATGTAGATAGATGGTCTTGATAAATTCTGTGTACACATCCTTTGTTAGACATTAAGTATTGTAAATATTTTCTCTCAGGCTCTGGTCTGATTTTTTTACTCTTTAAAAAAAAATTTTTTTTTTAATAAACATCTTATAGTCAGAGGTTTTATTTATTTATTTTTCTTAAACTGCTTTTATTTTGATTTTTTTTACTCTTAATTGTGTCTTTTAGCAAACAGATAATCTTAATGAGCTTCAATTTAATAATTTTCTTTCATGGGCTATATGTTTTTGTGCTTGATTGAGTCACGTCCACATCCCCAGCCCTATTTTGTATTATTATTATTATTATTATTATTATTATTATTATTTTGGTACCAAGGATTAAATCCAGGGATGCCTAATCACTGAGCAACACCTCCAGCCCTTTTTTTTTTTTTTTAATATTTTATTTATTTAGAGTCAGGGTCTTGCTAAATTGCTTAGGGCCTCATTAAGTTGCTGAGGCTGGCTTTGAATTTGCAATCCTTCTGCCTCAGTCTCCCAAGCTGCTATGATTACAGGTGAGTGCGACCATTCCTGGCTACTTTTTCTTTTCTTTTCTTTCTTTCTTTCTAATACCAGGGATTTTGAACCCAGGGGCGCTTAACTACTGAACCACATCCCCAGCCCTTTTTATTTTTATTTTTTTTGTGTGGTGCTGGGGATTGAACCCATGGTCTTCTGTATGCAAGGCAAGCACTCTACCAACTGAGCTATATCCTCATCCCTTGTTTTTTGAGACAGGGTTTTGCTACATTGCTAAGGCTGGCTTTAAACTCACCATACTCCTACCTCAGCCTCCCAGTCACTGAGATACAGACAGGCATGCACCACCATGCCCAGCTGCAGTTTTTCTTTTTCTTTCTTTTTAATTAATTAATTAATTAATTAATTTATGATACCAGGGATTAAACTCAGGAGCACTCAATCCCTGAGTCACAACCCCGGCCCTATTTTGTATTTTATTTAGAGACAGGGTCTCACTGAGTTGCTTAGAGCCTTGTGTTTGCTGAGGCTGGCTTTGGATTCTCAGCCTTCGGAGCTGCTGGGATTACAGGCATGGGCTACCACACCCAGCTTGTACTTTCTTAAAACAAGAATTTAGAGATTTTTGCCTACTTCAAACTCATGAAAATATTTTCCCATGCTGCCTTCCAGAAGTTTTATTGTTTGTTTTTCACATTTGGGTCTCTGACACATTCTAAACTATTTTTGTGAACTGTGTGAAGTGAGGGTTAAGGCTTAGATCTCCCCATGTGGATATGCAGTTGACCTAGAACCATGTATTAAAAAGACCATCCTTTCCCCACTTTTTGCAGTGACATTTGCAAAAGTGGGGTGATGACCATGAATGTGTGGGTCTCTCACTTTTATTTTATGTGCATGTGTATAAAGGTTTGAAGCAAATAATAAGGTTAGTTATAGTTGTTATGATGTGGACTTTAATTATTTTTACTTTTAGTATTTTCTATACCAAATATACTCTTATTTTAATATGTAAGACAAAACAGATGAAATGTTTTTCCAAAATATTACAGGAGTAGAGACTTGAAAGGGTGTAGGTTCTTGGAGGATGGAGTTTTTAGCTGTGTAGCAAATGAGAGGGCCTCCTTGGTTAAAGGAAAAGTACAGGCTAATGGACCGGAAAAGAAAATTCAGGGCCTGGCCAACAGAGGCCTTAGTTCCCTGGAGAAAGTGGTGCTCGAAAGCTGGTAGCTAGGAAAATGGAAATGGCCATTGTCAACAATGCTCTGTGGTAAGTGCAGCTGCTAGCAGTTTTTAAAACACTTTCAGGTCCATAGTGCCGATTTACACCTTGATATATATATATTTTTAGGATGATTTTTCAGGTAGAATTGATTAATATACTTTCTCATCTGTATCTCTAAATCTGGCCAAGACTTTACTTTTATTATTATTATTATTGAATTTGATAGGTGAAAAAAGGTGCCCCATGCAGTTTTGTTTGCATTTCTAGTGACTGATTTTTTGTAATTATTAACTATTTATACTTCATTTTTAAAATTTACCTTCCCCTCCCTCCCTCCCTTCCTTCCTTCCTTCTTTCTTTCTTTCTCTTGGTCATGGCCTCATGAATTCTAGGCAAGTGCTCTATCACTGTGCTACATCCAGAGTCCTATATTTTAATTTTTAAAATTGCCTGTTCCTGTTTTCCTTCATTTTTATTTTAGAGTGTTTGGGGGATTTTTGTTATCAACTCAGAAGATAACTTCTGATATATATAAACTCTTTTTTTTTCATCTTTCTTTTGTTTTTAGATCATACTTTTTTTCTTTCTTTCTTAAGTTCCTTTGGAAGAATAGTTTAGTCATAATAGCAAAAACATTCCAAAAGGAAAGAGTAATGATGAGAAATGTGCCCTCGTAGACATAAAATGTATTATAAAGCTACCACTGTTGAAGCATCGAGGAATTGGCACAGGATCACACAGGAAAATGAATGGATACAATTCAGAAATAGATTCAAGTATACACAAGAGTTCAACAGGTAATGAAGGTGGTATCTGAAATCATGGAGAAAGTGAGTGATTATTGCAAAAGTTCTTAGATTTGTTGCTCTCTCCAAAACAAATTCCAGTGAATCAAAAGACAAATGTAAACATTTTTTTAATGAAAAAGTAACCTCTTGTAGAGAACAGTAACCAAAATAAGTAAGTGCAATTTATCTACCTAAAACAAAACAAAATCAAACCAAGGCAACCTTTTTTGTAACAAGTATCTGAAAGGACCGGTACGAGGTGATCTCGTGGAGATGCAGAGGAGCCTAGGGGGCATTCCAAGGCAGCGTGGACAGCCAGAGGGAAGGTTCGGAGGCCCGGAGACCGCCGCGTGCGGGCTCTAGCAGAAGACAGTGGCCAGAACCGAACTCAGGACGCACACCCCGAATCCAGGGCTGAGGCAATGCCCGCCCCCACAGCCATCATAATTATGAAAAATACCACTTTTCCCATATATGGTACTTAATGTCTGTTCTTCTGGTAGGGCAGGACTTAGGGAAAACAGCTCGCAGGGCGGAGTGTCAGAGCCGCGGACCTTCCCAGTCTACTCCTTCCGTGCCTCTCCCGGGTTCAGGGAATGCACCACAACCCGCGCCCGGAGTCCTACGCGCCCGGAGCCGTCGGCTCCTGATTGGTCCCGTCAGTGTCAATTCTCGTCCTGGAACCTGGCAGTTCGTTGGACGCCCCTAGGAGGCGGGGCTCCCGCCTAGGAAGCGCGGAGGAAGGTGGAGCCGGCGGAGGTGAGGGCGGATGCGGAGATGATTCCCATCCCCTGGCCGCGGAGGCTCCGCCCACCACCTTCCTACAGGCCCGGGTGTCTGTCTGTCAAGTCCACACGAGGACTGGAATGGGTGAGGCTAGGCACGGGGCGGGGCCGTCCCTCCGAGCTCCGCCCGGAGCGGCGCCCGTCTGGAAGGGACCCGCCTCTAAGAAGGCGGGGCGGGAAGGAGGCGAGCTGCAGAGCTGGGTGCGGTGAGGCGCGCAGATCACCGCGGTTCCTGGGCAGGGCACTGGAGCCTGAGCGAGGCTGACCTGCTGCTGCTCCCGCCTCGCGCGCTCGCCCACCCCGCCGTCGCCCAGCGCTCGAGAAGCCCTCTCGGC
>NW_025999853.1:1929639-1930706 GCF_001458135.2 Marmota marmota marmota
GCCCAGGTTGCGGGCAGGAAGGACCCCTTCCGCTCTTCCACTTTTCACTTTTGTGGCCCGGGGAAAGAGGCCCAGGAACGCCGGCTGCCGTCGGGGCCGCCCAGGCGTGCACCTGATTCCACCGCGCCCGTGGCTGCCCCGCCCGGCGGCAGGGGAGTGGGGAAGCTGGCCATGCCTTAGGACCCAGCCCGGGTTATTGCATCTTTCCTGTTTGGGCCATTTGCGGGGTTTTATACAACCCCCACTTCCGCGCGCAGGGGTCCTTACCCCATCCTATCCCGAGCCCCGCCCAAAGCAGGAGTGCAGCTCTCTCATCCCTCCCCGGGGGCCCTCAGTTTCAAACTGAAACGGAGCCTGTACCTACCCTCCGGGACAAGTTGGGGGCAGGGTGAGTGCCGGGGCTGCTGCCTGCGGCCCCACCCAGCGGTGTGGAGAAGGTTCCTGGGAAGTCCCAGGTCTTGGAGACGGGCGGCTCCCTCCGCTGGGCAATTGAGAGGCCCTGCCACTTCTTGGTTCACTGCGCCCTTTTCTGGGTTTAACAGGATTTCAAAGTAACTGTTGAGTAACTGTTGAGGGGGAAGAGTGAGAGCCTCTCAGGCAGTGCAACATTGTGGCCACTTTTGACTCGGCTGAATCGGCCTGATAACCTCACCTGGTGCTTTTTGGTAAGGAGGGAGGTTTCTTGGAGGCCTGTTTAGACAATCGCTCAATTAATATTAGTCAATTTAGATACAAGGCTGCCGTGGGTGGGGGAGGGTATGCAGATGTGTAATTGAGCAAATATTTAACTGACTTCTCTGTGCCAGGGACTTTGCCAGGTGGTGTGTATGTGGGGGTGGGGGCGAGGTTGAGTAAGACCTGGCCCCTGCCCACGGGCACTTTAGGGGAGAGTTGAGACAAATCTGTAGATGACTCTAATGTGAGGTGGAGATGACAGGGACCCCAGAAAGGTAGGGTGAGTCATAGGACTGGGAGAAGGGAGCCAACTTACCTTGTGAGATCCCGGAGTCCTCCCGGAGGAGGCCTCTGATTCCCCCCCCCCCCCGCCCCGCCAGCATCGACTAGTC
>NW_025999853.1:1931010-1991587 GCF_001458135.2 Marmota marmota marmota
CCCCGCCCCGGAAGTTTACAGTCTTCAAGGAGAAACCGGGGCAGAGTGCCTGAAATACAAAGGCAGCCTGTGATGTGTGTCCCAAGCATGCCACAGACAAAGGACTCAGAGGAATTTCGAGGCCAGCAAGAGGGGCCAGCACTGTCTGGAGGCCTCCACGAGGAAGAGCACATTGCAGTTTTGGCAAACTGAGGCATGCGTGTGGTGTTGGAAAGTGAGGAGTCATTTAGTGGATAATTGGGGGGTAATTAAAAAAACGTCAAGAGATTGCTCAGTGTAATTCGAGAGCCAGTGTGCCCCCAGATGGCTGTGGGGTGACACCGAAGAGCCTTGTTCTTCACACTCAGCAAGTCCTGGCAGCGCAGGTGGGCAGAGCCAGGTGCCTGGAGAGCCAGGTGCCCTGCTAGCCAGCATTGGCAGGTTACCCAGTCCTGGGGGCAGGGCAGCCTGAGAGGCACATTCTGTGGGGCCCCTGGTCTGAAGGGCACAGGAGGGTAGGGGAAAGAGAGGGCTGGGTCCCTGGCCTTCATGTTTTTTATTTTTAAACTTTTTAACCTAAGGGGTTGGAGATGGGACAGCTTCTCTCTTGAAGGATGAAGGACGCATGTTAATCACAGCCTGCCTTTCCCTGCTCTTGCTCCAGAAAAAACAAAACAAGGATCTGTTAGCTCTTTAAAAGAAGAAAAACACACTCAAAAAATGCAGCATTGTTGTGTGGACTGGTAGGGTATTGCTAGAAACCAGGCTGGCTGGGCTTTCTTCACTTCCTCTTCTAGCTAATCCTTCAATAAAGTACTTAAGACAGCCTTACCAGCTTGACATCTTTATTTCAAAAGGAGAGGAGGGGTTGGCAGTTGTTTTCTTCTGAGCCTGGCCCTACCCTTTTCTTGGAGGGGGAGAAAAACCTAAAGCAAAGGGGGGAGGGAGAAAAAAAAAACAACAACAACCCTGCCTTGACAGCTTCCTCCCCAGCATCATGTTCCAAAAATATTTAGAATAACAAAATCTGTGTGTCCTCTTAATTAAACAAACGTCCTAATTTACTGAGCATAAAACAGCATCTCTGCCCGTGGGGGCAGGAAGTGCATTTTTCCTTTGTGCAGCCCCAGAGAGTCACTGCTTCTCACCTTAACCCTTGGTGTGCTGAGCCCCTGAGCTCACAGTCTTGGGTGACAGTAGATGGAGCCTTGGCTGCCGCTCTGGGCAGTGGTGCCCTGTGGTTTACAGAATCCTGTTCTTAGACCTGGGAACAGTGGGGTCATGGGAAGAACATGGAGTTGGAGGTAGATGGAGTTCAGATCCTCACCTTATCTTACTAGCTTTGTGATCTTGGGCAAGAGAGATAATCTCCTGGAACCTCAGTTTCCTCATGTGTAATGGAAGACTCAAGCCTATCCTATAGGATCAGTTAGGAGAACTGGAAGGAATAAGGTACATAAAGTGCCTAATAAACAGTGGCTGTATAAATTTAAAAATATGTATATTATACACACATGTGTGCATTTTTTCTTTTTTTAAGCCTGTATACCCTAGGGTTGTTGGGTGAGAGTGGGGGTGCTTTGTTTCCCAAGCTCTGAGCTCAGGGTTCTTCTCACTTCTAAAAAGGTGCGCATGAGCAGTGCTTGTGGCCTACGAGGCCCGAGTGGTGTGGACACAGTGGTCCTGAGGCCCATCTGCTGATGCTTTTGCAGAGATGCACTTGATGAGCTGTGCTGGGTAACCTTGTTAAATGGCTCTGGCCTGGGCAGAAGATGCACAGACTGACTCCAGTCTTGGTTCTAAAACCATTTCCGGAGGTCTAGGTGATGGCGGGTTTTGTGTGAAGAGCACTGGTCTTGTATATCTGGGGACGCAGCTCCCAGCTCTGACTCTGCTTGAGAGTATGTTTGATTTTGATAGAAAATGCCATATTCCCTAAAAAGATTTATCAATTTATGTGTCTATCAGTTATGCATAGGAATGACTGGGAAACTAAAGAAATGACTAATTTAAATTCCTCCAAAGTGCTGCTGTTTCCGAGGCACTCTTGTACCTTGTTGGCGGGAGTGTATCTTGTACAACTACTTTTTTTTTTTTTGGTGGGGGGGTACAGGGGATTGAACTCGGGGGCACTCAATTACTGAGTCACATCCTCAGCCCTATTTTTTTTTAAACTTATTTATTTATGTATGTATGTAATGTAGTAGTGAGGATCAAACCCAGTGCCTCACACATGCCAGGCAAGTGCTCTACCACTGAGCCACAACCTCAGCCCTATTTTGTATTTTATTTAGAGACAGGGTCTCACTGAGTTGCTTATTAGCACCTTGCTTTTGCTGAGGCTGGCTTTGAACCTCATGAGCCTCCTGCCTTAGCCTCCCCAGCCACTGGGATTACAGGTGTGCGCCATCATGCTTGGCTACAACTACTTTTTTTAAAAGGTAGTTTGGCGATGTCTGTCAAAGCATAGTCCCTCTAACTGCCTTCTAGGAATTTATCCCACAGATAAACTTGAACAAGCAAAAGGAAATGTCTGAGAATATTCATTATAGCATTCATTGTCAGAGAAAAAGACAGGAAACAAGCTAACTGTCCATTCCAAAGTTGAAGTTCATCCTGGTACAGCTGTGCATTGAAAATCCTTGTAGTCCTTAAAAAGATGAGGCTGATCTAAGTGTACTAGAGAGGACATGCTCTCCAAGATAGGTTGTAAAAGAAAACTAAATGCAAAGTCATGGGCACAAGTGCTCCTTTTTTTTTTTCTTTTAAAGAGAGAGAGAGAATTTTAATATTTATTTTTTTAGTTTTCGGCGGACACAACATCTTTGTATGTGGTGCTGGGCCTTGTGCATGAGAGGCAAGCACTCTACCAACTCTACCAACTGAGCTGTATCCCCAGCCCGGTTCTGTTGTATTCTCAACAGTTCACATTTTCGCTACAGTGACCTCTTAGGCCGTTAACTGATCTACTCCCTCATGTTCTGGGAATTGGTAAATGATTAGTTTTCTTTGTTGTATGAAAAAAGGAAGCCCACATGTGCTTCTGGAAAGTATTTTGGGATACCAGGGTTCCCACAGATTGCCTAGCTGTGTCCTTCTGTCCCAGAAAGCCCACCAAATCAGAAGGCTAAATCAGACCTTCCCTTGGGTCCTCTTCTCTATCTTTTTTTTTAATTAATTTTTTTGGTACTGGGGATGGAATCCAGGGTGCTTTACCACTGAGGTATACCCCCAGTCTTTTGAAACAGGGTCTCCCTAGGTAGCTGAGACTGACCTCAAACTGGAGATCCTTCTGCCTCAGCCTCCCAAGTTGCTGGGGTTGCAGGTGTGCACCACTGTGCCCCCTGGTCTTCCTCTTTTTTAACTTGAGGTCATTGCCTCACTATATAGAGCCCCTTTCTCTTCCAGCTCAGTTGTCTCCCAGACATCTGGCCTGTGGTTTTTCTGCATTAACAACACTGGGAAAGCCCACCTTCTTGAGAAAATGTGATCAAGGGGCATTGTGAGTGGGAGGACCCTGACCCCCTGCTCAAGGAAGGCCTGCCTCAGTTTTTGATAGTGGGTGTTGGAGCTGTTTTTGATAGTGGGTGCCCGCAGCTTGGTGGGCTCCTTTCCCTAGGGGAGGCTGTGAAAGACCCCACCAGAGTCCTGAGCAGGTCTGGGCCCTGCAAGGCAGCGTGAGGAGTGGCTGAGTCACTCAAGCACACGATGAGCCTGGCTCTCACATGGCCCTGCCTCCACATGGGCAGGTGGTTTGTGAGGGGGATGCCCTGTGGCATGGATCTGCCCCCAGTGCCCCTACCTGCCCCTTGTAGGGCACAGGGGGAGCTGCCGCTTGGGTCTGATGCGAGTCTTTAAAAAGGAACTGAGGCTGGCTGTGCTGGAATTGGGCCCTGTTTTGCCCCCTTCAAGCCTGGGTGAGTCAGTGCCCAGGCAGGTGGCCGGAGCAGGGCCCTGGCTGCCTCAGACTGAGGACTCTCCTGCAGCTGTCTTCCTCTCCATCCCTCCTGCTGTGGCTGCAGGGAGCCTCACAGGACCTGGGAAGGAAGTCACCACTGAAGGGTGTGACTTCCTGCCCAGGCAGGTTGGGCCCAGGCCTGTGGAGAGGTTTGAAGGTAGCTGGTCTTGCCCCACCCTGAAGTCACTTTTTGCAGCCGCCTTTCCCCGGGGACCTCCGGGTCCTTATGGCAGAAGAGAAAGGGGGCCTTCTAGGGAGGCCCCTCTTGCCCCGTGGGCCCTTGCGATGACCGCCCTCCAGTGTGGGGAGCTGTAGCTGATTTCTTTCTTGTAGAAGGTTGTCACTGACCAAAGGGACATTTACATGTTGGAAACCTGGGCCTTAGGTTTTCTTCCTTCTTTCACTTTAACTTCAGTTCTTCTTTGTTTGCTGGCTTGGTTCTGGGGGTTGAACTCAGGGGGCTGTACCACTGAGCTACTTGCCCCACCCTTTTTATTTTTTTTTTTTGAGACAGGGTCCCGCTCATCTGTCAAGGCTGGGCTTGAACTTAAGTTCTCCTGCTTTAGCCTCCTGAGTTGCTGGGTTTATAGGCGTGTACCTCCGTCCCTGGCTAATTAAAAAATTTTTTTTTCTCACTTAAAGAAGGAGTGGCTTGCCAAGGCTCCTTCTGTGAATGGTAGGAAACCTTGGCTCCTGGTTTCACACAGCCCCAGTTCTCGCTCTCAGAGGCTGCGTTTCAAAGTTTTTAAGCGGCTCCATCCCCTCTGCTCTGTGTGGTTTAGCCAGCAACACGCGCTCGCTCCTGGGTCTTTCCACCCAGGTCCTCTTCCACGCCCCAATCTTTTCCTTTGCGGGACAAGGTTAAAGAATGGGAGAGGGATTTGGGTTTCTCTGAACTTCTTCCAGGTGGGTGGGGCCCTTGGGCTGGAAGTTCCCACAGCTCAGAAAAGTCAGTCGCTCGCATGGGGTGGTGCCAGGCAGGGGTGGGCCATTCAGAAAGCCACATGGCGCCCACTGTCCTTTCACCAGGCCCGTCCATCGGGGCTTCCAGTAACTTTAACTCACTTAACGTCTCTGGTGATGGATTCTCAACCTAGAACCCGTGGTACAGGGAGCAGAGCAAGGGCTTGGGGGCAGGCAGACCCGGACCCCCCCAGGCTCTGCCTCCCAGTGAGCTTCCGCCTCCCCAGCACAAGCTGCCTGCCTCTGAGGACTGTGAATCTGTGTGAAACGTCCTTGTCCTCGTCCTCCTCCTCCTCCTCCGTGTTGTATTATGGACAGCAGCATTTATCCTCGGGTGGTAGGAAATATATGTTTGAGTTTTAGAGATTTTAAGTTTGTCCCACAAGGTGTCCCAGGCTGCCAGCAGGCGGCAGGCACCGCGTGGCCTTGGTGCCGGGGCTTCCCAGGCCAGCAGCTTGCTCCTAGCCTGATGCCACACGCTGGTCAGGCCGCTCTGAGCTGGCCAGAGCATTAAAGGAAATAGATGAATAGATGAATAAATAATCGGTCTCAAAGCCGTGGAGGCACCTTTATTTGGAGTGGTCCTTGCGCAGAAGCCACTGCTTCCTGTGTTTTACGTGAAGTCACTGGGCTGCAGAGGGCAGCTTCCTGTCTGATAAACACAAAGAGCAGAGGCTTTGGAAGTTTGGGTGACTTCCTCCCCTGGGCAGGAGGAGGGAGCTGTTTAGAGCTCACTGGGCTGTGAGGAGCTGGAGGTCAAAGCAGGTCCCTTTTATTGCTGTCCCCAGGCCGCAGCCTCGTGCCTGGCACAGTCAGCCCTCAGTCCTTGTTTCGTGAATGGGACTGGAGTCTCCCTGATGCCTTTGCTTCAGGTGTGGGCTGGGGCTGGGGGACAGAGAGGCCTAGGCAGCCAAAGACTCAGGCGTGCCTTGTAATGATGTCTCCCAGTGGGGCTGGGGACGCCCTTGGGAATCCCTGGGGTAAGAAAGGTGGTGGTGGGGGGTGTTTCAAAGTTTGAATTGTTTTTCTTTCTCCTCCTCTTCCTCCTTTCCCCCACTGGTGTTGGGGATTGAACCCGGCCTGAGCCTGCCAATAAGCACATGCCCTGCCACTGAGCTGCGTCCCCAGCCCTGGTTTCTAATATTTAAGAGCCCACTATTGAATGTAAGGGAATGGCCCTCCAGTTTCTTTGCCATCAGTTGACAGGGACTCCTCGAGGTCTTGCTGTGTGTCCTGCACTGTGCTGGCTTTGGTGTGGCTTCACCAGAGTTGGAAGGTTGAAAGAATTCCCTGGCCCCAAGGAACCTTTCCTTCTGATAGGGAGTCAGGACGTGGGGACTTGACGGCAGGCGGGCCCGGGGTGTCTGAGTGGTCAGGGACTTTCTAGCATCTTAAGCCAGGTTTCTGGAGGCTGGAGTTGCCCACGAGGAAGAGGGAAGATGTGGGAGGGGGCGAGGGAGGAAGGGACAGGGGTGGGCAGAGCTGTGGCCCCAGCTTTGTTGATAATCGTCATGGTTAAGTTTGTGGGGCTCCTGTGTGTGCCGGGCTCATACTTTTGTGTGGTTTGATTCACTGAGTTTTCCCCTTGTTCCCATGAGGTAGGAAATCATCCCATTTTGCCAGATGAGGTCATCAAGCAGGGGTCAGACTCTGGTGCTGTGATTGTAGCTGGAGGAGTGGCCCCATAGATGCCCTTGCCCTGCGGGTGGGCACCCATGAGGGGCATATGCCTCCCCCCTTGCCAGTTGGCCCAGAGGTTGTCAGAGGCACGGAGCTCTGGCCCCAGGTGGAATGGGGCCTCGCGTTCCATGCTGAGCTGCCCACTCAATGGGGTCGCCGTGTTGCCTTGGCTACCAGCTTCACCTTTAACTCCAAGCGACTATTTCAAGTGAGTGTGGCTGGCCCTCAGGGAAGGCAGGTGAAGAGAAGGGCTGCTGGCGTGAATCCAGGCCTGAAGGATTCCTGCTGCGCCTGCCTACTTTGGCTGGGCCCCAGGTACGGCCAGGCCAGGGGCCTGAGGCCTGCCACCTTCTCCTGGTGGGCTCCTCTCGGCATCTGCAAACTTGCATTCTTGCTTTCATGTGTCCGCCTGTCCCACCCTTTGTCCTTCGGTGGCCATACTCAGCTCTCCCTGTGTGCCAGGCACTGGGCCAGGTGCTGGGGTGCCAGGGGAGGGAGACGTGGAGCCTCGTTTCTGGGAGCTGATGTCTTCTAGCAGGTACAGGTGCCGGGAGCCTGGGGAGGCTAAGAGGGCTGCCTGGAGGAGGCTGCGTCTGAACTGATCGATTGCAAGGTGTGGACAGGGCAGGGCTTGTCCAGGGCTCAGGGCTGGGACCTTGTTCAGTCACTCAGACGCCATCGAAGTTCTGTTCAGGGGTGATTCAGGGTGCCCAAAGCCTTGTGAGTCACCTGGGCTGGTAAAAGGTTTTTCTCTGGGAGCTCCTGGGCCCAGCTCCCTCACAGGCCGGGGTAGCCCATTAAGCCAGGCTTCCTTGCGCCATTTCCTGGGAAGTGGGAGTGCAGGCCTCCACTCCCAGGTCATTAATCTCCAATGGATTAATGCTGGGAATTCTGCCTGTGCCCTCTGGCTGTGGTGCGAATCATTCCCAAAGGACTTGGGGTGAGATTTTTTTCACAGAATATTGAGAGGCATCATTGTTATTGGATCAGTTTCCTTTTCAAGACAAGTAAGGAGTAGGGTGAGGGTTATAGCAACGGAGCTGGCAGGAAGTGCGTTTCCCCCTCACCCCGGCCACTCTTGCGGCTCTCTGGGTTTCCTGTCCACACACACGTATTTTACATAATTGTAAGAATGGATACTGTGTGTTCTCACTTATCGGCTAGAATATGAAGTTTCCTATGTGGCAGCAGTCTCCACAATGAATATTTTAACGCCATGTTATGGTCCACTGAGGGGAAGAATCATTATTTACATTGCCAGAAAGTTCCATGGGTTTTATTGACTCTTGGAAATTCATTCATTCAGCAAATACCTCCTGAGCATCCATGTAGCTTTCTGCGGGCCAGGCCAGGCCACAGGTGCCTGAGAGGTCCTGGTTGTGCTCTTGGTGGGCTTGGGTCTAGACCTGGGAATAGCAAGTGCTTCCCTCTGGTGTTGTGGTGTGAGATGGGTCAGAGGACGAGGTGGCTTTCTGGGTGCCCAAATCCAGTTGATGGAAAACAGGTAAAACCACTTTGTCATTAGTGGTGAGAAAGCTTAGCCATGTGGACTCCAGAGCTGGGCAGTCTTTCTAGAGCTCCTTGGAGAAGATCTTCCACCTGCTGCTGCCCGCCTGGTGTGTGCTGGTGGCAACAAGGCCTGGGCCAGAAAGCCCCCTAGCGGGAGGTGGGGGGGCCCAGCCCCCTGGGAGGCCCTGGCAGAGAAAGTGGGTAGGAGGCCGTGGGGGGTGAGGATGGAGGTGGAGGTCTCTGAAGTGTCCAGATGCCACAGCAGGCACCTTGGGCTCTGCTGTGGCTCTCCTCCCTGGCAGGATCCAAGGATTGTAGCAGTAAATTGCAACAGTTTAATTTTGTTGTAAAGAGGAAGTTTCAGAATCCTAGTGGCTGCTTTTGAGCCAATATATGCTTGTTGTGAGGGGGGCTGGGCAGCGGGGAGAGGCTGCTGGCCCTGGGCTGGTTGCTGGGGTGGAGGGGCTGGTTGGCCTTGTGTTCTTTCCGGTTCCGGGTCGCTTCCTTGCCAGGTGTAGTGCTTCCCTCTCTTCCCCAGCCCAGCTCAGACCCAGTCGGTCTGACCTGAAGTGTGCTGCTGTCTTAGCAGGAGAGGAGCTGGGTTTGGGAAAGAGCCAAAGACTTGGGGATGCCTGCTGCAGGGGGGACGAAGGGGCCTGGGACCTGGGGATGGCGCTGTCCTTGGCCCTGGGTGTTTTAGGCTTTATCCAGCCCCTCACACCCCTCCCCTGCTTGCAGTTTGGCTTTGTGTGGGTGCCAGGCCTCTTGGGTTGAGGTTTGTCATGGTGTCTCCTCAGTGACCCCGTCCCCTTAAATGTGCACCCAAAGCAAGAACAACGAAGTGAACCCTAACCCAAGCTGTTTTTGCCACCGCACAGGGTGACCTGGCGTCATTGCTTTAATAATAAAACACCCTTGGAGGATTTCAGCACTTGGTAGACCACGATGCTCCCTCCCTGTGAGGTGTCTCGTTCCTTCATTCCTGTCATCTTTTTTACTGTTTTGCTGAAGACTGTCTTTAAAAGTATATATACTACTTAAAAATATTTACTAGCCAGCCAGGCTTTTTGGTTGGCTGGTTTGTTTTTTGTGATATTGGTGATTGAACCCGGGGTGCTCTGTCAGCTCTATTTATTTGTGTTTTTTGGTACTAGGAATTGAACCCAGAGGCGCTTTACCACTGAGCCACATCCCCAGCCCTTTTAATTTTTTATTTAAAGTCAGGGTCCTGCTGAGTTGCTGAGGCTGGCCTGGAATTTGTGATCCTCCTGCCTCAGCCTCCCAAGTCACTGGGATCACAGGCGTGCACCCCCATACCCAGCTGCTTCTTATTTTTTGAGTCAGGGTCTGGCTAAGTTGCCCAGGTGGGCCTCAAACTTGTGATCCTCCTGCCTCAGCCTTCTGAGTTGCTGGGAGCACCGGTGTGAGCCACTAGGCTGACATTTATTAGTGATTATATTGGAGGAGGGAGAGCAGGCACAGGAAGAGAGAAAGTGGGAGGAGGAGGTGGACGTTCAGAAGGTGCAACTGGACTAAATCCCATTTTCCTCTAGTTTATATGACACTGTTCTAGGTTCTGGGATGCTTCATTTAATAGAGCCACTGAAGTCCTTGTGGTTTCCATGCTAGTGGGGGACTCTGAGGGCACTGCCCACACCCTCGCTGTGGCCCTCTCCGTGGCACTTGCATGGAGAACAGGAGTCAAGTGAGGGGCAGGTGTCAGCTTGCTGGGACTGTCCTAAGAGAGCCCCACAAATTGGGGGTGTGGGCAGCAGGAATGGATTCTCAGGGTTCTGGAGGGGGATGTCCAAGATCGAGGTTCGGAGCTTGGCTTCCTGTGAGGCCTCGCTCCTCAGCCTGTAGGCAGCCTGTTTCTCCTGTGTCCTCACATGGCCTCTGTGCCTGCCCGTATCCTGGTCTCGTGTCAGGACACTAATCATGCTGGATTGGTGTCCACCCCTAGGACCTTGCTTTAATTTAATTACCTCTTTTAAGGCCTCATTTCCAAATGTCACATTCTGAAGTACTGGGGGTTAAGGCTTCAACAACTGGTGGGGATGTCCAGTCTGTGAGGGGTGAGGGTGTGTGCACAGAGGCAGACCGTGGCTCAGAATGGAGCTCTGGGTGCCCAGGGACATTCCACTGGCCTTTTTTCATTGAGGAGGAGCACCGAGTCCTGCCTCCAGGATGCTGCTCTGCCATTTGTTTACCTAACTGCTTGGGTCCCAGTTTCTCACCTGTGAACAGGTTGATGAAACCTGCTTCTGGGTGTCCTCTGGGCAGCTGACAGTCATGTGGAGCACACTCGTGTAGTGTCTGGTTCATGAGGGACCCATCAACCTCAGGCCCTCCCTGCACCTGCCTCTGCGCCTCCTCCTTCCGTCCTGCTTCTGTCCCCTTGCTCCCTGGTTCCACTTGGGATCCCCTTAGTGACGCCTCGCCTCATCTCTCCTTCAGGGGCCCTGGTCCACCCTGCCTTCTGCCCAGTGCTCCTGGGCTAGTGTCCTTGGAGATGGTCCCTCCCCATGAACCCTTTATACTCCAACAAGGAGTAGAAAATGGGCGCAGGACTGTAACTTAAGCTGCGCTGCTGGCCAGTGTTGGGCGGCTGCACCGCAGCTTGCCGCCACCGCCTTCTTTTTTGTGCTGGGGATTGAACCCCGGGCCTTGTGCACGAGGCAAGCACTCTACCCACTGAGCTGGTCCCCAGCCTGCAGCTTGCCATCCGAGTGCCACGCCTGGGCCCACTGTTCCAGCCCGCAGTGCAGGGCCACCCAGCTGACATGCTGAGCTCGCTTCCCCTTGCAGGGTCACCACCAGGATTTGTCCCACGCCCTCCCTGTGTGCTTGGGAGACAAGAGAAGGGACTCGACCCCGAATGTGGGTCGTCCAGACCTGGTTCAGCTTCTCCAAGCGCCCTTGGGTAGAGGGCTCTACTTCCCTGGCTTCTGCGGCTTAACCTCCATGAAGGGAGCATCTGGATTCCGTTCCCCTCTCCCTCCCCTGCTGCCTCCTGCTCACGCCCATTGCCCTCACCCCCACTCTCCCACTTGCCAGCTGACGGACCCTGGGCAAGTTCTGCCACCTTGTGCCTCAGTCTTCCCTATCTGTGTGTGAGGAGAAGAAATACCACAGAGGGTTTTGGTGCTCAGTTACTGTTTCATTCATGTGCAGTTTGCCCAGCATGGTGACTGCTTATATATTAAAAATCTATTTTAGGCGCCATGGCACCCGCCTGTAATCCCAGCGGCCCAGGAGGCTGAGGCAGGAGGATTGCAAGTTCAAAGCCAGCCTCAGCAAAAGCAAGGTCTTAAGCAACTCAGTGCGACTCTATCTCTAAATAAAATTCAAATAGGGCTGGGGGTATGGCTCAGGGTTCTAGTGTCCTTGAGTTTAATTCCTGTTCCAAAAAAAAAAAAAAACAAACCTGTTTTAGTGGCGCAGTGATGCACGCCTGTGGTCCCAGTGTCTGGAGAATTGTAAGTTCAAGGCCAGCCTGGGCAGTTTATCAATATCCTGACTCAAAATAAAAAGTAAAAAGGGCTGGGGATGTGGCTTAATGGATCAGAGCTCCCAGGTTCAGTCCCCAGTCACCCCCCCCCCATCTATTTTAACCTGTTTTTCCTATCACTTTATAAAGCTTTATGCCATATATAAAGCTTTATGCCATATCCAGGTTATTATAATTAAAGTCTCACAATCCCGTGAGGGTGGCAGTATTAGCATCCCCGTTTTATAGCAGGGAATGTTGAGACTCCAGGAACCCAACAAGACCAGGTAGCAAGTGAGGATCTAAGATCCTTTCCCAGATTCTGATTTTCAGGCCAGTTATTTTCCACGTCTGCTCCCCCCGCCCCTTCTCATGTCACTTAAACTGGTGTGGGTGATGTTTGTGACATTGGGTTTCGTAGACTGCGACTGTGCAACAGTGGTTACGGAGTCCTGGTTCCTTGTTGGCCTCGTAGTGCCAGGTGTCAAATCCAGCTCTCCCTCTTCCGCCTGAGACCCTCAGGTGGCCAGCAGTGCGGGTGGGCAGGCAGGGTGGGGTGCGCTCGCCTAGTCCCGGGGCACCTGGCTCCTGTTCTTCTCTCTTGGCCTCCCCCGCGGCCTCCTCCCCAGCCCACCAGCATGCTGTTCCGCCTGCCTTCCGCGCAGCCGGCCTGCCACCCCCACCACCCACCGGGTTCCTGTGGAGGAGGAGGAGGCTGTATAGCGCCAAGCCAAGCCGTGCAAGCTTTGTCACAGATCCACTTGCCTAGCTGCAGGCTCTGTGGAACCCGCACGCCCTCCCCAGTGCCGCTCTCCTCCCCCACTGTCCCCGCTCTCCTCCCCCACTGTCCCCACTCCTCCCTTGCTCCATCTGCAGTGAGTGCTGGGCTTCTCTCTCCTCAGGAGGAAGAATAGTGGCCTCCATTCAGCCTGAGACTGAG
Organism: Marmota marmota marmota; assembly: GCF_001458135.2. Classification (NCBI taxonomy): domain Eukaryota; kingdom Metazoa; phylum Chordata; class Mammalia; order Rodentia; family Sciuridae; genus Marmota; species Marmota marmota. The sequence continues at coordinate 1,943,530 of NW_025999853.1, forward strand.
GAACTGACAGAGCCCTGGAGCCTTGTGTTCTCACGGTGGGGAGACGGGATGCCTGGCCGAGGGGGCTTCCAGGTGCAAGGCCCTGAACTCGTGGCCACTGCAGGATCACACGTGTTCTTGGAAGAGCAGTGTGTTCCAGGGAGGCTTCGGAGGGCCTGCTCTTCCCCTCCTGGACAAGTCCAGGCTTTAATCATCTCTGGTTTGAGAGAGTGGATCCCCGCCCCCGGCCCAGCCTGCCCAGCCCCTTTCTTCTGGCTTTCAGACAAGAATGCAAAGAATGTGATCCTCCTGCAGACCTGAGCCGGGATCAGGGTCTGGGGCCAGACTCAGGCTCTTCCGGCTCTACCAGGCAGCTTTGTGGTGCCCAGACCCTGGGACATTCCTGATTGGTTGTGGTGGGTTGGGAGTCCTGGACTCCTGGTTGTTCTGGGCCCTCCCCTCCGAGACAGGGGAGGAGCAGTGATGGGGAACGACCCACCCTCCTAGAGCAGTCAGGTTCAGAGGTGTCTGCAGGGAAGTCGGAGCAGGCCGTCTCTGCTGTGGGAAGGGAAGCTCAGGGTCCCCTCTGCACTTACCTCTTCCTGTCACATCACAGCTGCTGTTTGTCAGGTCCTACCAGGAGCTTGGCAAGATGTCCCTGTGCATCTGCTGCCTCGGTGCATCTTCAGGGGCAGGGGTCAGAGTCCCCAGTGAGACCTGCAGAGTGCAGACGCCAACAACAGCCGGGTTTCAGACACCCCTACCTCAGAGGGCTGCTATGTCCAGGGCGGTCACTTGGGAAGCTCTCAGAACACAGCACCAGTGGCTCTTACTTAGTTGTCCACACTGTCCTGCGAAGGGGGCTTGGTAGTTTCCGTTTCATAGATGAAGGAAAGGAGGTTCAGAATGATTAAATAACTGGGCCAGTTAGCCAGTGAGTGCAGGAACTGGCACCCACATCCAGGCCAGCCTGACTCAGGAGAGCCTCAGGTTCTGCCCTGACCCCAGCCCGCTCTTGTGTGCATGTGTGTAACCATCTCTGTGTGGGTGTGTCTTCTTGCACAGGTGTGTGCGCGGGGCGGGGCAGGGCTCAGCCCCCAATGGGATGGTGTGGCCCAAGCTGCAGCTCGGGGCAGTGCCGTTTCTTCCTCTTCTCAAGTGCAGCCTTGGCCACTTTGGAACCAGATTGTGGTTCTGGTAGAGGAGCGATTCTTGGTGGGTGGTAAAATAAGCAGCAGCCAGATTGCTGGTGAAGGACGTGCTGAGGTCATCCTGCCAGCAGCTCCCTGCTCCAGGTCATCTGGGCTTGGCCAGCCTCAGACAAGGGTGCCATGCAGGCCGCTCTAGGAACTGTAAGTTAATTATTCTCCTAAGTGTGAGATAAATGGATTTTATCTTCACTCCATTGTCTGTATCTGGATCGTCTTCCCTGGGCAGGCGGATGCCACTTGTCCCCCAACTTCTCTGGAAAGCTTGGCTCTGCTCTGTGTGCCTTCTCGTGCCCAGGGCTGGCACCACTGGCTCAGCTGAGAAAGTCCCGTGGGGCAGAAAAGTGGGGAGGAGATACAGGAAGCCCTTCAGTCTCAGGTTTCTTCTTGGAGGCCAGGCTGTTAGGGGGCTTGTTGTGGCCCAGGGGCAGTGACCTCTCTTCCTCTCCCACGCAGACTCCCACTGTAGATTGTCCTGGGCACAACCCCACAGACCTCTTCATGAGACCATTGTGTCTTAGAGGGTAAGGAAGGAGGGGATCCCTCTCCAGGTCCTCATGCCTTAACCTTGGTGGGAAAGGGGGCCACAGTGCCTCCCCCGCTTTGAGCTGGGAACAAGGGGTCTCCAGGAAGTCCATGGACTGCACTTGAGCTCTTTGCGCCCCTCCATGTCAGACACAGGTTCACACCTTCAGCACATTCTCTCAGGGTCCTCGCCGCCAATCTAGAGAAACAGAAACCCTGGCTTTCTTGTTGATACCGTGTGTGTGTGTGTGTCAGTGTCAGTCAAGGGCCAAGTACATCAGGCATGAGGGGTTCTGCTGTCCCAGGAGTATAGCTGGGAAGCAGCATGCCCACCTCCCCAGGACAGAGGCCTCCCTCGTCTCTCGGATTAGCTGTCCTGTCACTTCTGGGCGTCCTTTCAGCATGCGCTAGGCTGGAGATGGAGTGGCGTCTAACTGTATTGAATATGACCAGCTTTGATCTGTTGTCACCCTGGACTCTTCTTTGTTCTTCCACCTGGATTTTTTTCCTTCGTTTTTTTTTTTTTTAGGTGGTGGTCCTAAGGCTTGAACTCGGGCCCTCACACATACTTGCCTGCAAGTATTCTATCACTGAGCTACACCTCCAGCCCTTTTAATTTTTTATTTTGAAATAGGGTCTCACTAAGTTGTGGAGGCTGGCTGTGAATTTGCAATCCTCCTGCCTCAGCCTCCCAAGTAGCTGGGAGTACAGGTGTGCACGCACCATGCTGTCAGTCTCCCTGAGCCTCCAAGTCCCTCCTGTTTATGCAAAGGGGACAGCATGGCACCTGCCTTAGCTCTGTCAAGGTTGGCAGGAGCCTGCAATTTAAGCCTGTGAGATGAGCGTGTCTGACAAGTGCCAGGTTGTTGAATTGCTACAGCTGCCATCTTACCTGCCTGGGGCTGGGTCCCCACAGAGATGCCCCTTGGCTTTGGACTGGAGTTCTGCCTGGCCTAACTCACCATGTGATCTTGGGCCAGTCACTGGAGTAGTCTGTGGCTCTTCTGCCCAGTGAGGGTTGATCAGGTTTTTCAAACTGTCATCTGAGATTCATGGTGGGTCGGCAAATCGCTTCAGTGGGTGGCACGTAGTATTTTTAGAAGTGAAATAAAATAGGCTTGAATGGAAAATACCAGCGTGCACAGCATGTATATATCATTTCGTGAAGCTTTTGTTCCACATGTTTGTCTGCATTTGTGATGAAAAGTTCAACTTTTAAAATTTTTAAAAAACAGCTGGGGATATAGTTCATGGCAGGGTGCTTTCCCAGCACATGTGAGGCCCTGGTTCCAACCCAGCACCACAAAAAATAAATGCATAAAAGATATATATATATACACACACGTGCGTGCATACGTGCACACATGTATAATTCCACTGTGGTTTGAGATTTAAACAAAACTGGAGCCCAGCATGGGATGTCTGGGCCCCGTGTTCTCTCCTGGGGGTCTGTGGTCAGCTGTGTCTTGCAGGGAGTCCTAGCTGCCGCTGTGGCTGAGTCTGCAGAGGGACAGAGACCCTGCAGGATCAAACTCCTTGACTGAAGGGCTTGACCAAATTCTGGGAAATGAGCTGCATTCCTGGGGTGGAATAAATCACGTTGAGTTGGGTTAGGCAGGATGTGACTCCAAACCCCTGAAGGGGGCTGAGGGCAGCGTCTCTGGTCTCTGACTGACTCATTGTGAGCTCACCCGGGCACAGACGTCTTGGAAAGGGGCTGAGGTGTGGGGGAGGGCCTGGCCTGCCACGGCCACTCAGCACTGTGCCACTGGTGGCTGCTGGATGCCCACAATGCACAGAGGAGGGGCAGGGATGGCCTGGCAGCCAGATCTGGGCAGTGGGGTGGGGGTGCACCTCACCTGCACATCCTCTCCTGCTCCTCCTGGTTGTCCTGGGGGCAGCTGCGATTGTCCCATTTACAGGTGGAGAAACTGAGGCCCAGGGGGCCAGGTTACCCTGACTTGTATTCTGTTGGCTAAGTGTTGGGTCTGGCATCTCTCATCCAATCCATCAGCCTCCCGCGTCTGGGTCTAAGGCGGCTGTGAAGGTCAAGCGTGAACATTCACATTTGGAAAGCCTCTCCTTCTCAGGGATGAGGCTCATCAGTCCACTTAAATGACTGATTGATTCAGGAAGATTGTTGTTGATCTGTGGCCGGCCATGTGTCTCCTAGAAACAGAACAGATTAGTGTGCATCAGATACAGCTGGCAGTAAAGTGGAATGGCAGGAGGACAGTCGCCGAGAAGCCCTGTTCTGACCCGCTAAAGGGAGAGGCAAGCGGTGTGGTAGTCACACTGATGTTTGGACAATAAGGTCTGGGGTTATTGGGCTTAACATTAGTCACTTAGATGTGTATGACAGAAACCAGGTGTGGTGGCACACACCTGTAATCGCAGTGACTTGGGAGGCTGAGGCAGTCGGATCTATCACAAGTTCAGGGCCAGCCTCAGCAGCTTAGTGAGACTCTTGTCTCAAAATAAAAAATAAAAAGGACTGGGATATAGCTCTGTGGAAGAGTGCCTCTGGGTTCAAACCCCAGTACCGGAAACCAGGGAGAATGAACGGCAGAGATTTTATTTTTATTAGACTTGACTCTTGGAATTTGGACCCTTGGGAAGTCTGTATACTCCCCCATTGCTTTGGGTCACTTTAGATCAGGTTTTATTCAGCACACACCTTATGTTGGGCAGTGAGGACCTGGTGGTGACCAGATTCTGTCCCTGCCTTATAGCTCCCTCCCCAGGAAGAGAGGCAGGAAGGCTGTCAGTGGAAGTGGCAATATAACTCCGTTTTAAAAATCATTCCTTAGGGACTGGAGCAGAGCTCATTGCTGCAGAACTTAATCTAGCACAGGTGAGGCTCTGGGTTTGATCCAGCACTTCTCCCTACCATGCACAAATTAAGAGAAACTAAAATAGAAAACTATTTTAAATATTACAAAGAGAGTAACCACCCCAAATGTCTGGTGGGTTGTGAACTGAGTGGTCTTCAAAAACTGTCCAGTTCCCGACCTTGGACTGGACTTCTCAGCAGTGATGATGGGGGCCCAGAAAACCATGTTCTGCACTTTCCCATTGAGTCGGAGGCCATATAATTAAATCTTTTGAGTATGGTTATTTTTCTGCCTTGAGTTTCAGCAAACTGTGCTCACATGTTTGAGGAAAGAAAATCCATTCTATCAGCGGAACTGAAGGGGAGGGACAGAAGGGGAGGGACCGCTTCGCTGCAGGAGTCTGCAGGGCTCAGGTTGCCCCTGCGTGTGTGGGCAGCCCCCAGCGGGCTCAGGGGGGTTACCTGCAGGAGGGCTGGCAGGCGCCCAGCACCTCCATCCAGAACCCAGCCAAGGAGTTCTGTCCGCCCTTTCAGACCTGGGGGAGGTGAGGTTGGAGGCGCTCCTGCAACTTGCTTTTCTTTGCAGTTTCTTGCGGCTGAGTGAAAGTTCATTACCAAGTAGGTGAGACACACGTGTGATCTCACTGCAAAAATATTGAGCCAGTTTAAGGCAAAGCCATGCCCCTGTAGAAGGCTCATCTGGGCCACAGCTGCCTACCCCACTCCTTCCTTTCTTCCTCCCCTTTCCCTCCATCCTGTGGACCTTAGCCCTGAGGACAATAGGGGTGGCCCTCAGCATGGCCATTCTGTGGACAGCCAGGATCCCAGGAAACACACCCAGGCACCTGCAAACGGGTCAAGTACTGTGAGCAACATTGCAGGGACCTCATCTGCCAGTTCACCACCATGGGGCTCAGTCACTGCTTGGACAAGAGGGGCAAGGGGACAGTCCTGCCTTCCAGGAGGTCTCAGGGCAGATGGCAGGGAGGCAGGCAGAGAAGCAGAGGTGTTAGGAAAGGTGCCTGGAGGGCCGGCACAGTGGAGAAATCTAGAAGGGCGTCCAGCCTGCCTGGGCGGGGACGGGAGCACAGGCTGTGCTCTGGAGTGGAGTGTGGCAGACCAGGGGCTGGGAAGGGAGGCGGGAGACACTGAGTGAGGGACTTGGTGTGTTCCAGAGGCCAGGTAGCTTCTCTAGGCCAGGTGGGCTACCATGCTGAGTGACTAGGCTGTCCCCAGCTCACTGCATCCCACCCTGACTGATTTGGTCCCTCATTTAGAGAGGGTTTCTATGCAGAAGTCCTGGGGCTGCGGATCCGTGGCCCTGAGACAGTATCTTCTTAGTTGGGGAGACCCTGTTGGACAGTACCGTGCAGTCAGTGTGACACGTGCCACCTGAGGTCTGTGCCCAAGATATTTTGGAAAGAACTGGCCCTGGAGCTCCTGGGATACAGTCATTTCTCACCTGGGGGGTGAAGGCGAGGCGATGTCAAGTCCCAGGACCCTCCCTGCGCCAGGTTCTTTGGAGTCTCAGGTGGAATCTGGCTGCTGCCTCTTCCCACAGCATTTGATCCCTCTCCCAGCCTAGGCAGGGAGGCTGGCCTTCCCCTTTCGGTCGCCACCCCCCTGGCCTGGCAGGGTACTTTCCCTCAGCTAAGGTCAGGAAGGGTGATCTCTTTAAAATACAAATCTCATGATGTCATCCTCCCCTCTTCCCTCTTTGTCCCTACAATAAAGTCCACATTCCTAAATGGCTGATAAGATCCTGGGTAAGCTGCCCCCTTTCCAGCTCCGGGACTTCATCTCATCCCAAGGTAAACACCCTGCCCCCACCCCTTTACTGTGTAGGAGCAAGAAATCTACACAAAATTCTGGTGTCTCTTTTTTTTTTTAAAGTGCACTAAAATCATACATAACATATTTGTTCATGCTTTTAACATGATTTGGTCAGTTTCTTTCAATTCTAGTGTCATTTTGAAAAAATCACTGGTCCGGGGGTGTACTCAAAGTTGAGTACTTGCTTGGCCTAGGCCCCGGCTTTGAGCCTCAGCACTGCCAAAAATTATTTTTGAATTGACAGATAAAAATTGTGTGGTACAGCACATTTTAGAGATGTGCTGGTGTCCTTTTTGACGGCCTGGGCTCTACTAGGTACCAACAGACCCTGCCTTACACAGTGTGACTCAGTGTCCCTGGGTCCTCTGGAGTCACCCAACCTCTTTGTGCAGCCTCTGAGGAGGGAAGGGCAGGGGATGGGCTCTGGGCTCTGGAGCTACATTCCTGCTTGGCCTTTTCTCTGGTCTGGTTTCCTTATCTGCTCAGCATCAGCAGGAGCTCAGAGCTGGGGTGGGAAGAGGGCTAATGGAAACAAGCCTCAGCTTCTTCTGTAAGCAAACAACATTCCTGAGGCGGGAGGGGGCACCCGCAGCCCCTCTGTTCCTCTTTGGCTTCTATCTTTTGGGCTCTGGGCAGCCAGAGGACCCCTGTGGGCCCCCAGCCTGGGGACTGTTAGCTCATGGGTGGGGTTGGTGGGAAGGCTGCTATAAGGTCAGTGCTCTCTTCTCAGGGCAGAGTGGCCACCTCAGGACCTCCCTGTAGATACCGCTCTCTAGCCCTGGTGTTTGGCGGGAAGACTTCATTGTCCTGCTGAGCTGAGGGCTGCCCTTGCCTGTAGGTAGGACATCTCGCAGGTGGGGAAGCTGAGGCGTGGGGGATAGGTGCCCCACCAGATTCAAACCCCCACCCAGCTCTCTGCAGGCCTGTGCAGCCCGTCAGCAGCATGTCCCAGGCCAGCCTGGAGCCTTCCTCCTGGGGTGCCCCCGGTGCCCACCCCACTGGACAGCGCTGACAGGCCCTGAGGGTCTTGGTGTGTAGTGCTGCTCTGCGTCCTTGTCCTCTGCTGGTGGGGCTTCCAGAAACTTCAGTGTCATTCCTAGGGAGGCCGGGTGGGTCACGAGGTCAGTGGTCAGAGTAGAAGAGTGGCAAAAATCAGATTCTGTGCCAAAACTTGAGTTCCTCTGATGGAGGTTCCTTTTGCTCCTGGGGGTTGGACCCAGGGGGGTTTTACCACCACAGAGCTGCCTCCACAGCCCTTTCTATTTTTCATTTTGAGACGGGTTCTCGCTAAGGTGCCTAGGTGCTCCCTGGGCTGGAGCTGTTTTTTTCTTTTTCTGAAGCTAGGATTTTGAGGTGCTAATAGCTTCAAGATCACAGGAATTGTGTGCAGGGGACTTGGGATGCAAACCCAGGTCTGTCTGACCCCAAAGTCATGCCTATTCCATTCCATTGTGGTGCATGACAAGCAGTTACCTTGGGATTTGCAGAACCCATGTCCCCTGCCCATGGCTGGGGGTTTTGCAAGTTCCATCTCTGTGTTCTGAGTTGACACCGGAGGTGGGTGGCAGTGGCACTTGCTAGGCAGGTGCACAGGCCGAGGGCTTCTGGGACCTGCTCATGGCATCCCAGTGGGTACAGGGTCCCTTCAGCCAGTGTCCTTTCCTGGGTGTTGGTCTGGCAGCAGGTGGTAGGTGCCTCCACCTCTGCCAATCACTTAATTTTATTCAGAGCTTCTTGGGGGTAGGCAATAAATGATCTTCACTATTTCTCTTTGTAGATTAAAAGCCCCAAAATTTCCTTTCTGATTCAGGGTATAAAAATCAGTCTGTGAACGGCATGGTTTGTGTGGCAGATGAAGTGGCCGTGTCCCTCACATGTGTCTGCAGGCTGAGTCTCCCTGCTCCCTCCTCTGTACGCAGCCTGAGGATTTCTACCTCTTAGAAACCTCCCTGTTCACTCCTCCCACGCCTTTGCCTCGTTCCTTGTTGGTTGACTGATGAGTGCACTCATTCATTTGTTCCCGAGCGGAGCCCTGCTCTAGGCCTGTGCTAGACATTTGGAGTTGTAATGATTGAGACCTGATCCCTGTCTTCAAATACAACTGCAAGTAATTACAATCCAGCTGTTCAGGTTACTGCGGTGGAGATGAGTGCAGCGCCCAGGGGGGTCCGTGGGGGAGCAGGGCCTTTCAGAGGCAGAACGTGTGAGCTGAGATCTAAGAGGGTCCTTGGACAGAGGACATGTCTTCTTTGAAGCCCGAGCAGTGAGCAGCGTGGGATGTGAACAGGGAATTGACTGAGTGGAGTCGAGAAGGACAGCTGCAGAAAGGAAGGGCAGAGGGAGCTTGGGAGAGTCATCAGCTGGTCACAAAAGGCTTGTTCACTAGGCGAGATGTTGGGGGTTTGGAGGAGGTGTGGACCTGTTCAACCGTCTGACCTGGGCCACTACTAATATCCATAAAATAGGAGGTAGTGTAAACAGAAATGTGAGCTGCAGTCACCCTGAAGGTAGCTGGGAGGATTGAATTGAGGGCCTTGTAGGAGAGGCCGGGGAGGCCAGGAGGGAGGCATTGTAGCAGCCCCCGAGGAGGAGATGATGTAGAGGCTGCTAAACTCCAGGTGAGGAGTCTATGGTGACTACCGCAGGGTGGCCAGGTGGACAATGTCTTTCCCAGAGATGGAGACCCAGAAGAGGTGGCAGGCCTGGGAGACATTGTGTGGGGAAGGAGGGTGGGATGTTGCTTGTGGGTCCTCCACTGGCAGCCGCTCTTGGGGAGGTGCTTCGGGGGGTCTGAGGAGTGCCGGGGAGAGCTCCGGGTGGGAAATGATCTGTCTGGGGTCACAGTAGTGGGAGCCATGGACTCCCTGGACTAAGCCTGCGTGGCCATAAAACATTCACTAAGTAGCATTTGGTGGAATTCTCAGGACGGGACAGGCTGGCACAGCCATGGGAGCAATCCCTGCCCCCACACGTGGCTGCACCTGTCTCCATTACGCATCTGGACCGCACCTGGACCCGCACCTGGACCGTGTGACGCAGGTGAACTTTGCTTGTGAATCACAGGCTGAGCTTCTGAGTTGGAGATTGGGAGGGAGCTTCGTACCCTGCCCGGGAGGCATGTCAGCTTCCTTTTCCTGGTTTGCTGATTTATTTTTAAATTGGGGTGTTCTGGGTCTTTATATTTTGTAGGGTTGAGGATTGAACTTAGAGGCTCATGCATGCTAGGCAAGTGCTACATCTCAGGCACCTGGGATCTTTAAAGCTGGGCCAGCCTATAATCTCTGGGATCTTTAAAGCTGTGGCCAGAGGGTTGCAAGTTCAAGGCCAGCTGGGCAATTTAGCAAGACCCTGTCCAATTAAAAATGTTTTAAAAGGGCTGGGCCCTGGATTTGTTATATACACAATGTATATGCAGATGAATATAGGTTGAATTTAGGTCAGCTCTGATTTTACTATGCTGGGTGTGGTGTTGCACACCTGTAATCCCAGAAACTGACTGGAGAGGCTGAGGCAGGAGGATTGCCAGTTTGAGGTTAGTCTTGGCAATTTAGCAAAACACTGTCTCAAAAAAAAAAAAAAAAAAAAAAAAAATTAAAGGGTGGGGGAGTTAGCTCAATGGTAGGGTTCAATCTTCCAAACTGTCAAAATAATTTAAAACTACAGTCTGTTACAAGGAGAACAGTCATTCCTGGCTGAAAGTGCCACCCATGCTGGTCATTGTTTGGGTCCCAGGGTCCTTTTGCCCTGAGGACTGTCTCGTGGAAGAGATCTAGTATGGGTGCTTCAGAGCCTAGAGACAACTGGCCGTGCAGGACCCTGGCTTCACGGTGATCTTGTTCCCACCAGCACCTTAAATCCCACCCTCCTTCTCCACACCGTGTCTCCCAGGCCTGCCACCTCTTCTGGGTCTCCATCTCTGGGAAAGACACTGTTCATCTGGCCACTCTGCTTTAGCTGGGGGTGGTTTTCCTCTTAGTCCCCACATTGGGCAATGTCTGGGGATGTTTTCTACTGTCACACAGGGGACAGAGGACTACTGGCCTTTAATTGGTAGAGCCCTAAATACCTTACAATATACAGACCATCCCCACACAACGAAGTTTTATCTGACCCCAAATGTTCACAGTGCTGAGGTTGAGAAAATACTGATGTCCCTGGTCACATCACTTTTATATAATTCATTTCTTGCAGGGCTGGGGATGGAGGCCAGGCTCTGGCTCATGCTAGGCAAGTGCTCTATCCTGGAGCCACATCCCCAGCCCAACTTATATATAATTTACAAACGACTGCTCTCTTTCTGAATGTTGGCTCCCACTCTCTCCCTTGGCCTGAGATGCTTTTCTACCATCTCCTCCCTCCCCCACCAATTTTCTGCCCAGCTTCAAGGATGCAGCTTGATGCGGTAACCACGGTGACATCCCATTCGTGACACCCGAGCTTTCGTGTGTTTTCACTTGAGTCCCGTCTCCCTCTGCTCGGCCTTCCTGGAGTCTGGAGGTGGAGTGTTATTGGTGTGGCCCTCCCCTGATGGGGGTGTGCCCGTGGTGGGGGTGTGCTGTCCAGTGTCAAGTGCATTTATGAAACGCACGTGGAATAAGGAGTAAAACGGGGAAGGAGCACGAGGCGTTATCAGCATTCACAAGTGGAGTCAATGGTGGCAGTGGCCCAGGTCACACGGCCAGCGATTGTCCGCTCATCTTTCCTGCACATCTCCCTGGTGGGTGTCCCCCGCCTCGGGTGCGGGTTCCACAGTGACCAGGGCTGGCTTTATGTCTGATCTGTACCTCGGTGCTCATACTGCCACTTCAGCTGGTGTGGGTGCATCTGTCCTGGCGCCCACTACGGGATTAACTCTGTGGGACCTTTGTTCCTTCATCATGGAGTTGCCTGCTGTCCTCACCGTGTACTAGTTGATAAGTGAGGCTGATGACTTTGAAGATTTCTGTGATGTTGGGACAGTTGTTCTCGCAGAATCTTCCTTAATGGTGGAATTCTGGACTTGATAACTTCTTTCAGCTCAAAATCAGCTGCCACAGGAGCGAGAGCATGTGTTCTGCCTGGGATGGATGGGGAACGGGAAAACCAAAGCCAAGGGTCTGTCGCATACATCCTTGATTAAGCAGGAACAGGGCTTCCAGCGTCTGCGAAGAGGCCTCCGGGGTCCGTGAGCTGGAACCTTGGGGTGCCCAGGCTGTGGGGATTAGGTGGTCCAGCTCAAGGGGCCAGGCTTAGGGAAGGCTAAGGGTTTGCACAGGCCACTGCCACCTTCTTCCTCCAGCTCTGGCAATTTGGCATGTGGGTATAGAGTCCCTAGCTCAGACCAGCAGGGAGGTGGGCGCACTGCTTGGAGGACGCGTCCTGCCTGGCCGCTGAACCACAGGGTTCTGTGGTTTCTGCCCGTAACCCCAGTGTCCTCATCGGGGAGGTGGTCATGGGAAGCTGAGCAGGGCATGGGAGCCACATGGTCTCCGTTTGAACCTGGGTTTGGTGGCCTGTCTGAGCCTCGTTTCCCTCACCTGTAAAATGACTGTGAGGCTAAAGGGCTCGGGAAACCATTGCCAGGGCGGGGCGAGGAACCAGTGCTGTGGGCGGTGGCCCTGTGAGGAGCCCCGGTGGCTCTGAGGACTTGGCCAGGGTCCTGATGTCTGGGGCTGGAGAAGCTCAGGGCGCCTCCACCGGGATCAGGCTTAGCAGAGAGGCCGGCCTCGAGGCCAGCAGTTTGTTTTATGAATAAACAGATGAGCAAAAAAAGAAGCGGGAAGGGAAGGGAGCCGAGGCTCCTAAGGGGACTCCGGAGGAACAGCAGGTCCCCGGGTGTTGGGGGCGCCAAGAAGTCAGGGAACCGAGGAAGCACATTCCCAGTTGAAAGGAGAGCTTTTTGGTCACCCCATTTACTTTCAGTTTCGTCATTTCCTGAGAGTCCTAATTTAGCCTCTGGTTGTGTCCTGCTCGATTATGGCCTAAAAAGGCAACTGCTTGGGTTTCGGGAGTTGGACTGGAACCCGCAGGAAGCCACCACGGAGGGCGTGGCTCCGCCCGCCACAGTCTGCACTGGGCCCCAGCCATGGCTCCCCTTGGCTCCCCTTCGCCCCTGGGCACCCGCCAGCTCCGCAGACCCTCCCCAGGCTCTCCAGGCGATTCCCCAGGGGCCCTCCGCTCAGCCACTGAGGGCTCCCGTGAACAGCAATAGCGGCTGGCCGTGCTGCCCGAGTGGCAGCCACCCCGAACCTGCCCTCTGGGAAACTAGAGGGCACACATGGGGCACGAGAGGGTTCCTGCTCCTGTGCCAGCAGCTGCCACTCAGGAGGTGCGCCAAGGAAGAGGAAGACCTCCTCGGACGTCATGCAGCCATTAAGTGATCAGCAGGGAGGCTTTGGGGTCAGAGTCCTGGGTTCAAGTCCCCGTCCCTAGATGTGTGGCTGAGTAGTCACTTCCCTCTGAGCTGCTGCGGCATCACCTGCAAGTGAAGGATTGGGATGAAAACGGTCAGCCAGCGCTTGTCGCCAGTGAGGAGAGGTCGGAGTAGCAGGGAGACGCAGGGGTGGCCAGGGGTGGCTTTCTATGAGCCAACAACCGACTTGGGTGGGGTGAGTGCTTCAGGAAATGAGCGTAGCATTTTTGTTTGATTCCTGAAAGTCTTCCTATTTGCAGTTAAAACAGGTTTCACAGAGGCCATTTAGCATGTCCCAGAACAGGGTAGGAGAAATGGCCTCGTGCGGCTGCTTGTGGGGGACAGCCTCCCTGGAGCCCTTCCCAGAGTGCCCCTTGTTTAATTTTGGGCAACTCCTGACTATCCCTGGTTTATAATTTGGTCCTGGGGAGCCTTGCTAAGGCGGCCCTGTCCACTGCACCCTGCGGAGGTGAACTCTGGGCTCAGGAGCCTCTTCACCTGCCACAGGCGGGAACAGAAGCTCAGCTGCAGCAGGCGAGGGGGCCCACCGTGTGTCATGACCTGCAGGTCCCCCAGCAGCCCAGCCCCGTGTTGGTCTTGGCACTGCGCCGACCCACGTCACTCCAGCAGAGCTGTGGAGACCAAGCAGCACTGTCCTTGGCCGGGCCAGGCAGGGCCCAGCCTTGCCTAATGAAAGCTCTGCGGAAGGGAGGTGCCGGCAAGGGGGGCTCTGCGGGGCGGCCTTCCCAGGAGGCCTTGGAAGGAGAGGGCTCAACCCTGCCTTGTTCCGGTACAGGAAGTGGGGCTTGGTCTCCAGGCCTCTGTAGCCACCAGGGGTGGACAGTGCTGGCTTGACTGTCCCACTGCTGAGGTCTGAAGGGTGGGGAGGGAGTCGGGTGGGATTCTTCCCCTGCCAGTTCCCGTGGTGTTCATGGCCCCCCAGCTGCCCCACTGATCTGAGGGCCGAGCCGAGGTTTACCCCGATTCCAGGATGGCCTGGGCGCCTGGTTCCCTGCAGCCTGGAGGAGCCCAGGGCCTGCCGAGAGCCAGCCCCTGATGTGGGTTCTCTGCTGTCGGTCCTACCAGGGCCCGTGTCGCTGGGCTGCAGTAGGCTTTGATGAGGGTTGTCACCTCGCAGCAGCAGGCCGAGGGAGGGAGATACTGAATTGTAACACACTATAACTCCACCCTGGGGAGGGTCACGCCTGGCCTCCCTGCTGTCCAGTAGCAGCCAGTGAATATTAGTTGAGTGCTTTCCTCTCCACTCCTGCTGTTGTCCTGAGCTTCTTGGCAGACATGTCCATCTTCATGACTGGACTGGGCATCTCTGGGCAGATGACTTGCCCTCTCTGAGCCTGTTTCTTCATTTTTCAGTTGGAGAAGATAAAAGCTCTCTTCCAGGGTTAAGTGAGGTGGTGAATAAACTGGGTTTCATGCTGGTTGGCTTAATACCATCCCCTCACCCTCCTCCCCTTGGTAGGAACCTTGTGAAGATGCCCTCCGGTGCCCTCACTGGCCTGGGGTAGAGAAACCCCTAATGACTAGTGAATTTAGGATTTGTGGAGGGTTTGAGTGGCTTCTCTCTGGGCATTGGTGGCAGGTTATCTTACTCTTTGTGGGTTGGAGGGCTGGGAAAGACCAGGAACCAGCCGCTGGTAGGGGTCTCTGCCCTGCGCTCGCTGCAGGTCCTGAGCAGGCAGGGATGTGGCAGGGACAGCTGCTGGCCAGCGTTCACGTGCGCACAGGGAGGCAGAGGACCACTGGGATTAACTCTGGCAGGGAGGCCTTGGCTCACCTGGGTGGCCTGGCCGTGGGAGCTGCCGTGACCCTAGGCTGGGTGGTGCTGCTGGTTTAGACCCTGGGGAAGCCGGAGTCTGCCGGGCCTTCAGCCAACGCCACTAACCTGGACGCTGTTTTCCCTCTGTGTGGTCCTGCAAGGCCAGTGCGCCCTGGTCCCTGGTCTCCTGCAGGGGCTACAGGGTTTGTTTTCCGGGGACAGTACGGGAGCAAAGCCACCCAGTCCAAGTCCCTGTTGAATCTGGAAACGCGGAAGGATGTGGACCTGGGGTTTCTGGATTTCCGGGGTGGCGGGGTGGGTGCTGATCTCACTGAGGGGAGAGCCCCCCGGGTCCTGAGCTCAGGCTGGAGCGCCTCTCGGCTTCCCTGGTGGGCGGCCGGGGGCTCAGCGTCTCCGACCAGGGGGTCAGGTCCTGGTGCTGGTTCATCTGGCCCTTAGGGGCCCCAGCCTGTACCTCTGGGGTGGAATGACTGGAAAGGCCCAGGAGCAGGGTTGGAAGTCCTCCCTGGGTGACCCCGGGAGCCCGTCTGTTCATCTGTAAATGGGGGATTACACGGTGCACCTCACCTAGCAGGTAGGATGACGCTCTTTCGAGGTGGCGTGTGCGAGTGTTTCAGGAGCCGTGAGGGTTATCCTGGTTTTGTCCTCCTGGCCCCTAAGCTGGGAATGTTGTTGGCATCTCAGCTGCGCCCTGCAGGGAGTGCTGCCTCTCTCTGTGATGTCCCTGGAGCCCCACTTCTCTGTTCTTACTCTGATATGTTTTAAGCAGATGGAATTAGAATCTGGAGGCAGGATGTACTGGTGGTGTTCTGTCCCCTTAGTCGACTCCGGTGGAGTCCTCCACCAGTGAGCAGGTGCAGTGAGTTGTCTCTCTCCGCTCGCTGGAGACCTGTTTTTGTTGGGTGTCCTCCTAAATTGTGTGGTGGAAGGTCAGCGTAGCATGGTGACTGTAGTTGCGTCCACCCGAGATTCTTGAGCTTGTCAGTTGCAGAGTGGTTTTGTTCGTGGCATTGGTTGGCTGGGTGGCCCTCAAGTGACACACCTGACCCCTGATTTCTAGCAGACTCGCTGCTGTCAACCTGTTTTGCCCGCAGTGCGTGTCTTTCTGAAGTGTGCAGCGGGGGATCCTGGCACATTGTGTGGTGGCCTGGCTGTATGAGAGTTCACAGGAGAAGAGGCTGATGTCCTTGGCGCTCACATTTGTCCTTTCCTCTCCCTCAGGTCCTGGCTGTAAGTCATCATGGCGCAGCAAGCTGCTGACAAGTATCTCTACGTGGACAAAAACTTCATCAATAACCCGCTGGCCCAGGCCGACTGGGCCGCCAAGAAGTTGGTATGGGTGCCTTCCGACAAGAGTGGCTTCGAGCCCGCCAGTCTCAAGGAGGAGGTGGGCGAGGAGGCCATCGTGGAGCTGGTGGAGAATGGGAAGAAGGTGAAGGTCAACAAGGACGACATCCAGAAGATGAACCCCCCCAAGTTCTCCAAGGTGGAGGACATGGCTGAGCTCACGTGCCTCAACGAAGCCTCGGTGCTGCACAACCTCAAGGAGCGCTACTACTCAGGGCTCATCTACGTAAGTGGCTCCCAGGACAGGGCGCCCAGTCTGCCCGCACCCCAGGTGCCCGGCTCTGCGGGAGAAGAGGGCTCTAGGAATACTGGGGCAGGGATGCTGGGGGGCAGGCTCCACCTTGGGCGTCTGAACGTCCCGGCGGGGTGATTTTACAGCGTCACCTTTCTCACTTCCCTGTGTGGCCAGAAACACAGCAGGAAGCCGAATGCAGGAAGCAGAGCTTGCTGTGCCTCAGGGCTGCCCATCTGCTGGCCTCGGGGGAACTGTGTGGGCTCAGGCCAGCGTGGTCAACTCCTTCTAGCAGGGCGTGCAGTCTCCTGGTTTCCCGTCTGGTTCCTCCCCTCTTCGTTTGTTCCAGTCTTGGTTCTGGTACTCTGCCATTTGTGCCTTATGGAGGCCGAGGGTGTGCCTCCTTCTGGGGACTGTACTTGGAACAAAGGTGAGCCACAAGAGTAAGACTGGGATCCTGAGTCCCTGGCCCCCGAGTTCCATGTCCGTGAGACGAAGGGGAAGTGAATGCAGAGACCAGGAGTGTCATCTCTGTCCTCTGGTGGGCTGCATTTGCAGGACAGTGTGTGGCAGTGCGAGAGAACATGGAGGGACGAGTGGAATCCCAGCCTCTCTGTAAAAGGCCTGAGCTTTTCTGGCCCTGGGGACACACGGTTCTGTCTCCTACCAACCCCAGATTCCTCTGCCCAGTCCAGACGTTTGCTTCTGGTGTGTGTCCCCATGGAGGAGAGAGCTCTGCTTCTTGTTCTTTCTGAAATAGCTTCTTTATTTAAATATGCTATTACAGCCACCTCGGTCCTCTTGCTCTCAGGGCTGAATAACAGTCCTCAAAGGTCTTGGACGGAAGGGTCATTGTATGTGACCTCTGGGTTATTACTGCCCTCCTTTCATTTTGCTGATGGCAAAACCAAGTCCCCCACTGAGGGGTTTGCTCGTGGTCACATAGGTGATAGAAGGAGGCTACGGGCTCATCCTGCTTACAGAGGTGGTGAGGACCCCCCCAAGGCCAGCCTTTTAATTTTCTGTGATTTCTGGGTGACATGTTTTGTGGGGTGCTGCCCACTCCACTGGCTTGGTACTTCTGAGTTCACTAAGGTGAACTGAAACCCTCAGTTGAGTCCCAGGCCATTGTGGATTGCCCTGAGTCCTGACCAGCCCAGAACTTATGAGGACTGCGTTGCTTGGCGACTGCTCAATTGATGCCTGATGATGAGGGCCTTATGTCCTGCCTTGATAACCACCCTCTGGGGATGAGATGATGGCCAGGACCTGTCCACAAGTAGATAGACGGAATGTCTCGTTTCTCTCTGGACCAGCTTGGCTCAACCTTCCACTCTGGCAGAGAGGAACAATTGAGGTCCGCAGATGTCAAAGGACTTATGCGGGGTCATGTACCCAGACATTGGCAGCCATGAGACAGGAACTCTCAGCCCCATTCTCTCTCATCTGTCTTTTAAGGACAGTGTGTATGGACCAAATTAAAAGCTCCTGAAATTAAAAGCAACACTGAAACTCACCATCAGCGAACTGCAGTAAACGAAGGGACTCCAAGGAAGCAGCACCTGTCTGCAGGGATCACACGGGAGCCATGGTCCCATGGGAAGTGGAGTGCTCCTTGGCAGGCCTCATCACTCATGTCACAGCCTCTGTGTGTGACTGAGCTGGGATGGCCTTGGATCAGTAAAGCAGAGCACTCCGGAGCCTGGAGTTGGAGCCCTAGGACCTGGGTTAAAGCCCAGCTCCCGAGGTCCCTTACTGACCATGTGGGATGTGGTGTGGCCATGCAGGGTCTCACTTCCTCATCCATAGACTCCTGTGGGGACTTGGTGATGCTCCAGCAGGCCTGCACTGCTGTGCTGCCACTGTCCTGGGAAGGTAACCTGGTCCTCTGTGTGCCCCCTCTGGGGTCCGTGGTTAACTTGGATCCGGTGAGCAGCAGGCTGGCCGCCTATGCCTGACTGTTCCCTGGCTGCAGGCCCCCTCCCTCCAGGAGGAGGAGCATGAGTTGCTAAGATGCCCTCTGCTGAGGGGCAGCGTCTGTCTGCTGGAGGCCCTGGCTTTGATTCCCAGCAAAACAAACCACCCCCCAGCTTCAGCACATTTGCCGCCAGTTGCTGTGTCTCTGCTCTGCAGGTGACTTGCAGGGCTCTGTGTGCACGTGCACATAGCTGTGATGTGACACCAGAGCTTTTCCTCTAGACCTCTGCTCACCTCCACTGTGCAGGTCCTGTAGACTGGCCTCCTGCTAAGCAGTGTCACTATGGGGGAAGCCAATGTCCCCAGAGTTTTCCTGGTGGAGAACCCAGCAGGTGCAGAGCTGTGGGAAGATCAAGGCCATCGGTGGCTGCCTGGGGTGGGGGGTGCCACCACATTCTCAGCCACGTCTCCCTGCACAAGGCTCTGCATTGTGACCGCAGGAGCCTCTGGGCCACACTTGCTGGCATCGTGGGCGGCATGGCTGATGCTGCAGCACAGCTGCTCTCTTTTCCTGGGCGCGGGGGGCAGGGCCCTGGGACAGGAGCAGTTGGGCACAAAGAGCTTCTGTAGCCTGTGAATGAGCAGCTCCCTAGCGTGACTGTGTGGGGGCCAAGCCACTCCTCAGGGTCTGCTGCCGTGAGTGTCCAGTGTGGCTGCTCCCTGCCACCTGAGCTGTTTGCCGCATGGTGCTCGCCCAGGTTAGATGGGATTTGCCCACAGAAAGAGCTTTGAGCTCAGGCCATCTGCCTACCCAGCTGACAGACCTGTCCTAATGACCCTCTGCCCCCTTTTGCTGTTGATGCCAGCTGTTTCTAAACATCTGGCTCTGTGGCACTCCCTACATGTACCCATGTGTCCTTGGCATTGATTGGTCTGGATTTCCTAGAGTGTGGGTTTTCTCAAAGCCCAAGAACAAAGCTCGATTGTCTGGAGTTCCTGGGATGACCTCACTGCTCTCTGGCCTTCTGTCTTGTCCCCACCCGACATTGACACAGGCACACCAGAAGAGGTCCCTGCCTGACTCCCTTCTTCTGTGGTGCCCAGGCCCACGGGCTGCCAACTCCACAAGTGGACTTCCTGGTCCCTCGGGAAGAGAGTCGTTGGAAGGGGAAGTGGCTGATCATCCAGGAGGAAGGGAAGGCCCAGGCCCGAGTCCCCTCCTACAAGCACTCGCTAGGTCCCAGCTCAGGGTCCTTCTGCACGTGGACCAGTCCAGTTGCTGCTGGAAAGTCCAAGGCCATTGTCTTCACACCTGGTTCCTGTGTGGGCCTTGTCTTTGGGTTAAGCCAGAAGATCCACCTCATTTTGGGGGTGACTGGAGAGGGCACAGTTGACAGCAGGGTGCAGCCCCTCAGGGTGGCTGCTTGTGGCTCAAGGGGACATCTGTGAGCAGCAAAGGCGTAGGCAGCTCATGAGGAGGACAAGGTGGAAGGTAGGTGCCCAGAGAACTGGCCTCCAGCACGCAGTTGGCGTTGGCAACTATGAGACCTGTGTGTGCTCCTGGCTGAGCCCAATACCTTGTTGTCCCTTAACTGAGTCAGGACTACCTTCCTAGGAAGATGGTGCTTGGGTTACTCCAACTGCTTAAGGAGATCCAGGTCCCCCAAATTGGGCACCTGCCATCTGCATGGTCTCGGGGGTCTCGTGTAGCTGTTGGGAGTCTGTGGGGTGGTTGGAGGAAAAGGCTGAGGAAATTTATTAGAAAAACAATTAATGGTCATAGTAACATGGGCTTCCGAGGACAGCCAGCTCGTTCACCCTGCTGCCACAGGAGTGGCTCTCCCACCTGCCCGGGGCTGCTCTCCACAGCCACACGGGCACTGTGCCAAGCACTTGATCTTACTTCTGCCTTGTTACTACCCAATGCAGTGTGGGTCTCTGTCCATTTTACAGATTGAGAAATGGAGGGTAAGAGGTTAAGACATTTGCCCTTGCTTGGAAGTGAACTTGGCTCTCAGACTCCTGGGGTTTGATTTTAATCTGTTCGAGTCAGATTTCCAGTACTGGGTGTATTTTAGGTGCTCACAAGAAGGGTATTGACTGAGTTTCTTTCTTCCAGAGAAGACCCGAGTCTTAGAGGAGGCTCACAGGGGTCATGAACGAGGCCTTTAAGTTTTCGAGAGATTTGCCTCCAGGAGAGGGCTGGCTCTGAGGGGTCCAGAGCCCACAGAGGATCAGGTTGGCTCGGGAGCACCAAGAGCTTCAACCCGGCGTCCCCAGGAGCCCTTCAGGGTAGAATAACTCGGGCTCCACTGAGTTCCCTGGGCTGCAGCGGCTCCCTTTCTCTGCTCCTCTTCTGCCACAACAGACACGTCAGACGTGTCTCTTATTGCCCGGGGCTCTGAGTGTTGTAGCTGGACTTGTGTCTGCTGTGCTGTGGTCCCACCTGACGTGCAGCTCGTCAACATACAAAGCTGGCAGCTGCCATGCAGTTGAGAAGGCGAGGAGGTTGCTGGTGACCCCCCACCTGCAGCAGGGGCACCAGGGAGCACTTTCATGCCGGGCTGACGTGGCCTTGAAGCAGAGCTGCTTGTCAGTTTCCCCGCTGTTGAGAACGAGGCCCCCTGACCACTCCTCTGCTCTCTTCTTTCCAGACCTATTCAGGCCTGTTCTGCGTGGTCATCAACCCTTACAAGAACCTGCCCATCTACTCCGAGGAGATTGTGGAAATGTACAAGGGCAAGAAGAGGCACGAGATGCCACCGCACATCTACGCCATCACAGACACTGCCTACAGGAGTATGATGCAAGGTGAGGGCCTTGCAGTAGGGAGCGCCTGCCTGGCCTCCCCGAGCCGCATCTCCAGCCGCGGCCTCCGATGGCTCTGTAGCTGCTAACTCCCATTCGGTGTCTCGTTGACCTGGTGGCTGGCAGTGGGACATTGCCTGGTGGCCAGCATCATATGGGAGCTAGGGCCATTGGCAGGTTTGCATGTTGACAGAGTGTTTTGGAAGCTTTTAGAAAATGTGTCTCCTGATTATCTTCCTGGGTCCCATTCGTTTCAGGAGGCGGCACAGTCCCCTCTGCCCTCTTCCAGGCCCTCTTCCCAGTTGCTCCTCTTCCCAGTCGCCCCCTTTCCTGCGACCTCCCATCACCTTCTCTTGTTCCTTCTCCGTGGCTGGAAATGTGTTTGAGTTTTGTTTATCTTTGGAAAACTGATAGGAAGCCTGTGAGGCTTCTGCACCCTCTGGCTTGGCCCGTGCTCCCTGACCTGTCATGGTGAGGCGTTTTGGAGAACGGGTCTGGGCTCCTGCCTGGTTCTCACCTCTAGTCATCCCCAGCTCCGTCTTCCTCGGGGGGAAGCCCTTGCTCTCCTGAGTTCTCATCTGGCTCCTGCCCCTGGGGCTGGGCCATGTCACTCACTGAGCTCCCTGCCTTTGTGTGGGGTGCTCCTCCCCCTCCCAGGCCTCTCTCCAAGGTTCCTCCGCGTGCTGGCCTCATCCACTGTCCATCGCCCAGGACACCATCACCCAGTTGCCACCAGCTGCTTCTGCCAAGCTGCTGTTCCTCCAAGCCTGGCTCGTCACCGTGCTCTCCCCCCCCTGACGCCCCCGAGTCGGTCAGTACGTCTGTGCTGCTTCTCTTGGATCATTTCTGATCCAGGCGCCCTCTGACCCCGTGGCCCTGGCCTTAGTCCCAGCTTGCACAGTTCTTTGCCTCCCCTCTCCTGGAGCCCTCCCTCTGCTGCCACCACCCTGTCCCCTGTCTAGAATGCACATTGTCCTCGTTGGCCGTACTCGAGCTCCAGCAGCGCAGCCCCCCTCCTCGCTGGGCCCTGCCCACCTCTCGGGCTCCGCTGCAGGGAAGCCCTTGCCGTTCTGCAGCAGGTGTCTCTCCTCCGCGGGGCCGGCGCTCCTCTGTGCCTGGCAAGCCCCTCCTCTTCTGTTTATTTTTCTCCCTTCTATGTGGCCAGGGCCCATGTGGCTTTTACATTCTCCGAGCTCAGCCAGTGCCTGGCATGCATCATCCTAACCCAAACCTGACTTTCAGGCAGGGCCGTGTTCTCCTGTCTTGTGTGGACAGGGTTTTATGGATCCTGTTTCCTTTCAACATCGTGGTCTATATAGCCAGTGGGAATGAATCTTATTAGTAGTATTATTATTAGTATTAGCAACTTTGTCCTAGCTCGTGGTTTCCGATGGTGACATGTGTCTTTCCCACACCTGCAGTGTCATGGAGAAGGTGCTTCGCTGTCAGGCGTATGAATTATGAAGGGTGCACAAGTTTGGCCTAGCCTTTGGCTGAGTTCATATCTATCGGAATTCTTCGTGGAAGCCAGCCCTGAGTTTTAAAGTAGGATGTCTGTTTCAGGGTGCTAATGAGGACAGTCTGGGGGAGGCACTCAGTGAGACTCCAGGAGACTCTGGATCGCTGTCTCCAGAGGTTATGGGTCAGTTTTCTCTTGGCCGTCTCTTGGCCTGGAGCAGGAAGTGTGCTCTGGGGTCATTGTGAGATCTGAACTACTGAACGAGGGCACGTTCCCACACTTGGACCTGGGATCTGAGCGCTTAGCCAGCGGCTTTCCTTTTCTGCAGCCCATTCTGATAGCAGCAGCATGACCATCTGGCGTGTGGCTGCGGGAGCCTCGGGTGCCGGATCTGGGTTTCCAGATGTCCTTCACTAATTTGTGGGACCCTTTCCCCAAGAGATTCACCGGCTTTTATTCGTTCAGTGACAAGAAAAACTTGATTTGCCTGTGCCGTCCTCTTTGTGCCTGTGTCCTGCATAGGTGGGAAATACCTGGGGAAGAGAGGGCAGCTGGACTGCCTTTATGTTGTCCTAATAGGATGGACTCAGTGGGGACACGGAGTTACCTGATTGGGGGGCAGGTGAGACGGCGTTTCGCCTTGCGGAGACCAGCAGTGGGAGTGGGTCTACAGCAGGCGCCTGAGATCCAGGTGGTCTGTGCAGACGGTGGGTCCACATCTTTCTCCTGTCCGTCTTAGCAGTTTCCACCTTGTCTTCTGCAAGGTGTCGGACTTGCTGTGGCTTATTAGCTCCCGCATTGACAAACAAGGACGTTTCCAATCTGTTGAAAATCTCCTTCCTGTTGTGCACGGTGGACCTGCAAAGCCAGGAGCCGCAGGCCGCTGGTTCACAGGCAGGGAGGAAGTTAGGAGCAGAAGTGGCCGGTGTAGGACAAGGTGGCTCACTAGTGAGGAAGGTTCCGGAGGAGCCTCAGTTCTGGCCCTGAGTCAGGGTGATGGGTGGAGCCCCGCAGGCCGCCAGACTCTCCTACTCTCCGTCTTGAAGTCTTGGTACGTGCCACCCACCTGGCTTTGGCGGGAAACGGGTTTGCTCTCTATCCCTCTTCTTTCGAGGCCGCGCCAGATGGTTCCTTTTCTTTTTTTTTTTTTTGAAACAAGAACTAGACAAAGATTTCCTTCCTGAGCTGACTGTAGCTTATGACATCCCAGCATTTATCTGGTGGCTTTGGGACTTTTATGAGACAAGCTCCTTGACCCTTCCCAGACTTTCCTGTCTTTCATCTCTGAGATGCTCTGGCTGCGGGCACAGCCCTGCCTCCCGCCCGTGTCTGCAGTTATTAGCAGTAGTATCCTCTCACTTTGAAAAGCATTCCAGTCTGCATAGTAAGTTATGTGTCACTCTGCCTGTTTGTCACACTAAACCAGGCTTCTCTAGCCTGGCATGGCTGACATTCAGGGCTGGGCAAGTCTCTGAGGTGGGGACGAGTCCTGAGCACCGTAGCATGTTCAGCAGTATCCTGGCCTTGGTTCACTACACATCAGCAGCACCTTCTTTCTTCAGTTCTGACAACCAAAAATGTCCACAGACGTTGCCACCAGTTGTCCCCCCAGGGACAGAATTTCCCTCAGTTAAGGCCCCGTGGATTAAGCTTTGCATATGCTTTGACTTTAGTGCCAGCGCCAGTCCCTCAGTAGTGGTTGCCTGGATCTCTTCTGGCAAGGATTTGACCCAGTGCTGAGGAATGGTGGGATAGCCTGGTGCTGTCAGCCGCGGGCACAGGGTGGGTCATGGCAGCATATGGTGCCCCGGACCAGGCCATGGAGATAGGCGATGGAGCATGGATTGCCGAGTGGTTGTGCAGGTGTCCTGCCGCTGGAGGCCTGGTGGTCCAGGTGGAGGCTGGCACCGGTGTCAGGTGTCGAGGGGTTCAGGGAAGGTGGGTGGGGCCAGGGTGTCGGTGGCCTGTGGCCACCCCGTAGGTGCCCGTGCAGTTTTGTTGTTTGAATTCCCAGCCTTGGGTTTAATTAAAGTCGTGGTGACATGGTTGGTCACCCTCCCCACCCTGGCTCTCCCTTTTGGTTCTTCTGCTGTCATGGCCGTTCATGGGCTCTCAGCCTTGGAATGGGGCCATTCCTCAGGTTTCTATGACAGCACCACAGGCTCTGAGCTGTCGCAGGCCACGAGGTGAGAGGAGCGTGAACTGGGCGCTGCTGGCCCCTGTGGCAGGCAGCAGCAGGGGTGCAGGTGTGGCCCAGGGTGGAATTCAGCCAGCAGAAGCACATGGTCTGAGCAGGCCCAGCTGGACTGGGACATGGCTCTCCTGGCCCGCTCTATGGCCAGGCCTCCTGGTCTCCACATTCTCTCCACTGGCCAAACTGGCCAATGGAAAGAATTGGTCTTGAGCCCCGTTGTCTCCGGAGCAGAGTAGAAAAGCGTAAGTCCTCTGATGTTAACTGGTGGCAGTGCCAGGTTTGGTCCACTTTCAGTGACTGTGGTATTTTAATGAGCTTCTAGCATTTCTGGGGAGGCGGCAGCAGGGCTGCGTTCATTCCGGGCCTGAGCCACTAGGAGAACTGTTGGCTGCCCCCTCCGCTTCTCAGGGAAAGCTGTGGCTCCAGGGCTCCAGGGCTCCAGTGAGCGACTGCATTCCCCTTGGAGGTTGACCGGCCTTTTTGGATAAACAGTGAAGGGTGGAGTTTTTATGCTGTCCCCACAGCTGAGTCTCGTAGTCCATGTAATTCAGAGGAAGAGAGAGGCTCAGATGGTCAGCTGGCTTGTGCTCAGCCCCAGAAACCAGGGTCTCCTAATCCCCTGGGCAGGGCCCACGGGCGCCCCCACCGCGGCCCTCCTCCAGCTGGTTGCTAAAGGCATCTCCTCTCTGTCAGTGGTCAGGGGGAGATTAGGGCCAGGAGTAGCGCCCCCACCATCCTCCCTGCCCTGTGAACTGCTTCACAAGGTCTTTCTCAGAAGAAGTGCCCACTGTGTTCCTCAGAGGCCGGGGAAATGCTTCAGGGGTGCAGAAAAGCAGGAGCAGTGGGAAGCCCCGGATGCCATGACTCCACTCAGGCGGGAACGTGCCAGCGGGCGGCTACGAGCCCTGCCACAAAGGCCCTGCTGTCTGCCAGGGCTGCCTGGAGCCAGGCCTTGCGTGTCCTGTGTGCCTAGGAGGGCAGTGTGGGCTCACCCAGGAGGGGTAGGCCCTGTGCCTAGCTGTCCCATTGGGCTAGCTGAGCACCTGCGGTGCACCAGGCACCTTGCAGAGAGCACACGTGCAGGCCTGGGAATGGGTGGAGGGGTCTCTGCTCTGTCACTTCCTAACTGACCTGGCCAGGGCTTGGCAATTGACCGGGAAGGAGCTACGTTTTCTCTCTGCTTCTCGGGATTGGTACGACGTACGTGGCAGGCTGAGCGTGAGAGCAGGTGCTGTGTGTGACAAGCACCTCTAGTGGGGAAGCAGGCCACCAAACCTGCAGCATCCTGCCTGAACCGCCTCCGTGAGCCCCGCCATCACCCCGTCCTGGCCACACTCCTGCTTGCTCAGCAAGAGAGAGCCAGCTGCGTCCTCCAGGCGGGCTTTTTAATCTCCTCCAAGAGGCTCCTGAGAGTCCAGGGCCTTGGGAGCAGCAGGCACAGGAAGTGACTGGTCATAGTGCCTTCCCCTGGGGCCACCATGGAATGCTGTGGAGCAGATGTGGCCTGTGGCCCTGTGCTGCTCTGGAGTCTGCTGTCCTGCGACTCTGAACCACTCTTCTATCCACTGTGCTGCTGGTGGACTGGGGAGGCCACGCTGGCCTGTAGTCCCCGCTGACCCTGGACTGAGGAGGCTGTTTTCTTCCAACCCCCAGGAGGAAAGCATAGCCCTGGACTGAGACTGCCCAAGGGCAGCGTGGCTAGGCTTTTCAGTCTTATTTCTAGAAAACCTTTCTAGAAGAGGGAGCGTGAATAGAGGCTTTTCATGGACAGCTTCGGGCTTACTTTTGTTTGGCTTTTAACCCAACCCAGTGGGCCTGCGCTGCGCTAGGGGCTGGCTGAGTGGGAGGACCGAGTGCCCTCCTGGAACCTGGAACTTGGTGTGGTTGAAAACTTGACCATCGTGTTTGTTAGTCCTCCACCCACCCCAAAACAAGCAGCACCCACCCCCCTGTAAAACCCCTGGCGGCCAAGCCCTTCTGTGCTTCTGACCTGCATGGCCAGGCTCCCCCTGGCTGCCCGGCATGGCCGCTTAGCTGTGCATTCTCAGCTTCAGCTGAGACTTCAGGGGGCTGTGGCCCAGGACACCGGGGCAGGAGGTGGTGTTTGGAGCGGAGTTGCTTTCCTCTACCCACCAGGTTTCTGGAATTAAGCTGCCGGTTCAGAAGAGAGGTCAGTAAGCAGAGGGCCTGCAGGACTCAAGTTCGTCTGGTCTTCACCCAGGCTGTTGACCCAGTGCTGACTATTGTAATAAACCCTTAAGGACCCAGGGTGTCCTTGGGGCTCAGGGTGTCCTTCCAGTCATGCTCCCTGGCCCTTCAGGTTGTCTTATGTGGCCAGCACAAGCTGGTCCAATAAATGCAGGAGGGCCCGGGCCTGGGCTGAGGGGAGAGGAGGCCTGGCTGTGCTCTTGAACATCTTCTGCCCTGGGGGCCAGTGTGCCTGTCCCTGGACTGGCCACCCTTCTCCAAGGCAGCTGGAGCCCTGGGTTCTCCAGGGAGCCGTCCTGCACCACTGTGGCTCACCTCCTCCTGTCGGTCTCCTCAAGCAGGTTTGACTCACCTTCTCAGGGGATGGAGTCCTCTTTGTAGGGCTATTTGTGCTCCCAGAACCAGGCTCGTCACCAGCATTACCTACGTGAACCTGTCTTGCTCTGTGTCTTGGTGTCCTCCTTTTTCGCTTGCTCCCTCTCTGAGGGCCCAGCCCTCTGCAGGACTGGGAACCCTGCCTCTTCCTCTCTCTAGGATTCTGCAGTGGTCCCCTCCCACCCCACCTCTCCTTTTCCCCAGGGGGAATGTTGGGTGAGTGCAAGGCAGAGCTGACACTTGACTATCCTCTGGCCTGACACACCTGCTGGAGCTGCCTGTGAGGCGGCCTCTCAGAGACACTCCCCGGCCCGACCCCCCCACCAACATAGACTGCAGCTAGCCTGGCCCTCCTGCCATGGGGCCTCTGCAGGGGAACTGCCTGTGTTCTGCTGGTGCATTTTGGCCAAGAGAAGCCTCGTCTGAGGTCTTGCTCACCCTCTGACGTAATGAAAGTTATGAGCAGTCCCAGGAGCTCGGTTCTCACCACCCAGGGTGCCCGTGGGGAAGGCTGCCCTTCTCCCTTCTGCACCCGGGGACTTGGCCTCCCGGGCAAGTTCAAGCCCCACTGAGGAGCGCAGGGGTCATGGGGGGGGGGGTTGCCTGGCCAAGTCCAACTGCCTCTGGCTTGGATTGCTGCTGAGCCACTGTCTCCCTGGTTCTGGGCCACACAGGGCGTGCTGCACAGTCTGGGGCTGGCAGGGGACTCTGTGAGACCTCAGGCCTCCACTCACCCGCTGACCTGCAGCTTCTGCCAATAGGAATGCTCTGCCTTTTTCCCCCCCCTTTCTGCTGCCCGAGCACCTCACCTAGACTGTGAATCAGGCTGGCTGTGGAAAAGGCGGCAGGCCGCTCGGAAGGTCTGTCTCCCATCTGTCTGTCTGTAGGACTGAAGTAGCACTGTGGTCCCCGGTGCCTGCCTGCAGGCGCTCTCAGTGGAGAGGAGCTCGGGAAGAGCTGGGAATCCAGGGCCTGGGTTCCTGCCCAGCTCTGTGACTGATGGTTTTGATAGACTCTGAGTTTTGGGGACTTAGAGCCTGACCTCTAGGCCGAGGCAACTGAACCTGTGCCCTCTGAGGCTCCAGTCCCTGAGTGTCAAGGTGGAGTACATGTAGACCCTCTAAGACCCAGATTCTGTCCACAGAGGAGTAACTGTGGAGTCTCAGGGTCTGTTCCGTTTCTCAGTCAGTTCCCAAGAGCCCTGTGCACCCAGAGGTGGGTCCCAAGGCAGGACACTCTCTCACGGTAGCCCTGCAAGACTTACTCCACAGGAACCCCTGCAGGCACTGTCCCCGAGAGCCTGGCCACAAGTCAGTCTCCAGCAGTGGCTCCTGGTGAGCCAGGCCCTGCTCCCTTCCTCCTGTACTTCCTGTCAGGCTGATGTCACAGCTGTGTGAGCCTCGTGGCCTTTTATGGACAAGAATCAGCCACAGCTCCTCTCGGAGAGGAAGTGAGCGATAAGGCCCCGACGTCTACCTGGGCTGCAGTTCTTGGGCAGGATACCTGCAGCCAAGCGCCCTCCTCCCACCGAAGCCTTCTGAGTTGGCTGGGGGCTCCTGTGCACACCGGGCCGGCAGCTCAAGTGACTTCACTGCATGGGCTCAGTTGGCCTTGGGGCTTTTCAGGTTTAAAATATCATCAGGGAAGGGAATGGCCTGGTCACTGAGTGTGTCACTCACGCAACCCTTTCTTGTGGTTCAAGCAGGGCTCAGCAGGGAACTAGAGAAGCAGCTGCGGGGGGCGGGGGGGATGGTTTGAGGACAGCAGCCTGGGTGCCTGCCCACATGCACTGATCCAAGTGCTGTCCCCCGCTCAGGCATTCGGGAAGGTGTTATTGGAGGTAAGGCTGCTGCTTTTTTTGAGACTCCACAGCAGCAGAATCATAGACCTGTCTCTGTCCCCACCACCTTCAAGATGGGGCAGGAACAGCAGGGCTCAGGTGCTGTCTGTCCCAGAACAGGGTGGTCCTTGGTGGGTGTGTGCGCTGCCCAGGGCCGGGCCTCCTCCATTGTGCAGGGAGGAAGGCATGTTCACACAGCCTCATGCTCATGTGCCCAACTAAGACCCAAGGCACAACAGAGCGGGCTGGACTCCGAGTGTCCTCGTCCCCTGAGATGACAACGTGGGGCCAGGCTGATGGCCTGAGCATCAAAGAGGTCCCTGCCAGAATGCATGGGGCAGGGGAAGGCGGGGCGAACCGGGTCAAGCCAGAGCCTGTGCCTGCTGGGAAATCTTTTATTTGTTTGGTACCAGGGATTCAACTCAGGGCTCTTGACCACTGAGCACATCCCCAGCCCTATTTTGTATTTTATTTAGAGACAGGGTCTCACTGAGTTGCTTAGTCCCTTGCTTTTTGCTGAGGCTGGTTTGAACTTGCAATCCTCCTGCCTCAGCCTCCTGAGCTGCTGGGATTACAGGCATGTGCCACCACGTCCGGCTCCCTCTGAGAATTCTAACCGCACCATCAGCAGAAGAGGTGATCTGAGCTCAGGAACAGACCCAGGCCACTGAGAAAGACGCAAAGCGGGAGCAGTTCTTCCTGCCCCATCTACCTTGCGAGGTTATTGTGAGGCCACAGACGATAATCTAAGACCTGCAAGGCTGCAGGCCCCGCTGCAGGTGTGAGGAGCCCTAGTTCGGGGCAGGTGGACTTAGGAGGCTGAGGGGCGGGGCCAGGGATGGAGAAATGAGGACGGCCTCCTGTCAGCCTTCCATTCTGAATGCTTTGGCCCCAATGAGTCTCCTGGCAAAGCAAAGTCGGGTTCCTTCAAAGTGTGTCCTGGCTGTGTGGACAGTGGTAACTGGGCCTCAGGAAATGGAGGCAAGGGTCGGCGGGGCGGAGGTGGGAATAGTGGGCAGGATGAGGTTAGTGACAGTCCAGTCCTGGGGTGTGGGAACTTGGAGATTGCACAGGCGCTGTGAGTGTGTTCGTGTGTGCACATGCGTACCTGTGGACACGTACCTGTGTGCCCTGAGTACATGCAAGTGTGCCCCTGTGTGTCCAGGCTCCCTCCTGTGCAGCCCTCCCGTGTGGAGGCTCTGACTCCTCCCTGCATACTGAGAGGAATTCCAGCCATCCCCGGGACTGGGCTTGGGCAGCTCTGGGAAAAACGGTTCCTTCTGGAAGGGATGCAGAACGTTTCCTTTTATGGTAGCGTCGGGCGGTTGCTGCTCACGACTCGTCAGTACGCGCAGGTACATTCTTGCTGCTTGTGGAGCGGTGACTAAACATGCCCGCGGCTGGGCAGACCACAGGAGCTGCAGAGGGGGAGGCAGGGCCCCAGGCAGGCTCCGCGCGATGTAGTGTCCCTCCTGGCCCCACAGCCCTGACATATTCTGTATTCTGTTCAATGGGAAAGACAAGATGGGGAGGAAAGTGGCCCCAGGGCATTCCCCAGTGGCTGTCACTTTGGAGTACTAGTGGCCGTGCTCCCCCCTCATCCTGTAGACATTTATTAGGGCGGGGAGGAAGCCTGAGGCCGAGGCAGGGGCAGCTGCCAGTTGGGGTGGGCTCTGGGGCCCGTTCTTCTTCCTGTGATGAGAGTAGGTGCCCAGCCCCCTGCGCTTCCGAGATCAGGCACTGGGGAAAGTCGGCCCAGGGAAGGTGAATCCGACTCCCGAGGCCACGCACCGGCGCGCCGGGAGCCGCTCTCCCCGTGCTGTGGCAAGCAGGGCCCTGCGCCGGCTGTCAACCAGGGGGCACTCGGTCACAGACTGTCCGCACCTGTGTTTCCTGCCCATTACTGATAAGCCCTGGCCCCCGTGCCCCTCAACTGCCCCTCCTGTGGCCCTGACAGTGCCGTGGCCACCCTGTCACAGCAGTCTCGTGGTGGGAGGAGAGGAGGCCATCTGGGGGGCTCACTCTTCACAGGTGCCGCAGCAGGGCCACACATGTCATTTGTTTCATGGACAAATCCTGCGGGGAGTGAGTAGCACGTCTGCTTTGTGTTGTGGAAGCTGAGAGCCAGGATCACACGTCGCCCCCTCAGACCTGGAGATGGCCTGGGCTGATCCAGGCGTCCGTCCGTGGTGGGGGGGGCGGGGGAGAGGTAGGGTGTGAGAGAAAATGGGGAAAAATGAGTTTGTGATTTTAGCTGCTGCTGAAGATTGGACGGCCAGCACTGACCTGGGCCAAATAGGCCTAAAGCCTGTCCATCAAGCTCGGCTTCAGTGTGGGCACTGCTGTCGCCCTCACAGGAGCGTGCTTAGACCCTTCCTCTCTGAGCAGTTCCCACGAGCTGGGGATCTTTGCCAGAGGTTCCCAGCACCAGCCCCAAGAACAGGCTGTCACCGGCGCTTGTCAGAAGCAGCCCTTCTTTCCAAGCTCCCTCGAGAGTGACCCCACTGAACGCCTTGAATGTGCTGGTCACCCTGCTGGTGTTGGTGTGTGTCCTGGACATGTGCCACCACCCCACAGCAGCTCACCACACAGTCGCAGGCGTCTCCCTGCTGGTGAGGCTGCTCCCTGCGCCAGGCCTTGTCTTCAGCAGTGTCCCCCACTGAAGCGGGACAGTGTCCAGAGCACATGCCACAGGCCCTAGCACAGCTGCAGACGCAAGTGCTGGCCGCACCTCGGCTCAGCGCAGGGCCTCGGGAGCTTCCGGAGCCCCGCTTCCTCCAGGGTGGGAGAAGCAGTGGGCTCGGGTTTCCTGGGACGGGGTTGGTGGTGGGCACCCCGAGGTCTGGCGTGGCGGCCCCGGCTCTGCTACCCGTGCATGTCCTCCTCCAGTGAGGCCCATGGCCGGTCAGCCTGGTCAGCCTGTCGTGGCAGTGGTGAAGGTCCCCTGCAGGGGGGTCCTCGAAGTCTTTGTGCTCTTGGCTGGGAAATGGGCAGCTCCTCCGGGGCCAGAGGGGGGGCTCCTGAATCCAGCCAAAGCGTAACCAAGCGTCTCCTCTGTTTCAGACCGTGAGGACCAGTCCATTCTGTGCACGTAAGTGTCCCGTGTCTGGGCGCTGGGGCCTGTCTCCAGCTCCTCTCTCCTGTCCTCTTTCCCCTCCTTGTTTGTTCTCTCTCTCTCTCTCTCTCAATGGAACCCACCCTTGTTCTGAGGAAAGACTATTCTTACCCTGCGAGGCCCCAGGTGACGAGTTCTTCTCTGGTTTAGGCTCCCTGCTCCCCAGGGACAGGAGTTGGGGTCAGGCGTTTCCTGCCCCTTCCCTGCAGAAACTTCACGGGCCTCCTTTAGGAGCAGGTGGCAGGGGCCCAGGAGGGCAGGTGGGGTGGGGGCTCCCGGTGCAGCAGAACCAGGAGTCTTCTCCACCCAGTCCAGTGGGGACCTGACTGGCCTCCAGAGCCCCCAGCAGAGCATTCCCTCTGGCTCTGAAGAGTGGCTTTCTTTACCAAGATTTAGGTTGACGCTGGTGATCTCTGAACTTAACACAGAAATAAGTCAACCCGTAGCCCAGGGAGTTAATGGCCCAGGGCACACCTTCAAGTGAAGTTTCAGAGCAACATGTGTTAGCGCCTTCGACCCCTAAGTCAGCAGCTGCTCCCCACAGATTCCTAACACACTCGGCTGCAGAGGCTGCCAAGCGACAGGGCGGGCAGTGGACATGAGCCGACTTTCATCCAGCCTCTAGAAGGCCGTGGGAGATGGTCTAAGGGAGGGCTGTAGAAGTTAGCCTTTTGTTGGCTGTCCCCTTCTCTGCCAGTAGTGTTGGGGTACCTTGTGGGCACTCAACACAAGGGCAGAATGGTAGATAATGAGCATGGTGGAGAGGGACAGAGGCCAGGGAGGTGGCCCTGTCTCACCCAAGGACTTGCTTGACTCTTGCAGGGGAGAGTCCGGAGCAGGCAAGACAGAGAACACCAAGAAAGTTATCCAGTACCTGGCGCACGTGGCCTCCTCACACAAGAGCAAGAAGGACCAGGTGAGTTCCGGGCCACGCTCTGTTGAGGGCCTCAGATGGGTTGACGGAGGACGACCTGATGATGGTGGCTTCCAGTGAGGGTGCTCTGGGGAGCGCCACAGAGGCCTGCACCACCTAGCGCAGTCTTGGGAGTGGTCTGGTGGTGCAGCCTGTTCTGCCCTCAGCGCCCGACTTCCTGAGTTGCTATGGGAACCGGAGCTGTCCCAGGGTCTGCTTAGCAGCACTCTTGGCATTGCAGCCAATTGCTGCAAGTCTACCACCTCTGAGGCGGGAAGAGAGGCACAAGGCGTGGCTCTGAGTTGATGGAGGCTCCGGAGACCTCAGGCAGGCCTGCCTTGCGTCCCCGTTCTCTTCCTGCTGTTGATGCCTCTGGGCGGGCAGCCCCCAGGAAGAAAGGGTCCCTGGAAAGCTGTCTTACCTCCGCTTTTCTCCCCTCCCTCTTGGTGGATTTGGTGACCCAGCGGCGTCCTGGCTAGGTGAGCTGCACGTACTGCACGTCTGCACTGGGAATGTGTGTGCTGCCATCGTGTGCCCTTGACTAAGCAGCTTCTCACTCCACACTGTTGTCACCTTCTGCAGCTAGAACTCTTCTCGTAGGCTCAGCTCACTTTCTGTCTTGCAGGATGGGCTGGGTGTGACGCACAGTGGCCTCTGGTGCACTCTGAAGTGACAGCCCTGCAGGTCGGGTACAGCCCAGCTGTCCTCAGACTCTGGTGCTGCCCAGATTTCCACATAGTGCACGACACCTGTCATGTCCCATGCAGAGGGCAGCCTCGGCCCCGGGGAATGGGTGTGCGCTGTCCCGGGGCCCCACGCGCTCAGTGACCTGGACTGAATGCGCAGGCGCCCTCACCTCCCGCCTCACTGCTGAAGCAGTGCCGGAAGGGGCGGGGGGCGGTCTGAAGCGGGACCGTGGGCTCGCTCCCTCTCGAGCACACCTAAACTGCCCAGCAGCTTCTCCTGAGACCGCGGCGAGGCCGCCGCCCTCGGCACTGTGCTGTGCTGCGTGTAGGTGCCGTGCTGCGCGTAGGTGCTGTGCTGCGCGCAGAGTTCCTACCTACGCGGAGGTATGTGTCTGGTGCAGAACTGTGTGTCCTCAGAAGATGCTCGTGCACAGACTTCTAGAACTGGACCAGGAGCAACTTTGCCCGTGCCAGACTTCTCAAGACTCTTGAGTCTTTTTTCCACGGGGCATGAGGAGTTATATTTAGAAACTAATAAAGTCTCTTTTTCCTCCTCTTTCTGCACCCCCCATTTTCCATTCTTTTTTGGAGGCCTATTTTAAAAAACAGAGTGTAGGGTTAGGAGTTCTCTATCCGTGGTTTTCCTTCTGTGAATTTGCAGTAAAATCCATTTCCCAGCTATTTATTGAATGCCTGGTATGTGACTGGTTCTCGGCAGGGTGACACTGGAGTCCCTGCCCTGAGGACGGGAGACAGGACCACAATTAGAGAGCAGTAAAAGAGACCCACATGCCCTATGTCTGGGTCTCCAGCTGTAGATGGGAGGGCAGGCCCCCGAGCACCCAGCCAGACGACCTGTGTGGGGATTAGAGGGGCTGGTAGGGGCAGAGCTGTCAAAATCTGGTGTGTGGTGGTCACCCTGTCCCTGGGTTTGCGTCTACCTGGTGTGGCTGAATATAGGTTGCCTCTGGCGTCCACTCACTGTTCAGGCCCTCAGTGTAAAAGGCCATTGGCTAGTTTGGTTGATTTCCACGCTGAAGCTGCGCTGTGGTTTTCTGCATGCAGCTGGGATGCGAAACACGGAACACTCTTGAACTTGGTTGCCTGGTCCTGTATTCAAGGGCCTGTCCTGGCATCTCTGGGACAGAGCCCTCTCTCTCTCTCACTTACAGTGACCCAGTTGACCAACCCAAAACTTGCAGATAGTATCTAACTGAGCTTGGGTAGAGGGTCTCTCTGGGTAGACTTCTGTACTATGGCCCGTGACACTTGCCCTGGCCCCCATTTTTTAATGCACTAGTTGGAGCCCTCCTGGCAGAAACAACACCTGGTAGAGCCTTCCAGACTTAGGAACGGGCACCACCACCACCCACCTCATCATTTCATATTGTAGATTTCCCCCCAAAATCAGTCTCTTTTGTGCCCAGTTAGGTGTTGATAAAGAGAAACGCACAACTCAGCCATCCCCATGTTCAGCGGGCAACTCTACACTGCATCCAGAGTGCCTGCTCCCAGTTGGCCCCTGGTCCCACTTTCCACAGCAGCTGTGTGTGGCTCTGAACAGAGACCTCAGCTTTGCCTCCAAGCAGGCGGCGCAGACTGGCGGGGCCACGCTCTCGTCTGTCTGCAGGAACGGGAGTGGCTCCGCCAGCCTGGCGGCCTGGCCTGGGCTTTGACGGGAACATTTTGGTGGGTGGGGAGTAGCTCCCACCCAGATCTGGCTCTGAGGGCTGCCTCAGCCGACTTCCCAGGGGCCCTTCCAGGCCCGCCTGAGGCTGGGTGGAGCCGGGTGTCTGGTTACCTCTCCCTACTCACGTGGGGCCTGCTCTGTGAGGCAGCCTCCTTCCCCTCAGCCTGGATCTGATGACCCTTCCTAGGCACCCGGCACCCCTTACCCATGTGGCCCTCGAGTGAAGGCTTCCCCAGCCTGGGAGGTGCCCTGGCCAAGGGTGGCTGTTGAGGAGGAGGCTCTGTCCATGCCCTGGGGCTGCCAGTGGTTTTCCGCATGCAGCTGGGATGCGACTGACCTGCGGTGGCAGACTCCAGGGCGTCCTCAGTGCCTTGCGGAGGACAGCTTGCCACAGGTGTGCTGGTGGCCTGCCTTGCGGGAGCCCTGCTGTGGCCAGCTTTCCTCTCGCGGCTCCCAGGCAGCGAGAGTGTTCCCGTAAAGTGTTCCCGTAAAGCCCTGACTCCCCCACCCCGCCTCACTAATGACCGCACCTATCCACCACCTTGGCCTGTAAGGCCTTTCCCTCAGAGGGTCCAGGCTGTCTTGGGGAGTGAGAGTCTTGGTCATTACTGGGCCTTGATGAGTAGCACAGACCCGGGTGGGCCTTGCTGAACCTGTGCTCAGAGCATGTCTGTTTCCAGAGTTGATCTGAGCTGCTGGGGCAGAGCCCCGCTGTGGGATGGGGCAGGTGGAGGTTGTCACAGTGGCTGATGGTGAGGTAGAAGACTCCAACTTGACCTGCTTTGCTGGATGGTAGCTGCTGCCCTTGGGCAGATCATTCCTCCCCTGAACCTCGGCTTCCCCTATTGTGAAGCGGAGCCTCCCTGAAGTCCGCCGGGGTATCACGAGGCTGCGGGGACCCGAGGGGCCTTTTGTCTCCCGACAGCACCAGTCCACAGTAGGGTTCATTGACTTTGATGAGCGGTACAGACCCAGGTGGGCCTTGCTGAACCTGTGCTCAGATACCTGCTGTGGCAGGAGTGGTGTGGAGGTGGCAGGGACGGGGCTGGTGGGGACAGGGAAGTGCTAATGAGGGTGGACGTGAAATGAGCTGTCCTTCACCCTGTGAAAAGGAAAACTGGAGATTAGAAACAAGGAGGCGGTGGTGATAGATACACAGCTATCTCCCTTCAGAGAAGGACAGTGCCACCATGTCCCTTCTGAGTCCACATGCTGCTCTCAGACACACGCCTCTGGCCAGGTTTCTGGAGCCTCGGGAGCCTCCCGCGCCCCCACGAGGGCTGCTGCTCACGCAGCTGATGGACGCTCAGACGGGTCAGGATTTCCACAGCCTGGTGGGAATGTGGCACCTGGGTGATGTGGGAGCCTGCCAAGGGTGGAGCCGCAGCTGCCAGCGCCACCGGAAGCCTGTCCCTGGCATGTGGGGCTGCGGACCTGGCTCTGCTGCGCTCGTCTGTGGGCGGGCGGCCTGCAGTCCCCGCCGCTGCTCGGCCTCCACCAAGGCTCTGGTTCCTTTGCAGGGGGAGCTGGAGCGGCAGCTGCTGCAGGCCAACCCCATCCTGGAGGCCTTTGGGAACGCCAAGACCGTGAAGAACGACAACTCCTCACGATTCGTGAGTAGCAGGCGGCACTTTGGGGGACAGAGAGCCCACCCAGAGCTTCAGCCCACGTGGCCTTCCTCCTGGGAGCTCTCGCCTCAGAAATGAGGAAAGGTCAAACCTGGTGCTTGCTGGCCCAGGGGGCTGTTTGGGGTCCCCTCCACACAGACCTGCCCTCGCCTCTTTATCCAGATGGCCATAAGTAGTTGATTCAGCCTCTTCCGTTAAAGCTGGGAAGAGCCAGGGAGAGAGCTAGGAGTCACCCATAGCTCTCAGTCTCCTGCTAGAGCCAGTGTCCTGGTGGCACCCAGACTAGATGGCACAGAGAGGAGCACTGCTGGTGACAGGCCTCCCTGCCTCCGCTCAGAGGAGCCGGCACAGACTGGCCAGTTCTGGGCACCAGACCAGCTCCGGGCAGCATGGTGTCTGCAATTCCTGGGTGCCGCGTTGGCCTGGCACCCGTAGACCCTTGGTTCTCTCTCCAGCCTGTGCCTCCTGATGTGGGAGCAGGGCTCCTTGCTGCCTGGCTGGGCAGAGCCTCTGATCTCTTGGTCTTTCCTCAGGGCAAGTTCATTCGCATCAACTTTGATGTCAATGGCTACATCGTGGGTGCCAACATTGAGACCTGTATCCTTGTGGTTTAGTTGAAATAAGAAGTGGGGGTCTGGGGGGAACTAGCAGTCACCAGAGAAGCTGGCCTTGATTTCAACATTTCCCCTCGATGCCTCTTCTGTGGGGTTGGGAAGGACCGGGATGAGCACAGAGCTCAGGAGTTTCACTGGCCAGACAAGGTTCTGTGTGGATCTGGAGGGAGCTGTTAAAATCCCCCAGCGTGGCCCCCAGTGGCTGCTGTCTGGGTAGACACTCCTTTGTGCCTCCCCTGCACCAGTGTCAGGACCTGTGCTTAGGGGGTATTCTGCCCTCCTGTCGTTGTCTGAAGGGGACCTTTAGGCAGGCCAGGCTCCCCAGGACGGAGGCTACTCTACTGGACAAGCTATAGTGTGGAACCCAGGTAGCGGGCCTCCCTCAACCTGTGTTGTTCCTCAACATCTGCAAAGACCTTCTGGAGAAATCTCGGGCCATCCGCCAAGCCAAGGAGGAGCGGACCTTCCATATCTTCTACTACCTGCTGTCTGGGGCTGGCGAGCACCTCAAGAGTGAGTTGTGCCCTGGGGGTGGGTGGCACCCACTGGGGGGTGAGCCTGGGGGTGCCTTGGAGAAGAGGAGTGAGAATGTCTCCCACCTCCCGTCCATCCTGGGGACGAGTCTGGCTTCTAAGCGTGCGGTGGAGGGTGGGCATGTCGCAGGCACGACTGCACACCAACGGGCCTGCCACCCTTCTGTGGCTCATGTGTGCCAGTCTCATCCCCTGAAGAGCTGGCAGTGCCACCACCCTGCAGCTCCCAGTGCCTTACTGGCTGAGGACTGCTCCCCATTCCCAAGTCTGAGGTCACAGTGTTGGCAGAAGCCTTGGCTTTCAGTGCCTCGCTGACCCGCCCTTGCCCTCAACCCTCATAGCTGACCTTCTGTTGGAGCCATACAACAAGTACCGCTTCCTGTCCAACGGGCACGTCACCATCCCTGGGCAGCAGGACAAGGACATGTTCCAGGAGACCATGGAGGCCATGAGGATCATGGGCATCCCAGAAGACGAGCAGATGGGTAGGGCCTGGCCTCCTGTGGGTGGGAGGGGCAGGCGGGGCTGGCCATGGTGCTGTCCAGGGCCTCGGGGGAGTCGACAGGCCTTGGGGAGCTTCCTGCTGAGGGCCCTATAGAGGCGCAGGAGGACCCTGAGCGGGTGGGGTTAGAGCTTCAGGCGGTCATTCCTGGTGGCGCCACAGGCACTTACAGAGGGGGGCAAACGATGTGCTTATCGCCTGGGACAGGCCGCTGCTGCAGCCCTGCTGCCTGTGCCCGTGTGGGCTCTTCTCCTGGACAGAGCTCAGAACAAACAGCAGTGTGGGATGGCCTGTGTCCTCAGGTCCCTCGAGGGACGGTAAAGGGGACCTGTGTCCTCTGCCGGCTTGAGGCAAATAAGCGTCTGTGGACAGATGGGGCTTGGGGAGAAAGTACCCTGATTTCTAGCTG
Organism: Marmota marmota marmota; assembly: GCF_001458135.2. NCBI lineage: Eukaryota > Metazoa > Chordata > Mammalia > Rodentia > Sciuridae > Marmota > Marmota marmota. The sequence goes on from NW_025999853.1 coordinate 1,982,567, forward strand.
TTTTGTTGGGGGCGGTGAGACAGGGTTTGTTGACACAGCCATCTTTGCTCAGCCACAGATAATATGTAAATGCATGGGCAATGCTGTGTTCCAATAAAACTTTATTTCTCAAGAAAAGTGGTGGGCCAGGGCTTCCGGTGTGTCCCTGCTCAGCTTTAGGAATGTTGGAAGTGTGGACAGATGCTGTCTAAGCCTAGGGCCGCCCAAGCTGAGGTCTGCGAGGGGATAGAGGCCACACTGGCAGGGAGGTGGTGAGCCCTCTAGGGCAGCTGGACCACCACATGCCATTAGACCAGACCTGGGGCCCCTGGGAACCTGGCGTCCCTGCTTGGCTTGTGCTCAGCATCTCTGCGGGAGTGGCTACCCAGTGGGAGAGGGGCTTCCTCCCGCCTGAGTCAATTGCTGACCTGCCTCTGTCACCCTAAGGCTTGCTGCGGGTCATCTCTGGGGTGCTGCAGCTTGGCAACATCGTCTTCAAGAAGGAGCGCAACACCGACCAGGCGTCCATGCCTGACAACACAGGTAACCGCACCTCTCCTCTCGCCTGCAGTCAGGGGCAGGTGCCCAGCTGGGGAGTTGCTCAGCAGCAAGCATCTTCTAGGAGTCCCAGACCCGCTGAAGTTTTGCATTTGTGGCTGGAGTGTGTTTTGTAGAGACATAAAATTCCAGTGAACGTGACCCTGGGTGAACATCAGAATGAGCTAGAAGAGCTGGTCGTGTGGGTCAGGGCCTCCCTCATCCGTGCTGAATCCAGACCTCTCCTCTTGGTTACTGATGCAATGGCTTTTGCGGTAGCGCCAAATAGTGCGAGGGTCTGGATTGTGACCTCATGTGTTGTTGCACCTGGTCTGGCCTCACATATTCCCGTGGCTGACTGCACACGACTCCGTTGAAGTTATTCTGCCTTCGAAAAAAAAAAATTTTTTTTTTTTTTTGTGTGTGTGTGTGTCTGTGTGTGACGGGAGATGGAAACCAGGGCCTTGCTGAGCAGGAGCTCTATCTTTGAGCTGCATCTGTAGCTCTCTTTAGTGTGAGTCAGGGTCTCTCTACATTGCCCAGTCTGGCCTTGAATTTGTGATCCTCTGGCCTCAGCCTCCCCAGCAGCTGGGAAGATGGGCATGAGCCACTGTGCCTGGCACTCTAGATTTCACATCGGGCATGTGACTTGTCCAGGGCACTCCTCTAGGGCCTTGGGCCCTGTGCCTTTGGCACTAGGCTGGTCTGCCCACCTGTCCCGGGACTCCATGGGGGTGAAGGATACCAGGTCTGCTGGCCTGCACCTGGCCCTGCTGAGGAAGGACCCAGATTCGGTTGTCCTGGTACCAACTGCTTGGTTACCTCTCCAGTTTCTTCCTGTCCATTTGCAGCTTGAGCAGAGGGATTCATTCTCTTTGGTCCACTTAAAATTTTTACCCCTCTCCTCCTCCTCCTCTTTGAAAATTCCAGCTGCCCAGAAGGTGTCCCACCTCCTGGGGATCAATGTGACCGATTTCACCAGAGGCATCCTCACCCCGCGCATCAAGGTGGGCCGAGACTACGTGCAGAAGGCGCAGACCAAAGAGCAGGTGTGTGCGCGTGTCCAGGGAGCTTGGGCTGCCTTCCTGCTGGTGTCCTACTCCACTGTGTCCACTGTGGCTCTGTGGAGGCCTGTTCTGCCCAGTCAGCCAGGAGGCACTTGCACTTAGAGACCCCTCAGTCGTCAGCTTCCCCAGGGCAAAGCCACATGGCTCCCCGGGAAGCAGAGGGACATGCTCGAACCTCTGTCCACCTCTGGGCCTCACTGTTCTCTGCACCTAGGCGACGTTAGACTGCCTGGGTGTTCGTCGTAGGCGTCTTCTAGCCCCGTGGAAATCGAGGCCTGGGTGTTTCTGTAGCGTGGCTCCCGGCTGCTGCTGTGCCCCAGGCTGGCAGCTGTTCCTTGCCGTATGTGCTGAGCCAGGCAAATGAGCCTGTTGACCTGGGAGCCCGGGTCCCTTGTTCCCAGGCCAGACCTCGTTCTCCTCTCTTGATATTTCTGGTTGTAGTCATGGCACTGGTTGTGGGGGTCTTGAGATGCCAGTCCCATCTCTTGACACCTGCAGGGTGGCACCTGTTAACCCTGTTTCCAAAGGATCTTCTGTGCAGATCCACATACAAAGGGTGGGAACATAGTTTGCAAGGACAGTGTGTGTCATTACCACCAGCCACGCACACCCCTGATCATTTAGGACAAACCTCAACAGCTCAGAAAATGCAGTCAAGTGTGGGGGAGAGAGCTTGGCCAAATTACAGTCAGTCATATTGTGTATCATGTGCACGTGTGAACGTGTAACGACAAACCCCTTCCACACAGACTGTGACACACCAATTAATAAATGTGGGGGAAAATAAAGATCAAAAAAAAAAAAAAGGGAATGCAGTGAAGTTGAGAGAAGAGAAAGTGGGGATTTTCATGGGCAGCTATTTTCTGATAGCTTTTTTTTTTTTTTTTTCTTTTAACTCAGTCGTCACTGGCTTTTCCTTATTGAGCTTTTCAAATGTATACAGAACAAGGTAGAATAGTGGAAAGACCTCATGTGCCCATCCGGAGGCACCTTCATTAGTTCTCCTCTCACTGCCAGCCCCGTGTCGCCGTTAGTCGCACCTGTCTCCGCCCAGCTGTAGTATTTTGAAGCGGGTCTCAGGCATCTTTTATCACTTCTGTAAATATTTTATCATTTTCCCATTTTATTTAAAAAGGTCTTTTGTCTACGTCTACTGCACCTGTGTGGTCGCACACGGAGGTCACTTCGGTGGCCGTGAGCATCTGCATGAAGCGTTCTTCCCATTTCCCCTTTAGGGCTGTCTCCTGGGGAAGGCTCCCAGTGTGAAGTTACTGGGGCCGAGGGCACATGGGTTTTCCAACTATCTGACACTGTTCCTGGGGTGTCACCCCCAGGCCGACTTTGCCATCGAGGCCCTGGCCAAGGCCACCTACGAGCGGATGTTCCGCTGGCTGGTACTGCGCATCAACAAAGCCCTGGACAAGACCAAGCGGCAGGGCGCCTCCTTCATCGGGATCCTGGACATCGCAGGCTTCGAGATCTTTGATGTGAGCACTGCCTCTGTCTCCTGGGCTCAGAATGCTCTTTCCGTGGTCCCCGGCTGTCTGAATCAGCCACCTCCCTCCCTGCGTGGAGACACCAGTTAGGAATGTTCTCGGCTACACAGGAGTCTGGCCAGAGACGCTAGGAAGCATGGGACTTCTTGTAGGCACGTGCTTCTGACTAGTCTTTCAGCCGATATTTCTTGGACTTCAGGGTAAGACACTGTCCCTGCTCACGAAGGCTCTGAGTTCCAGGAGGGAAAACGGACAGTTATATCAGATCAGAGGGTGGTTTGTTGTTGCTCACATACATACTTTTTTTCTTTGTTGTGGCCCTGGGGACGGAAGCCAGGGCCTCCCATGAATCAGGCAAGCGCTACCACTGAGCCACATCCCCAGCAGACCAGGAATTCAGACCTGGCATCTGCACTGGGTTCAGGGTAACCATGAACTCAGACTTGTGATCTGTCACTAGTAGACGTTGGATATTTTCACATCGGAGTCCAGTTGTTGTACTGGCACTAAGGTCACGCTCACCTGTCGCCAGGATCTCAGCTGTTAAGCCGTGGCTAACTCCTGCTTATAGGTGCACAATTTTTGAAGTCATCCTAACCCTGACGCCTCCTTGGCAGTCTGCCGTGTGTGGTTTACCAGATCATTCTGAGAAGACGTTACCAGTCTGCTGGGTGGCATGGGGCCCGGCCTGGGCTCCGAGGGCTGCGCGGAGGCCCCGGGAGTCTGCCCAGCTGCTCTCCTCTTGGCCCCCTGCGGGCTGTGCCCCTGACACTGCTCTCCTCCCTGTAGTTGAACTCCTTCGAGCAGCTGTGCATCAACTACACCAACGAGAAGCTGCAGCAGCTCTTCAACCACACCATGTTCATCCTGGAGCAGGAGGAGTACCAGCGCGAGGGCATCGAGTGGAACTTCATCGACTTCGGCCTCGACCTGCAGCCCTGCATCGACCTCATCGAGAAGCCAGTAAGACTCGCGCCGGCCTCTTCTGCGCATGGCTCCCGTCCTGTTCCCTCTGATGCCCACTCCTCACCTCTGGCCCTGTGTTGGCTGTGGTACTGTCTCTTCCTCTTAGTGTTGGTGCCACCTGGAGGATAAGCCTGGGCATAGATGCGGTGCCAGCTGGAGGCGCGTGGCTGGGGCCCAGCGTCCTGCCTCCAGTTCCAGGAGACCCCGGGGTCTGCCTGTCATTCCTTGTCTTAAAGAAACAGCCCTGAGTTTGCAGTGAGGTCCTGTCCCCAGGACCTCTCGGTGCTGCGTAGAACCTCGCAGACCGCGTGTTGAGCATGGTCCCCGGCTGCACGGGCGCCACAGACAGCTTCAGATCCTCAGAGCCGGAGCTGTTATGGCAGGCGCTGGCTGTTGGCTGGCTGGGGCTAGAAGCCCTTCCCCTTTCCAAACTCCCAAGCAGGACATGTTTTAAGATCTCGCCAGCTGGAGTTTGGGTCCCTTCTTCGTGGCTGGCCTTGGGGTGTGCGCTCCGTAATGAGGCCTGAGCTTTTCTGCGTTGGAGTTACCTCCCGAACAGAAACACACTATGTTCAGGTTCTTCCCGTGGACGCCCAAGCTTCCCAGAAACGTTGCTCAGAAGACCCAGAGCAAAGCCTTCGTTTTAGAAGCGCTGCTAAACTAGCTGGGGGTGGGGCCAAAGCTCTCCTGGAACTATTTTAGCAATGACAGCGGGGTTTTGTTTTTATACAACTGGAGTATTTTACTAATTAGACATGATGGTGTTCCATGTCTTTTCTAAGACATCAGATTTTCTAATTATCAAGAACCCACTTGGCTTTATGTCTTGTCCACCCGTCTGCAATGTCCTAATCTGCTTCAGTGTCTGTAGGCTGATAGGTCTCTGGGCCCTCTGTTACTCAGGGAACGTGCTGGGTACCCTGTCACCTCACCATACACCTGAGCAGACGTAGTCTGGGGACAGGGCTCAGAGTGAGGAGCTGAATCCAGCTGCAGCCACCTGGGCAGACCGTGCCTGGCACAGGGGCTGCTTCTCATCAGACCCGCAGTGGATTTCGTTAGCAGTGGGGCCAGTGTACACAGCTGCTGTGACAGAGCGTTAGGTCAGGGTCTCTGGGCCACAGCGAGACCCCAGAATTCCTCCCCTGCCCAAACTAGAACTCTTGTCTGTCTGTCTGTCTGTCGTGGTTGAGCCAGGGGATGGTTCTGTTGCCGGGAGCTGACCTGGGGCTCCCACGCTGATGCCCTCTTGTGCTGTGTTTTCCCGTGGAGCGTGGTGCTGCCTCGTGCGGTCCTGGGGTTGCCATCCCAGGTGCTGGCTTCTCTCGTGGGTGGGGTGGCTTCGCACATGTGCCTCACCTGTACCTGTGCTGCACCCCCTCCAGGCGGGTCCCCCTGGCATCCTGGCCCTGCTGGACGAGGAGTGCTGGTTCCCCAAAGCCACCGACAAGAGCTTCGTGGAGAAGGTGGTGCAGGAGCAGGGCACCCACCCCAAGTTCCAGAAGCCCAAGCAGCTGAAGGACAAAGCTGACTTCTGCATCATCCACTATGCCGGCAAGGTGAAGCGCACGAGGGGCCGATGTCTCCAGGAGCAGGAGGGGCAGCTTGGGGGCGTGGTGTTTCCTGTGGCTCCTGGATGGTGTGGCTGGTCCCCCGGCTCGCTGCTGTGGCCGGCAGCTGTAACTGTGCAGTTGTATTAAGCCGTCTTCCAGGTGTGGAGGAGGTTAGGCTGTGACTGCAGTTGTAATTAGATCTTTGTCACTAGGGAGCCAGGTGACTTTGGGACAGTTACTTAATCTCCGAGCCTTGGTTTCCTCATCTGGAAGATGGGATACCACCTGCCTTCTAGGGTTCCATGTCCCCTGTGAGCCTGCTCACCGGCCTCAGTGCTGGGGGTGGATGTGCCTTCAGGATCATTCCTTATCGTGGGGACTGTCCTGCACACAGGGCCACATGTAACAGCCTTCCTGGCTTGTCCCACTGGAGGCCAGGCAGTACCACCCTCCCTAGCTGTGACAGCATCTGTCCCCAGACATTGCCAGCATGTCCTATTGCAAGGGGGCAGGGACTTGCCCCCACTTCAGAGCCACCACGTGGCAGGAGCTGTTGGCACTGCCTGGGCTGCACAGCCTGGTGGACCTGCCCTGGGCACTTGCTGGCGGTCATCTCTCAGCCTCTTGTTCCTCAGCCAAGCTACAGAGGTCTGAGCTGAGCCTAAAGCTGATTCTTCTCAGTAGGTTCTGTGCCCCTCGCTTGAAGTCTTAGTTGCAGGCGAGCATGTAGGTCGGACAGGGCTGGGCAGTCTCCTGCCAGGCCATCCACATCACCCCAATCTCCAGCTTGTGGCCCACACCAGCCAGGCTCCCCTGCAGAGCCTGTCTGGTTTCTAAGGCTGCGAAAGCAACTCTCCTGAAACTACCCAGGAAAAAGCAAACACTGTTCAGCGTCCTCCACGTGCACCCGCCTTGCGCAAGTGCACATCGGTGCAGGAGCTCGGGGATTTCCTGCTACATAGCACTTCTGCTCCATCGAGGGGCCTACTAGTTACATGTCCCTCCAGGATTTCCTCTTTGTGATCATACCACCTTAAGAGGGAGGGTCAGAGGCTGGGGTTGTGGCTCAGAGGTAGAGTGCAAGGCCTAGCACGTGCAAGGCCCTGGGTTTGATCCTCAGCACCACATAAAAGTAAATAAATAAAGGCATTGTGTACAACTACTTCTAAAAAATTAATGTTTAAAAAAAAAAAAAAGGGGAGGGTCAGTGCTCTGCCACATGGCTGTGGCTGTTTATCGTCATCTGTTCGAGGTCCAGCCCTCAGAGAACAGTGTCAGTTCTCATGGCCTTTGTCACTTGCCACTTCCTTTCTGGGAACAGAAGCACCGAGAGCGTGTTCCCATGTTTTCCACGTGGGCTCACCTTGTCCTGGGAGAGGTTGTGGGAGCTCCTGTCCCTCGTGGCAGCCCGTGACGGGGCTCTGGTCTCGCAGGTGGACTATAAGGCCGACGAGTGGCTCATGAAGAACATGGACCCCCTGAATGACAACATCGCCACGCTGCTCCACCAGTCCTCCGACAAGTTCGTCTCAGAGCTGTGGAAGGATGGTACGCCCTTTGCCCTCCACACCCTGCCCCTGGCCGTAGCCGGTCATCCTCCCACCTCTGCAATGGGCACAGCCACCAAACAAGGGGCCCTGACGCAAGCAGATGGTGTCTGTCTGGTAGCTCCCACAAGAACGGTCTCCTTGAACAAAAAGGGAGAGCCTGCCCAGGCCAGCGCCAGGGCCATTTCCTCTCAGGCAGAGGCTGCTCTGGCCTTGCTGGCCGCCCCGCACCCTCCAGGTGCGCCAGGCAGCCGAGCTGCTCGGGTCCCGGCCCACCTTGCTCTCCCGCCTTCTCCTCCTTGGTAGACTGATTGCTTGAGGCGGCTCTTTTCTGTTGTTCCTGAGGTCTCTCCTCTCCCTCGCCCGGGTCTTGCTCTAACCTCTCTGTTGCAGAGATGCAGCGCACTCAGAGAGCCTATTTCTATCACTGCTTTCCCATCCTCCACCTAGAATCAGGTGACTGGCCGTCCTGGAGTGGTGTGTGTGTGTGCTGCTCTGGAGCTGTGCATGCTCTGCTGTGTCTTCCTCGCCCGCTTGGCTCTTCCTGCCCGCCTGTGCCCGTCCCTATCTGTCCCAGGGCAGACCCCCGACTGGCGCCCACAGTCCTACAGTACAAAATCAAATGAGGGGCTATGTTGATATCTGGGAACTTCAGGTTAAATGCAGAAAAGAAACCGCTTGAGCCCTCGGATCTCCTGGCGGTCCGCCTTTAGGGGCCCGGCTTCCTGCTTGAATGGCTGCGGGGGCCTCGGCATGAGGCCTGGGTGCTGTGCGCTGCCGTGTGTCTCTGCCTGGAAACCGAAACGGCATCTCTGTGTGTGTCCAACAGTTGGCCAAGACCTGTGCCGTCTGGGCCAGGGACAGGTCACATGTAGAAGGACCAGTTATTGTGGGACCACATCCACCTTCCTGGGCACCTCCCCTGTGGCTCTCACTCCCGCAGGGCGGCTTCCTCGGGTGGTTTGGATGATGGCAGCTGTGTGAAGAGGCCTGCGAACGCTGGTGGCCAACAGTGGGCCTTTGGGGCTGTTTCTGACGCCACCTAGCGCTGCTCTGTCCTTACTTTTGAGGGCTCTGCAGGGTGATGGCGGGCAGTCCTCAGAGCTGGCCCACAGGGCAGGGTCACTTTGGAGCTCCCTCCTGACTCTTAGGTGAAGGTCAACTAGGTCAGCTCACGCTCTTCAGTAAAGGTCAGGGTGAACTCAAGATCCGGGCTCTTTTTCCAGCTGGGACCGTGGGGCTGCAGCGCGCCATAGGCCGGGTTAACCCTTCCTTACCCGGAGCCAGCCTGGTGGGATTCTATCCCAGAACTCACCGTCCACCTGGCTGTCTCTTGGAGAGGAGGAGCTCGCAGAGTGGGCAGGGTGAGGGAGGTGGACCTGATGGTCGCCTTGGGGACACTGCAGCCATGAGAGGTGGCGCCCTCTCGGGCCTCGTCAGCTCCGCGTGGGGTGATCTCGACACTCCAGCTCTGGGCACGAGGTCCTGCAGTTCCATCCTGTCCTTTTTTCTGTCCCTGCATCGGTCTCCCTCCCTCCCGCCCCCTCTGCCCCATCCCTAGCTGGGATGGCCGGGCACTCACGCGCTTTTTTGGCCTCCGCAGTGGACCGCATCATTGGCTTGGACCAGGTAGCTGGCATGTCTGAAACGGCGCTGCCCGGGGCCTTCAAGACCCGGAAGGGCATGTTCCGCACCGTGGGTCAGCTCTACAAGGAGCAGCTGGCCAAGCTGATGGCCACGCTGAGGAATACCAACCCCAACTTCGTCCGCTGCATCATCCCCAATCACGAGAAGAAGGTGCGGCTGCTTGGCAGCTGGTGGGGCCGGCGGGAGGTGTGGGCTCTGGTGTCCTTTTCTGTCTCTCGAAGCAGCAGGC
>NW_025999853.1:1991603-1992108 GCF_001458135.2 Marmota marmota marmota
AAGTGGTGTCCCTCTGTGGACTGGCCCTGGGCCTAGGAGGTGCTGTGTCCGCAGCCTGCTCTCCTGTTGGCCCACTGTCTCAGCAGATCTTCGTACGTGGCTGTCAGAACCTATGGGCTGCAGGGACTCCCTCGGGCCCTTCTCTGCCGAGTCCAGGGCCTCCCCTTCTCATCGGCTCTTAAGCACAGAATTGAGCCCATGTGGGCTGTTCCCTCTAGGCTGGGAAGCTGGACCCTCACCTCGTGCTGGACCAGCTGCGCTGCAATGGCGTCCTGGAGGGCATCCGCATCTGCCGCCAGGGCTTCCCCAACAGGGTGGTCTTCCAGGAGTTCCGGCAGAGGTGAGCAGGGCCCAAGCCCCCTCCCGGTTGCCGCCCCAGGCACAGACACAGGGAGCCGAGGTCCGGCTGGCTCCCCCCACGTCCTTCCTGTTCCGCCTTTTCCACGTGAGGGAGGTCCTTGCTTCTTAGCGGAATGAAAGTCATCTTGTAGACGTTCGCCCCCCC